>NC_042622.1:21228331-21536071 GCF_901001135.1 Rhinatrema bivittatum
ATATGGTAGAGGTCTTTAAAATCATGAGAGGTCTTGAACGAGTAGATGTGAATAGGTTATTTACACTTTTGGATAATAGAAGGACTAGGGGCATTCCATGAAGTTAGCAAGTAGCACATTTAAGACTAATCAGAGAAAATTCTTTTTCACTCAACGCACAATAAAGCTCTGGAATTTGTTGCCAGAGGATGTGGTTAGTGCCATTAGTGTAGCTGGGTTTAAAAAAGGTTTGGATAAGTTCCTGGAGAAGTCCATTAACTGTTATTAGTCAAGTTGACTTAGGGAATAGCCATTGCTATTATTGGCTTGGGATCTACTTAATGTTTGGGTACTTGCCAGGTTCTTATGGCCTGGTTTGGCCATTGCTAGAAACAGGATGCTGAGTTGATGGACCCTCGGTCTGACCCAGTATGGCATGTTCTTATGTCCTGCTTATGGTGGTGTCGGACTTCCATCTTAACCAGTCAATCGTCCTGCCAACATTTCTCCCCAGGCTCCATTCGCACCAAGGCAAACAAGCCCAGCACAGTTTGGATTGCAAAAGAACCTTAAGCCTTCTATCGGGAGCGGGCACAAGCCCATTGAGGGTCCACCCGACATTTTGTTTCTTTTGATAGGAATAAGCAGATGCTTTCTAATTGGCTGGCAGACTGCATTTTCCTTCTGCTATTGACAGGCAGGATTGCCTCTTGGGGCGAGGCTCACTCTGTCCGAGCCGTGGCAGCCTTGGTGGCTCACTTGCGAGCAGGTTTGCAGAGCTGTGACAGGGAGTCTGTCCGCGCTATCACATCACGTCACCGTTTGGAGAGGGGCGGCTGACGCGACAGCAGGTTTGGCCAGTCTGCCCTCCGGAACTTGTTTGAGATGTAGAACCCAACTCTGTTTCCCACCTAGGGCCCCCTTGCTTTTGTTCAGGCTGCACCCCCCGATTAGGGTTTACATATACACAAGAAGGCCTGCTGCCAATAAAAATATAATTGTTGTTATGCCCATTGCCACCTGTTTTATCGATCCCCTGGTTTGTTGAGGGGGGGGGGGGGGGGCGCCTGTAGCCAGGGATTCACCCCTGTGTGAGGACTCCCATCCTGCTTGCCCTTGGAGAAAGCAGAGTTGCTTACCTGTAGCAGGTGTTCTCCGAAGACACCAGGATGTCAGTCCACCTCCCTGTGGAGTTGCACTTCCACTTTACGGTTGTTGTTTTATTTTTTTTTTAATTTAAGCTATTTTATTAGACTGAAGAGAACCTGTGTGGCCACGTGGCACAATGCACGCTCAGTGAGGCTCAGTCAAAGCTCGAGAAACTTGGTTCCACTGGATGATGTCCCCCATGCGCTGCCCTCGGAGAACACCTGTTACAGGTGAGCAATTCTGCTTTGTCCACAAGGTGGTGACTCCCAGTACAGAACCCAGCACCGTGCACCTGTGGTGGGGATTATTTGTCCCTTGGGCATCCTTTGCACTTTTCCACATTAAGTTTCGTCTGCCATTCGGTTGCCCGGTCTCCTAGCCTCACAAGGTCCTTCAGCAGTTCCTCGCAATCCGCTGCTGTATTTAAAACTTTGAATAATTTTGTGTCACCTTTAAATGTGATCACCTCGTTTATCATTCCCTTTCCCAGATCCTTTATGAATATGTTAAACAGCACTGATCCCTGTGATACTGCACCCACGAGCTTTCTCCATTTGGAAAGCTGACCATTCAGTCCTCCCCTCTGTCCTCTGTTTCTGGCCTTTTAACCCGTTACCAATCCACAACAGGACTCTGCCTCCTATCCCATGACCTTGTAATTTCCTGAGCAGTCTCTGTCTTCTGAAAACCCCTGGCTCACTGTAATCTCCATGTTTATTTACATTTTTTATTAAATCTAAAAGATTGGTAAAACGAGACCTCCCCTTGCTAAAACCATGTTGACTCTTCCCCACTAAGCCATGTCTGTCTAGATGGCCGGTGGGTTTTTTTAAAGAATGGTTTCCTCCAGCTCATCGCTCTGTAGTTTCCCGGGTCACCTCTGGAGCCTTTTTTAAAAATTGGCGTCACAGTGGTCACCTTCCAGACTTCAGGAATCGTGGCTGTTTTAAATGATAGGCTACAGATTGCCAGGTAACAGGTTAGCAATTACATGTTCTAGTTCTTTTAGAAATCTGGGGTGGATGCCACCTGGTCCTGGCGATTTGTTACTCTTGAATTGTCAATCTGATCTATTACAGTCACCATTTTTTTTATTTACTTGCTCAGAAGCCCCACCATTAAAGCATGTTTTAGGTGTGGTTATGTTCCCGACACTCTCCTCCATAAAGACCAAAGGTGGTGTTACAGCTCAGTTGCTTTTCCAGCAGTCGGGTGTAGTGGAGGACAGAAGACTCTGCCACCTTATGAGTCTATGCCAAATTTAATTCACATGACCTGTGAAGTCCTTATGTCTTCAATAGATACCAGAGCAATAAGTAGCTGTGGAAAGGTCTACAGGGTCGAGCTGCCTGCACCTAGACAGTGTTACAATTGCTGAGTTGCAAGGATCCATGTTCTCGACAGACTGGAAAACCGTGAGTGTTGGGTCTCCCACAGCGTTTGTTGTGTTAGCGGTAAGAAAGCAAAATAAACCCCAAATCCTACAGCTGAAGCCAGGAGGTGCTAGAAAATAAAGCACACAGCAATGTGCATCAACCAGAGTGCTCTTCCTTTGTGCTTCTTACTCGAACTGCATCTACACTGATTTCTGGGACTTTAGTTAATCCATTTTTATTTCTTTTACTCCAGAGATTTTTGAGGTTAGGTTAGCACGGGGCTCTCGATTCTGTTGGATTTAGCTTTCATTTGCCTGTATCTATGCGTCCTATTTTTGGTGCTTGCTAACTGGACCATATTCATTCAGTAAAGTATATTCATTGTGGGGTTTCCCCCCCCCCCCCCCCCCATATATCTGTGTGAGGAGAGAGAATCCAAGCTTCGCACACCTCTAGCGTGATGCCCTCTGTTCTTTAGGTAACATTTCTTACCAAATGTGCGGAACAGATGGAACTAAATCGTGCTCCCTTCCCCCCCCCCCCCCACCCAAAAGATCTTGAAGGGGTTGTAGTGTTATAGGAGAAATATTATAATAAATCAGGGCTTCCCAAACCTGTCCTGGGGATCCCGCAGCCAGTCGGGTTTCCAGGATATCCACCATGAAGATGCAGAAGATACATCTGCATATACAAAGTCTTCATGATATGCAAATTTATCTCATGCCTATTCATTGTGCGTATCCTGGCTACGGGGTCCCCAGGACAGGTTTGGGAAGGCTCTGTAATTCATTTTCTCTAGGGTGATACATTCTCCACAACCTGGCCTAATTACTTGGGGTGTGTGTGTATGGGGGGGAGGGGGGTTACACAACTTTTTAACTCTAATAATATTCATTATTATTTACTGGCACAACTTAAACATTGCTTGAATGATCACAAGGTGTATTGTTATTTTGATCAGGCGCATTGCTAGCCATAGGTCCCACAGGGCTTGTGCCCTGAATCTATTGGCCAGTGCCCCAAATCTCAAACAGCTGTTCTGTTTATATATATATATATTTTTTTTTTTTTTTGCAGGGAACAGGAAGGGAGGGGCTGGAAAAGGGAGCAAAGCAATTGAGGTTTTTTTTTCTCTGCAGTGTCTGCTGCCAGTCCTCACAGGAGGGAGGGAGGGAGAGTTTGAGATTGTGCAAACAGCACAGCAGGCAACACAAGGGCATCAGGGCTGAGGAAGCCAGCAGAGCAATTTGTTGGGGGGGTTTTTTCTGTTGTGTTGTGTTCTGGGCTCTGCTTTCATTTCCTCCCGCCTTGTCCCTTTTGTTTCAACAGGAGGGGAGGGGGCTGAACCAGATACAGCGGCAGCCGCAGCCTGAGACTCAGGATTCAGGGGAGGTGAGGGTGAGAGGGGGACACAGAAGGCGGCATCCTGGTGCACAGTCAGGCCCAGGCAGTATCGGCTCTCATTACGGAGCGCCCGCTGTCCTGTCGCGCGCCCACCCGCCTCGGCCGGGCACTCCATGCATTATTTAAACGAGGGGGGTCGCGCTTAAAAAGCACACGCCGGGGATAAACTGTGCGTCCTTAGCGCGTCCATGGCATCGGCCGCCCGGGAGAGGCGACTGCGCGCCGTTTAGGAAAACGGACGCTGGATTAATGGGCATCCCTTTCCCCAACCTGACCGTCGGCTGCTTCCTGTGCTTCCTCCTACTTAGTATCGGGATGATCCAAAGTAGGTGGAACCACAGAAAAGCACTATTTCGAGCTTTTTTTTTTTGTGGCTTTGTGGGGGCAGATGGCTTGGAGCGCGTAAAGACTTAACTCCAGCCCTGGGGCTGTCGTTAGGTTTCCCGTGTTAAAACGTGTGCATCAGGTGCATCGGGTGCAGGATGACATTTTCCAATGGGGGGGAGGGGGGTGTTAATAGCTAATAGCCTCATCTGCACTGGTTTGGATGCACGTTTTGGACGCGCTGATCCCCTTATTGCTTCGGGTGTTAGCCTAGCGCGTCCAAGAGCTCGTCAGCCCGTGCACTAAGCTCAGCGCATGATACAGCATCGGCCTGAGCGAGAGAAGCTGCGAGCGACTGATGGGGGAGGGAGATGAGATGAAGAGAGGGTGAATGTTAGGGGAGATGAGTGCGGGGGGGGGGTTGAATGCTGGGGAGATCAGGAGAGGGGAATGCATGATCCTACCCCCGTCTCCCTGAAATCAGCAATGCAAAGCTGGGCTGTCTGATGTTATTTATTTATTTATTTATTTAAGGCTTTTATATACCGACTTTCTTGATACAGATCAAATCAACTTGGTTTACATCGAACTAAGCAGAACTATAACCAGCAATTCAACAAGAGACGTTTAGAAGGAGCATAAAAGTTACATTATAACAAGGTTGCCTTAACAGGGAGGAGGAAAAAAAAGAGGGGGAGAACGAAAGATAAATTATTATATACAATAAATTACTATGTACAATGGAGTATGGGAGGAGGCAGAGGCCAAACCTCATGATAAATTGTGAGCAAGCTTAGCATTTTGAGTATTTACATAAGTGATATGATGATTCTAAATCAGGCTGTAGAGCTAGTATCTGGGAAGGCTCGGCAGAATAGCCATGTCTTTAGTTTCTTTTTGAAAGTTAGTAGACAGGTTTCCTGCCTGAGGTCCGGAGGCATGGCGTTCCAGATGGAAGGTCCTGTGATAGAGAATGTCCGGTCTCTGATGTTTGAGTGGTGAACTATTTTGATTGGGGGAACATGTAAGGATCCCTTGTAGGCATCTCTTAAGGGTCTGGTCGTCGAGTGCAATTTAAGAGGGTGTGAAAGATCTAATGGAGTTTGATGGTGAATGTTTTTATGGATAATTGTCAGTGATTTATGAAGGATCCTGAAATTTACTGGGAGCCAGTGAAGATCTTTTAGGATGGGGGAGATATGCGCTCTGCGATTAGTATTTGTTAAAATTCTCGCTGCTGCATTTTGGAGCAACTGGAGAGATTTTATAGTAGAAGTCGGTAGACCTTGCAGGATGGAATTGCAGTAGTCTATCTTGGAGAAAAGAATGGCTTGAAGGACAGATCTGAAATCGTAATGGAATAGAAGCGGTTTGAGTTTTTTGAGTACTTGTAGCTTGTAGAAGCACTCCCTTGTTGTTTGTCTTATAAATTGCTTTAAGTTCACGTGACTATCTAGTATAACTCCAAGATCTCGGGCATGGGATATTTGTATGTTAGAATGCAGTTGGTTATGAAAGTGACTGCCTTCAGGGGTGATTAGCAGTAGTTCAGTCTTGGAAGTGTTGAGCACCAAGTTAATGCTTGAGAGGTGGTGGTTGATCGTTTGTAGATGAGAGTTCCATAATTTGAGTGTAGAGTCCAGTGATTGGGATATGGGGATTAAAATTTGTACATCGTCGGCATATATATAGAACTTAAGATTTAGATTTGAGAGGACATGGCAGAGAGGGAGTATATAGATATTAAACAGGGTGGGTGATAAGGAGGAGCCCTGAGGAACTCTGAATGGGGCATTAGTATGAGAGGATTCCTTGTTATTGATTTTAACCTTATACCCTCTATTGGTAAGGAAGGAGTCGAACCATTTGAGAGCTGATCCTGCAATCCCTATGTCTGATAGCCGGTTTAATAGGGTATTGTGATTTACAGTATCGAAAGCTGCGGAGATGTCAAGGAGGGCTAGAAGGAATGATTGACCTTTGTCGAAACCAATGTAAATTTGATAAAGGAGTGAGATGAGGAGGGTTTCAGTATTGTGTTCTTTACGGAAACCGTATTGTGATGGGTGTAGAATATTATGGTCCTCCAGGTAGTCTGAAAGCTGCTTATTTACAATTTTCTCCATGATCTTGGCTATGAATGAGAGATTTGAGATGGGGCAGTAGTTGTTGAGGTCATCCGGATCCAGATTCGGTTTTTTGAGAATGGGTTTAAGTGTGGCTGATTTGAGAATGTCTGGGAATATGCCCATGCCCCCGGACCGCCCACATGCCCCCTGGCCACACCCCTGACCACCCCTTTTTGCAAGCCCCGGGACTTACACATGTCCCAGGGCTTGCGCGCACCGCCAAGCCTATGCAAAATAGGCTCAGCGCGCGTAACCCTTTTAAAATCTGGCCCATAGTTCATATCCATTGCACAGAGGTGTTAAATATGTATTAAATAGCATAGCTCAAACTGCTGAGCCTTGAGGCAGTCCAGTAGTAGTTTCAGGCCCTTGAGAATAATTATTAAACTCAATGCACTGATAATGGTTCACGCAAGAGGTAAACCACTAACACGGTTCCAGAGCTACCACATTCATGAAGGTGATGTAATAAAAGCCTTCACAGTCCTCCCCTATTTAATTTCCTTGCTTTTCGCCCAAGTTGTACAAACCCTATTCTCTATACTTGCTTCACCCATTTTATGTTTTCCAGGTTATTTCTTCCCTGTTCTTTGTTTTATCCAGGTTATTATTCCCTGTTCATTGTAAAACAAGACTTTGTCTATGTTATTTTGCTGGTTGTAATGTAAACCGAAGTGATAATTAATCTTGTTAATTGAACCTCGGTATATAAAAGTTATAAATAAATAAATAAATAAATATTCCTTGTGAGAGGGAACAGTTGATAATATCGGCTAGATATTTGGAAATGTATTCTGGTATTAGAATCAGGAATTTGGAGGGGATTAGGTCCAGCGGGTGGGTTGAAGGTTTCATTCTTTTTATCAGATTTTCCACCTCTATAGTGTGGGTTGGGTCAAAGGATTCCAATCTTATGTCTGTGTTCGGTCGGTAGAGGGTATCTGGAGGCAGTGAGTTTGGGTTGGTGGGTAGTTTAGCTAGGGTGTTTGAGATTTTATTCTGAAAGAATAATGCCAGATCATTAGCTTTTGATTGGGCTGTATCGTCAGGAATGATAGGGGGGGCAGTTTTGGTGAGTTCTGATACATAAGAGAAGAGAGCCTTCGCATCGAATATCATATCGTGGATACGGTGGGCATAGAAATCTCTTTTTGTTCGAAGTGAAAGAGAGCCCCAGGGTATCACATGGGAGGAGGGGAAGTGTTGGGGGGTGCAGGGGGCAGAAGATGATTCGGATGCAGATCCAGTAAAAAGGAATCCCGTGATTGGAATGCAGTTTTCACTGTTGATTTATGTGTAACCCTTTTTTTTTCGGGGATAAGCTGGATCCCAAACGGCCATAAAATAATTTCTTAGCTTGAGTAGCTCCACTGACTCCCCCTCTTCTTGACCCAAAGGGTTAGGTCCTTTCTGTTGGGGGGGGAAGGATAACCTTCTAGGCCCAGGGCAAAATTAAATACTCGTGTGTGTGTGTGTGTGTGTGTGTTACCATAGCTCTTTGGGACAGGTACCTTGATAAAACAGGCTGGATTCATTGGATGGGGGCTCAAACTAAAGTTTACTGTGGTTGATTGTAAACAAATCAGTAGGAGTAAGTAATAAACAGGCCGATACAGTGAGTATTGTGGGAGAGCGGGCGCTCCGTATTGAGCGCTCGCTCTCCCAGCCACCTCTTCTGGGCGCGCAATTCTTTATTTAAATGAGGGGGTCGCACTAATAAGGAGGCACTAGGGACAACAGCGCGTCCCTAACATGTCCTTATTAGCATAGAGGTGGCTGTCAGCGGGTCAGACAACCGATGCTCAATTTTACTGGTGTCAGTTGACCTGCGGGCAGATTTTTAAACATTTTTAAAAAGTTTTTGGCCGCACATTTTACTTTCAGTATCCCATGCGACTAACTAATACCCTCATGAACATGCATTTGCATGGGATGAGTGCTATTATTTATTTATTTATTTATTTATTTATTTAAAAACTTTTATATACCGGTATTAGTATGCATACATCATACCAGTTTACAATGTAACTTTAAAGGTAGAAATTACAATGAACAGGGAGGGCGAACAAGGAGGAGTATACAAAGAGCAGGAGGTGGAGGAATTAAAGCAATAAATAAAAACTGCAACGGACTATTTACAGGAATATACAAGGCGTAGGCAAGATACTTGCAGAAGTCGGTGTACTTAATCAGGGTAGGCTTGTCGGAAGAGCCATGTTTTAAGTTTTTATGAGGATCTGACTGAGGTTTTTTTTGGGGGGGGGGGGGGGGTTGGCTGCACGTTTTTGAAGCTCTATACCCCTTAGAGTGTAAGGGGTAATAGCCTCGTGTCGAAAACGAGCGGCCAATCTCGTGCTAAACGGTGCGCTGTACTGTACCTAAAAGTGTCCAGATACATCCAGGTTTCTTATCTGTACAGGGGTGTAGATTTTAACTGCCCCTGCCTCTTGGATGTTTCCCTCAGGCCTGGGGCCTGGAACGTGGGTAATTCTTCAGGTAGTGGAGAGACAGATGTCCCGGGTGGACTGGGATTTTCCTTTTGGTGGAGGGGCTCCTCGGTAGTTGAGGCCCTACGGCACTCCCGCTCTTCATCCTGTCCCCTGGCTGGAAACTCCTTTGGGGGGTCTCCAGATATTCTTCTCTCTTGAATTTCTCTTCAGAAGTGCTGGCAGACCTTCCTGGAGGAAAGGCCCTTTTCTAAACACGGTTTCTACTTTCACCTCTGGGTAAGGGAGGGGGGCAGAAAAATGACTTCCTTCCCAAGTGGATGACAGAACAATTCTTGACCTTCCAGTCCTGGGTCTCTGCGAGCTCCCTTTTGAAGGGAGGAAGTTGGATGAAAGATCCCTCCAGCCTCACCGTACAGAGCAAACCAAAACACAATTATCCCCTCCAAAATCAAATCTACAACTGCCTCAGGCACCTGACTCCCCCACCCATTTCTAGCAGGCCTCTGGACTGGCAGAGGCCTCCCAGATGGGCAGGGAGGCAGTGCCACCTAGTGGACATGCAGAGGGGCTCTACATAAATGCACTGCTGCTTGTTATAGGGAGGAGAGTGGTGGAGGGAGCCGCTGGGAGCCCCTCGAGGCACCTCCCACCCTGGTGGTGTCAGACTCCGCCCCTTGCCCCCTCCGCTGAGATTGAGGAGGCCCCGTCGAGGGCCCTGTGCTTTCACAGGATCATTCGTGGGGGAGCGGAGGTTAAGTAAAATCTCGGGGGGGGGGTTCCATATGTGCCCCGCCCTTGAGACTTTTTTAGTTCGCATCCGGCCCCCCGATTCTGCGTCTCTGGCGCAGCTGAATGTGGCGATAAAATGAGCTTGCCGTGCACTTCCTGCGCGTTGTGTGTGACCCTGGGGGGATGACACAAAATCCATCTCCTCCCATGCATGCCGGGAGTAAGGATTCTTGACAACAACAACAACAACAAATAGTTTTGCATGTTTAAGTGCGACCCCGACACTGCCCCCTCGCCCACTCCGGCTGCCAGTCCCACTGCTCATGGGACCAAGCTGGTTGGAGAGGTGAGAGGAGGAGGAGGCTGCGTGCAGATTTCCGGAGCCCTTCCGTAGAGGTGGAAAGCACGGCTCGTGGCAGACTCGGGTCACGACACGAGAAGATCTGCTCCCGTGCAGCATTTGTTTTCTTGAAAAGGACGTGGTAACTGTACAAACCTCCACCCTTTTTAAAAGTATAGAAATTGAGAGAGAGATCGTGGGACAGAGACAGGCGAAACAAAAGAAAAGAGGGTCCCTGTGCCTATGCCCCATAGTCAAAGAGTTTTCTCCAGGCGGTAACGCGCAGGAAATTCCCCAAAGTGACGCTGACAGCGCTCCTAGAGATCCCGAGACGCTGCAAAGTTCCCTGTACATCCAGAGTGAGCGCCAGGGATTTCCCAGCTATGGCAATGACGACCAAGCAGTGACCTGCTGCGATGTTCAGCTTGATCTATACGTTAATAAGTGTTACAGACCAGTTAGCTACGTCTAATGGTCTCTATGTGATTGAGATTTGGGGTTTTCCGGGTAAATAAAAGTTGCATCCTTGGGTGTCCTGTTGTGCTTTTTTCCTGAGCTGCAGAAATAGTATTTGGGGTTTTTGTTTTTTTTTTTTGCTGGAAAGGAGCAGGGGAAGTGGAAACACCATGATGAAGATTTAGCACAAAGGGTAAAAAAAAAAACATCGATATCAGCTGCCCTGGGGATCGTCTGCAATCTCCCGATCTGCATCGTTTATACGAAGGGAGTTGCCATGCACGAGGTCTCTGCCTCATTCCCTCCCCAGGTGGGATCCTCCACTCCCAAGGTTGCCCGGAAGCAGCAATCACAGCCTTGCGCCCCTCTGCAAACTCCATCCATAGTCTCCCAGTCTGCATAGGCAAACAATTTCATAAATCCACGTTTCTACCTTAAAAGATTAAACCTTAGCAGCTTTGTTTTCGAGTTTGAGGCTTCCCTATAGGTCATTAATCAGGGTCAATTAGAAGTGTCAGTTGCGGCTGTAAATATATCAATATTTAAGCTAAACAACTCCCATGGCCTCTACATCTCAGTCAGATCCTCATAAAAAAAAACAACATATTTCTGCAGCCCAGGCTTGATGTCCTGATGTGCAGAGAGAGCGGAGGGAATTGATAGGTAGTAAAGGCAGTGAATCACAAGCCCAGCACATGGTTCCGGATGTCAGGGCGAATCACAAGCCCAGCACATGGTTCCGGATGTCAGGGCGAATCACAAGCCCAGCACATGGTTCCGGATGTCAGGGCTCCTCGCTGACTCGCCACCACGGAGCAGGCCGGCCCTCACTGCACTCCCTTTAACAGCCAGCCCACAGGCAACAAGGCGAGTGACGGTGGGCAGCAGCGGCCGTGTTGTAATGGGCAGTTTTTTGTCCGGGCGTCAAAAGCATTAAGGGAAACAGTAGGACGGTCGCCCCTACCCAGTACTGAACAGGTGTGGCCTGAACTCCTGCTGCTGAGCCTCTCAGGATTTATGTTTGATCACCTCGGGCCCAGCAGAGAGGAGGACCCCTCCCCCCCCCCGAGATCCCTGCGTGAAAGCTACCTCAGAGGTGCAGAAGCCTGGTTCTCCAAAGCCCACAAGCAGTGTCCAAGCACTGCCACGAGGGCCTAATTCCCAGCCCAGGTTGGCCGGTACTGGGAATGATGTGCAGGTAATACTCACAGCCCCCTGAGGGAGGGAGTCATGGTCAGCATAGTAGCAACCCCTTGTGTAGCTTGCAGGATTGCACAGTTTTGGAAGGATCCCTGCTGCTGGGGTTGCCCACTGGCTCCGGATTTTCAGGACAGGCTGATCCAGGTCTGCTTTTACCTCATTGCATGCAGGGACTTGTAGTTCTGACTTCCCTATTTCAGTTCGTTATTTATTTTATTTATTTAAAGGCTTTTATATACCGGAGTTCATGCACTAGTGCATACCACTTTGGTTTACACAGAACAAGGAACAGAAAATTACATCAAACAGATTGAACAATTAAACAAATATACAATTACATCCAACGATTGGGTATAAATAACATTATACGATTGGGTATAAATAACGTTAGAAAAAGCAAGACTACAAATCCCTGCATGCAATGGGTTAAAAGCAGGCAACCCTACTTGGTACACTGTTAACCCGCGTTTGGACGCGCTAGCTTTACCCCTTATTCAGTAAGGGGTAATAGCGCGTGGAAAACACACGTCCAACCCCCCCCCCCCGAAACTAATAGCACCCGCAACATGCAAATGCATGTTGATGGCCCTATTAGTTATTCCCGCACGATACAGAAAGTAAAATGTGCAGCCAAGCCGCACATTTTACTTTCAGAAATTAGCGCCTACCGGCACCGGGAAAGTATACAGAAAAGCAGTAAAAACTGCTTTTCTGTACACCCTCTGACTTAATATCATGGCGATATTAAGTCAGAGGTCCCAAAAGTTAATAATAATCAAAAATAAAAAAAAAAATGTTTAAATCGGCCACCGGCTTGAAAACCGGGCGCTCGATTTTGCCGGCGTCCGGTTTCCGAACCCGTGGCTGTCAGCGGGCTCTTGAACCGACGCCGGCAAAATTGAGCGTCGGCTGTCAAACCCGCTGACAGTCACCACTCCTGTCCAAAAAGAGGCGCTAGGGACGCGCTAGTGTCCCTAGCGCCTCTTTTTACTGCGGGCCCTAATTTTACTTTCAGAAATTAGCGCCTACCCAAAGGTAGGCGCTAATTTCTCCGGGCACCGGGAAAGTGCACAGAAAAGCAGTAAAAACTGCTTTTCTGTGCACCCTCCGACTTAATATCATGGCGATATTAAGTCGAAGGTCCCGAAAGTTTAAAAAAGTAAAAAAAAAAAAAAAAATGTGAAATAGGTCCGCGGCTCGCGGGTTGAAAACCGGACGCTCAATTTTGCTGGCCTCCGGTTTCTGAGCCCGTGGCTGTCAGCGGGCTCGAGAACCGACGCCGGCAAAATTGAGCGTCGGCTGTCAAACCCGCTGACAGCCGCCGCTCCTGTCCGAAAAGAGGCGCTAGGGACGCGATAGTGTCCCTAGCGCCTCTTTTTACCGCCGGGCCTAATTTAAATACATATTTTTACTGTATCGCGCGCACAGGAGAGCGGGCGCTCTCCCGCGTTTTTTTTACTGTATCTGCCCGCCTGTGTCTTAGCCCCTCCCCCTGAACTCTTGATGTACAAAATCTTCAGGCAAATTGAAACTCCCGCCTCGCAATCCCCGTGCACTTGTCTTCTACTCGTTTCGTTTTCCAGGAAAATGAAAACAGCAAAAAATGGTCTCACTTTCTATTCACAGTATTTGTGCCCCCTCCCCTGCACACTGTATGTAAATCACTTCCTGGTCTGAATCCAGCAGAACGTGCTGCATGATTTTTTTTATTTTTTTTTGCCGGCTGCACGGAGCCAGGGTTACTCACCTCCTTCGCGCCATCCCCGGAGAATTTCTCAGTCATGGCAGAGTGCGCTTCCCAGGAAGGTACGGTAAATAAATACATAAGTTGTCTGATTTTGTGCTCTTCTTACAGCAGTTAAAAAAAAAATAATAATAAATCTTCCTGGGGGAAGTAAAAAATTTCTCCAGCAGTCGCGTCTCGTGCGGGTGATGAGGAGGTGTCGTACGGACCCCTCCCCCCCCACCGAGAAGTCACCCCTGCTTCCTGCACCACAGTTCTCTTTGCCGAGCCTGGAACTGGACTTGTGTTTTAATCCGAAACATCCGTCCAGGCATTTCATGCTTCGAACGGATGTTGCCGCTGAATAAATGCAGCTGAGAAAGAAACTGCTGCTGGTGGCCCCACGTAATCGGTAGCCCTCGTCTTCTGAGCAGGAAGCCCCAGAGCGAGTGCCTCCTCTGGAGCCCAGGCAGGTATTCGGTGCACCTGCGAGGGGAGGGAGCCGCTGGATGTTTGGAGATCCAATACCCTGCCTTTTCCCAGAGCTGACATGAATTGCACCCCGGGCTGCGCGCTGCTTATCAAACCTGCTCTGTCTAGACTTGTCAGGCCCGTCTCCTTTCCAGGAACAGTCCCCGGTTGTGTCATCTCGGAGGACCTACGGCCAGAGAGCATGAACCTTCATGGGCCCTTCTGCTTATTATTTATTTATTTATTTCGAGTCTTTTTTTTTTATACCGAAGTATAACATATTGCCTTCACTCCGGTTTACATTATAAACAGCTTAGTACTACATATAACATTTCCGTATGTTAACATATTGACAAGTTTACAAAAACTAGATACATTTCGGCCTCAGTTAAAAGATTATGAACAGGTATATCAGAATATATATATATATAAGAATATAACGTAAGTTTGTTTCCCAAAGTAGAACTGAATACGCAAAAATACGAGGGCGAGAAGGGGCTCACAGTCTGGTGGTGGCGATTAAAAAAACAAAAAAAAAAAAACCAACCGCAAAGTGAACCGTCCGAAATGATGAATAGTGAGAATTCTCACTGAAGAAAACAAAGAGCTGAGGTGGAGTTGGCGCAGCCTGCAGAATGCAAGCCCCACAGGTCCTCACCGTGGGCAGGCGGAGCTGGCTGAGGCAGAGGCCCGACTGGAGCTTCACCTGTCCCAGGCCCTCCTTCCCCTTAGCTGGGGGGCCTGTGCCGAGCTGGAGGATCTGTGGAGAAAGCTTGGTCCCAGGCCAGGGTCCGGGGGGCGGGTGGTTCAGCGTGCAGGAGCCTCACCTTAGAGAAGACGAAGGGCGTCCTCTTGTTCTATCTTCTGCTTTATCATTTGCTGGAAAAACGCTTAACGTGCTGGATGCTTAAAATAATTACAATTGTACCATAATTTGGCGACCAGAACTGGAATGGGTCTCTTATGCCATCTCAGGATACCCAGTGACCTTTGCCAGACAGACAGACCTCGGCACTCAGCCGCACGCTTTAAGACTGGATTCCAGAATGGACCGTCCCTTCGGCTCGGTGACGCCGGCGGAGTGCCTCTAGGATTGTATTTTTAAATAATGTCCAAGCCTGTTGAACACTTTTAACCTTTGCAGCTGCACCTTTCAGTTTTTTTCTATTTTCCTCATTTTATCAAAGTTTCCCTTTTGAAAGGTTAGTGTTAGAGCTGCAGATTTACTTATTGTCCCCCTTCCAGTTATTAGTTTAAATTTGATCATGTTATGATCACTGTTGCCAAGTGGCCCTACCACCGTTACCTCTCTCACCAAATCCTGTGTTCCACTAAGAATTAAATCTAAAATAGCTCCCTCTCTTGTTGCTTCCTGAACCAATTGCTCCATGAAACAATCATTTATTACATCCAGGAACTTTATATCTCTAGCAAGTCCTGATGTTACATTTACCCAGTCAATATTGGGGTAATTGAAATCTATCAATATCAAGGTGGAAACAAATTAAATTCAATAATAATAGCTTAACGTTGTGTGACTTTGTCCAAGACACCAACCGGTCTTCTCAATCATTCACCTTCTTTATATTTTAATTTATTCAAAAATATTTTTTGTTAAAGTTTTTTTCTTAAAAATAGTCCTCCATCGATGAAAAATAGACTCTTAACAAATTTTACTTTTACATATAATAGCCCAACACGACCAGTGTTTCACTGTTAAGCTTCTTCAGGGGCATATGAAAAACATACAGATCAGAGTCTATATCCCGTTCATCAGGACATAGCGTCTCAACATTTGTAACCGGAACAGAGAGGAGCTATTATTATTGAATTTAATTTGTTTCCACCTTGATATTGATAGATTTTGGTTGCGGTGGATAACTGGTGACTCCCTTTGTTAATGGTAATTGAAATCTCCCATTATTATTGCACTGCCAAATTGGTTTGCTTCCCTGATTTCTCTTAGCATTTCATCATCTGTCTGACCATTTTGTCCAGGTGGATGGTAGTATACTCCTATCACTATACTCTTACCCAACATATATGGGATTTCTACCCATATAGATTCTACTAAGCATTTAGTCTCTTGTATGATCTTTAGCCTTTTGGACTCTATACCCTCCCGGACATAAAGTGCCACACCCCCACCAAGTTGATCCTCCCTATCATTGCAATATAATTTGTACCCTGATATAGCACTGTCCCATTGGTTATCCTCTTTCCACCAAGTTTCTGTGATGCCAATTAAGTCAATCTCATCATTTGCTGCTAGACACTCTAACTCTCCCATCTTACTTCTTAGACTTCTGGCATTGGCATATAGACATTTCAAAGTGTGTTTTTTGTTTGTTTTAACAACCTGCTTTTCAGTTGTTTGGGATAATTCGGAAATCATTAGTTTTAGTGGTTTTTTACATATAGGCATATGGACTATGTTTGCTTTTAATGGAACCTCTCTGTTGGGATGCCCTAACTCTCCTGTTTCATTAGTATCCTTCAAGGATACATTTCTCCGAACCATGCACTGCTGAGTGACTGTCAGCTTTCCCCCTTGTTCTAGTTTAAAAGCTGCTCTATCTCCTTTTTGAAAGTTAGTGCCAGCAGCTTGGTTCCACTCTGGTTAAGGTGGAGCCCATCCTTTCAGAAAATTCTCCCCTTTCCCCAAAAGTTTCCCCAGTTCCTTACAAAGCTGAATCCCTCTTCCCTGCACCATCGTCTCATCCACGCATTGAAACTCTGGAGCTCTGCCTGCCTCTGGGGACCTGCACGTGGAACAGGAAGCATTTCAGAGAATGCTACCCTGGAGGTTCTGGATTTTAGTTTCCTACCTAAAATCCTAAATTTGGCTTCCAGAACCTCTCTCCCACACTTTCCTATGTCGTTGGTGCCCACTGAAGAGGATGTTGAGGAGGTACCCATTCCGGAGATGGTTTTCAAGGGTGGTGATTCAAATGAAATGAACCAATTCACAGGAACCTGGAAGATGAGGTAGGCCAGACTGACAAACTGAAGAGTAGTAAATCACCTGTACTGGATGGTACACACTCCAGGTGTTCTGAAAGAACTCAAAAATGAAATTTCAGACCTCTTTCAATTAATTTATAACCCATCATTAAATTCATTCATTGTACCTGAAGACTGGAAGATGGCCATTGTAACCCTGATATTTAAAAAGGGCTTCAGAAGAGATCTGGGAAACTATAGAGCGGTTGTTGGAAAAGTGGACCCTTGAGCCAAGACGAGGTTGTTGCTGCCTCCGGGGGGGTGGCCCCCGGAGGTCCTCGCATCGGACGGCGGCTCTGGGAGGGAAGACCCAACAGGACCTTCCCCTATACCAGCCTTCGTTCCCTGCAGGTTGAGCCCTTAGGTACTGGGGCTGGCAGGACTTAGGTGCTGGTCTTCCCAGGAGGAACCAGTGGATGAGGATTGGAGCTGCGTCAGAGGAGTCCTGGGGTAGAGACCGGCGGCGATCAGCAGAGTCGAGCACCAGGCAAGGAGTCAGAACCAAGAAAGCAATCCAAGGAACGAGGAGCAAGGCAGGGACTGGAGGCAAGGAAGTGGAACGCTGGAACCAGGGATCAGGAACAAGGCAAGGCAGAGTCAGGAACACTGGGATCAAGAACACAGTCAACTCACACTCTTTGAAGAGCAGGACCCGTTGCTGAGGCGAAGAGGAAACAGACAGGCGGGGTTTCAATACCCACCTAGCCTGACATCATCAGCCCGGGTCGTGGGGAACTTTCCTGCCACTGGCCCTTTAAATCCCATGACTCGATGCACGTGCCTAGAGAGGAGACCACAAGGAGCTGGAGTCGGCGGCATTTGGGGCGCTGCAATAGCAGGCCATGGCGGCGGCCAGGAGCAGCGGTAGCAGGGCCAGACCTCCAACTGGCGCAGGTGAGGGGACCTGGTCGCAGTCCAGCGCAACCGGGGTTCCTAACACCAGTGAGTCTGATTTCAGTGCCGGGAAAGATTGTGGAAACTGTTATAAAGAATAAAATCACAAAACATTTAGATAGATACGGTTTAATGGGACACAGCCGGCACAGATTTACCCAAGGGAAGTTTTGCCTCACAAATCTACATTTTTTTGACGGGGTTAATAAACATGTGGATAAAGGTGAACCGGTAGATGTGGTGTATTTTGATTTTCAGAAGGCGTTTGACAAAGTTCCTCATGAGAGACTTCTAAGAAAACTAAAAAGTCATGGGATAGGAGGCGATGTCCTTTCGTGGATTACAAACTGGTTAAAAGACAGGAAACAGAGAGTAGGATTAAATGGACAATTTTCTCAGTGGAAAAGGGTAAACAGTGGAGTGCCTCAGGGATCTGTACTTGGACCGGTGCTTTTCAATATATATATAAATGATCTGGAAAGGAATATGATGAGTGAGGTTATCAAATTTGCAGATGATACAAAATTGTTCAGAGTAGTTAAATCACAAGCAGACTGTGATACATTGCAGGAGGACCTTGCGAGACTGGAAGACTGGGCTTTCAAATGGCAGATGAAATTAAACATGGACAAGTGCAAAGTGATGCATATAGGGAAAAATAACCCTTGCTGTAGTTACACAATGTTAAGTTCTATCTTAGAAGTTATTACCCAGGAAAGAGATCTAGGCGACCTAGTGGATAATACATTGAAATTGTTGGCTTAGTGTGCTGTGGTGATCAAAAAAGCAAACAGAATGCTAGGAATTATTAGGAAGGGAATGGAAAATAAAACAGAAAATGTCATAATGCCTCTGTATCGCTCCATGGTGAGACCGCATCTTGAATACTGTGTGCAGTTCTGGTTGCTGCATATAAAAAAAGATATAGTTGCACTGGAGAAAGTGCAGAGAAGAGTGAACAAAATGATAAGGGGCATGGAAAGGCTCCCTTATGAGGAAAGGTTAAGGAAGTTAGGGCTGTTCAGTTTGGAGAAGAGACAACTGAGGGGGGATATGATAAGAGGTCTACAAAATCATGGAAGGATATAAATTGGTTATTTAATTTCTCAGATTATAGAAGGACTAGGGGGTATTCCATTAAGTTAGCAAATAGCTCATTTAAAGCAAATTGGAGAAAATTCTTTTTCACTCAATGCACAATGAAGCTTTAGAATTTGATGCTTGAGAATGTGGCTAAGGCAATTAGTGGAGCTGGGTTTTAAAAGGTTTGGATAAACTGCTCTTAATCAATAGGGAATAGCCCCTATTTGTTGCTGGTAATAGTAGCATGGGATCTATTTCATGTTGGGTACTTGCCAGGTACTTGTGACTTGAATTGACCACTATTGGAGACAGAATAATGGAATTGATGGACCCTTGGTCTGACCCAGTATGGCATTTATTATGTTCTTATCCACTTTAAACTACAGTTTACTGGTATAGGAGCCCAATTTTAATGTTTCTGGAGGTCTTTAGAAGTTTTGCAAAGGCTATAAGAACATAACATAAGATATTTTTCCAAGTCACACGTACTTGGCAATTACCCAAACATTAAATAAATCTCAAGCTACTATTGCTTATTAATTAATAGCAGTTTATGGATTTTTCCTCTAGGAACATATCCAAACCTTTTTTAAACCCAGTTACACTAACTGCTATAACCACATCCTCTGGCACTGAATTCCAGAGCCTAAGTATGCACTGAGTGAATAATAATTTTCGCGCTCTATGCAAAACACTGGATAGCCTCCATGTCGCTCCTGGACTGCTTTCTGCATCTTGGTATTGTTGGGTTGTTCGATATTTAAGGTTCCCAAGGGGATAGGAATGCTTAATCTGATGTAAAGTCCATTACATTTATTTGATGCATTTATGTTAGCTGTAAATGATCAGTCACGGGGCATCAGTTATTCTGTTTGTAAGGGCAGGGTTACACACGTGTCTTATCTACATCTCCAGCTGACTCTTATTGCCAACATTTCCCTCTTGTGCTTGGGGTGGATGGGCACAAAGACACAAGAATAAGTTTTTAAATTCAAACATGACAAAGGACACAGAACCCAGTATTTAAATTCCGAAGGCCAAAGATACAGGAATACACTAGCTTTTAAATTCTAAAGGCCATTTAGATATTACACACAATCACGTTTGACGGAACAAATGCACCGTATTAATGTATAAAACCTTGAATATCTACAACAGAATTGTTTTTCTTTTACAACTGCCCTTCTGCTCCTGCTGATTCCTCTACTGACATCATGAGCACTTCCTTTTTTTTTTCTACAGGAGAGCATTGGATTATGACTTGATTGGGCACTTTACACTAGAGCAAAACCTAATGAAAAATCTTTATAGAAAGAAAATTAACTAAAACCCGGGACCTTTAGGCTTGCATGTCTTTGGTGGGGTAGAACCGTGTGGTCTGTCAGGCGTGGTACTCAGAAGTTACTTATGTTTCCTCCATTCTGTGTTCAGCCATTTATTTTTTTTATGCTTTCTGTCCCATCTGTGCATTCGCTGGAATTCCTGTCTCCTGTTCACCTGTAGGACCGACACGGTAAGAGCAAAAGACTTGACTCAACTTAGTTTGATCTGATTAACTGTGCTAACCTGCCAATGTTATTTCTGCCTAGCTCCGCCTGAGAAGCTGAAGGAAAAAATCCTGAACTTCCTAAGCAGTGGTCCTCCCGCGAAGGCCAAGCGCATTGCCTCGGCCTGTTCTGTCTCGAAGTCAGACGCCAACAGGTGCTTGTATGCGCTGCAGAAGGCAAACGAGGTAGAGAAGAAAGGAGGTGATCTTTGGCAGGCCTGCCAGGAGCCCGCAGACGTGGGAAACGGCTCGAGCAGTTCAAGGGCAACAAATGGTAAATGTTTCAAAATGTCAAGTCTCGGCTCGCTTACGCAAAATATGCTCGGGTGGTAACTGGATTCCTCTGCTGGTTACCCTAAGAACCGTTCGGATGGGCTGTGCACGGTCTTTTGCCACATTTGGCTCTGAAGAAGGGATCCTGGTTCGACAGTATCCCGCCGTGAATATTTTCTTATGTTGGTCCCCAACAGCAGGTATCATTACCCCTCTCTCTCTCATGTTTGTCTCTTCTTTCCCCCATGCCTCCTTACCCTCCACAAGCACGCCGTCTCCCGGACTAGCCAGCACTTTCTGCTTCTCGTAAGGCCTTTTCTCCTCCCTCTATACTGCTTCTCTTCCATTTACCTTTCAGTCTGGTCGTCCCCAAAGATCACGTCCTCGAGGCCTTTCCTTCGTTCTTATGCCCGCACACTTTCTTCATCCTCTCCATTGGCCAAGCTCACACCTCACCAGCGTTTAGAGTTGCACTGCTTATGCACCACCATCTGCACCAACACACACACACACACACACACACACCCCTGCTCAGAGCATTAACCTCCAGTGCATTAACCCTGTTCATTCAATAAGAAGAATGTGTTCACTTTTTCTAAAGATCCAGGCCTGCCGCCACTTACATCCATATCAGAACAGTAACTCAGAGTAAAGTAACTTGACGTGGTCCTTTTGAAAACATTTGCCAGCTTAAAAAGCAAAGGTTTAGTGTCCATGCCGGACATGCGGACCAGATCCCAAACTGCTCACTGACCTTTCAATACTTCACTGCTTCAGGGGTACCCACAACCCCAGGTATGGTGGACTGTAAGTTACATTTCTAGTTGTCAACTTGCCACCAGAAGAAATGAGCTACGAGGTCAAGAATACTCACGTGCAACATCATCTTTGAATTATCCTTACATTGCTCCAATGGAAGGTATCACAACCTTAAGGGTCCCCTTGTCAAATGGACAAGGCTGTGAATGCAGAGGAGTGACCTAGTGGTTAGACCAGTGGGCTGAGGACCTAGGAATCCACGTCTTACATCGATGCTTCTCGCGACCTTGGGCAAGTCATGTTGTCCTCCATTGCCCCGGGTTCCGACATATGATGTCATCCCTCTTGGGGCGGGGACCTACCCTACGGTACCTAGAGCCCGGGCTTGGAAAGGCAAGTCCCCCACCTAGAGGTCTGAAAGATAAGATCACGTGTGAAGGGATCCTGAAAGAAGCGAGCACAGGCGTTGTGTAAACATGGAGGTGTAGAGCGTTCCATGCGCACACTATTTCAGAACAATAAACTGCCACGTGCCATAAATCTTAAAAATAGTCTGTTTGATAAGTTAATATTAGCCGGCATTTCCTAGCCGGGCCTTTGGGACGCACACATTTTATCCTTCATTGATTTAACCTACTTTCTTACTTCTTCGTGCCATGCATGCTTCCGAGCCAGAAGCGTCTCTTAGAATTTGGTTTGTTCTGTTATTGCAACAGACGTTTTTATAGCGACGAGGGAAGAGGGCAGCACTGCTGCTATCAGATTCATTCCCTTGCCCTGCATGTCTGCAGCTGCATCAAACCAAGATAAATAAATAAGCAACCCAATGCAAGCCAATAAATCACAGAAGACCTATAACTGTCTGAAAATTACAAGCACATTAAGTTTCAGCGTTCAAAGACAACCTGCCTTGCGTCTCAGAATAACCTGCCATCCTTAATTTTTCCTAGTGTGCCCCTTTCAAAAACACCCACCTGCACCCAGTCGCCAGTCTCATCCAGTTAAGCCATTCCTCCAGCTTACAGCCCAAATCCTTAGGGGTGAAGTTTGAAATCGCTGCTCGCGCTAAAAGGCCCATATATACGCAGTACGTGCGCCGCGCGTGGGCGCCGCGTATTTGAAAAGCCGCAAAGTACACCTGTGCGACTGTGAGCTAAAGGGAAAAAAAAAAAGGGGTCGCGTTGGGGCATTCCAAGGTACAGATCCGTATTTTAAATCCGGCGGCCGCAGCACGCGGCGGGCTGTTAGCCGCGCATGTTTCCTTCTGCTCCTGATGAGCTGCGAGCCTGCAGAAATTCTCCGTTCAGGCCTAAAGTGACTGGGTGTGGGGTCCGGGTCGGATCCAGAGGGGTCTGGATGAGCTCGAGATGGACTGGGCAAACTGGTGGACTGATGGGTAAAACTGGGAATGTCCTTTGCGCGCGCGCGCATGTTTTAAAATCCGCCTCCCTGCAAGCCTTAAAGCCGACATTGTCCTAAGGAAGATACAAGTACTTTCGTTCGAGTAAACACTTAAACTTAGGGAGCACACATACGCGCAGAAGGAGAAGTTTAAATCATACGTGCGCAACTGCGTATTTGAATTAAAATTTCATCATATGATCGCTTGCGTGCCCATATGAATGTGTAAGGGCGCTCGCGCTCTCGTTTTAAATTTACCATGCCTGAGAGAGTCCGTCTGGGTTCTCTTCTGTGCTTGGGTAGAACACCCTACGTGTAAGAAGTTTCTGGCTAGACTGGACCTTTAGTCGTGTAGCTTCTTCGCTCACACCCTCCCAATCCCTCACTGTAAATATTTTAACTATTGCATGCTACCTCGTGCTCTGCTCTTGCCTCATCATTGTCTGTTATGCAGGATGGGGGGAGTCTGCGGCATGTTTAATTGATTCTGCATTATACCAGTGATGTTCCCAGAGCTACTGCTGTGCTTAAGTATAATAAGTCTCCGCTGGGGATGGCTCTCAATTTGCAGCGGCATTTACTGGGTCTGTCAGCTCTGGGACTGCAGTGGGACATGTGCCCCACTACTGTGGATTCCACCGGATGGCTCATGCATTGGATTGTGGTTTGTTTTCTTATGTTAATGGTTTTGAATATGTATGACCATTGAACAGCAGATGTATGATTAACTCACCTAGATTTGTAAACCCCCAATACTCCCTTTATCGCTGTGGGCTTTTTAATGTTCTTTGTAATTTTCATCTGCTCTCTCTCGCTCTCTCCTCTTGAATAAGACTGCGTGCATTTATGGTAAAAATTGTCAGACTAGGTAAAAAAAAAAAAAAAAGCATTTATTTGAGAAGGTTTGCAAGTTACAGAGATTGCTGTTTGGTGAAAAAAAAACATTGCATTAAACTCCTGGTGCCGCTGGCTCGTGATAAAGCAAAAGGTGTTACCACTTCCTGTTGGAGAACGGCAGAAATGCGACTGAGCATCTTTATCATGCAGGATTCAGTAACACACATGCATTGCATGTTTTTTTTTGTTTCTTTTTTCAGCTGACGCTGCACTGGTTCCACAGAGTGAACAGTCTTCTGCCGCCAAGCTGGACCGGAACCAAGCTGCAGAGCTACGTAAGAGCTTGCGTCTCACTCAGTCTGCAGACTCATTCTGTGACCTTCATGCCAGCGCCTTTCCCACCGCACTCGTGATGAAACGTTTTCAGCCGGGCAGGACAAAGAGAGTGGTGCTTTTTTTTTTTTAATTTGATTTTGCATATTCTGCGCTCAGATACTGTAGGTATTTTCCTGCATGAGCGAAGTCAGTTCCTGAGGCAATGGAAGGGGAAGTGACTTGAACCCTGGCTCACAGGCCCTGCTGCTCTAACCACTAGGCTACTCCCACACCCTCCGCTTGTTGTTTCAGACTGCAGACTTTACACTCTGCCCATCGGGAAGCTGTTTTCTGGAAGGTGGGGGGGGGGGGGGTGGTTGGTGGAAAAACACCCAAGATATTTTTTCCCCTCTGATTATTGTCATGTCAAGTCCCTAATTACACCTTGCATCTGACTCCTCTCTCCCAGGCCACTTGCCCTTGGCATGCATTGTGCTCCCATCCCAAGTCACTGCATGGTCCTCAACCCTTCTTGCACCTTGTTTCTAGTCCTTAATTACCCTTCGCTCAGTGCTCTTGGATCTCTCCTGTTTGGCCAGTGCAGGCACTGGGCAATGGCGGACTGAAACATCCTGGGACTGACTCCATGTCTCAGGATGTTTCATGCCATGACTTGGCATTCGTTGGCTGCCCTGATCACTGTGATTTGTGATCCCCTCCAGTCATTTTCTGAGGTAAACAAAGAGCCCTTACAGATTAGACTGAGATCACATTCACTCATCTTCTGATTTGATGAAGTGCTCTTGCCACAGCATCATTTCCTCCTCCACCCTGTTTGCCAAGGTGATGAACATAAGAACATGCCATACTGGGTCAGACCAAGGGTCCATCAAGCCCAGCATCCTGTTTCCAACAGTGGCCAATCCAGGCCATAAGAACCTGGCAAGTACCCAAAAACTACGTCTATTCCATGTTACCGTTGCTAGTAATAGCAGTGGCTATTCTCTAAGTCAACTTAATTAATAGCAGGTAATGGACTTCTCCTTCAAGAACTTATCCAAACCTTTTTTAAACACAGCTACACTAACTGCACTAACAACATCGTCTGGCAACAAATTCCAGAGTTTAATTGTGCATTGAGTGAAACAGAACTTTCTCCAATTAGTTTTAAATGTGCTACATGCTAACTTCATGGAGTGCCCCCTAGTCTTTCTATTAACTGAAAGAGTAAATAACCGATTCACATCTACCTGTTCTAGACTTTTCATGATTTTAAACACCTCTATCATATCCCCCCTCATCCGTCTCTTCTCCAAGCTGAAAAGTCCTAACCTCTTTAGTCTTTCCTCATAGGGGAGCTGTTCCATTCCCCTTATCAATTTGGTTGCCCTTCTCTGTACCTTCTCCATCGCAACTATATCTTTTTTTAGATGCGGCGACCAGAATTGTACACAGTATTCAAGGTGCGGTCTCACCATGCATTATGACATTTTCCGTTTTATTCACCATTCCCTTTCTAATAATTCCTAACATTCTGTTTGCTTTTTTGACTGTCGCAGCACAATGAACCGACGATTTCAATGTGTTATCCACTATGACGCCTAGATCTCTTTCTTGGGTGGTAGCTCCTAATATGGAACCTAACATTGTGTGACTAAAGCATGGGTTATTTTTCCCTATATGCATCACCTTGCACTTATCCACATTAAATTTCATCTGCCATTTGGATGCCCAATTTTCCAGTCTCACAAGGTCTTCCTACAATTTATCACAATCTGCTTGTGATTTAACTACTCTGAACAATTTTGTATCATCCGCAAATTTGATTACCTCACACGTATTCTTTCCAGATCATTTATAAATATATTGAAAAGTAAGGGTCCCAATACAGATCCCTGAGGCACTCCACTGCCCACTCCCTTCCACTGAGAAAATTGTCCATTTAATCCTACTCTCTGTTTCCTGTCTTTTAGCCAGTTTGCAATCTACGAAAGGACATCGCCACCTATCCCATGACTTTTTACTTTTCCTAGAAGCCTCTCATGAGGAACTTTGTCAAACGCCTTCTGAAAATCCAAGTACACATCATCTACCGGTTCACCTTTATCCACATGTTTATTAACTCCTTCAAAAAAGTAAAGCAGATTTGTGAGGCAAGACTTGCCTTGGGTAAAGCCATGCTGACTTTGTTCCATTAAACCATGTCTTTCTATATGTTCTGTGATTTTGATGTTTAGAACACTTTCCACTATTTTTCCTGGCACTGAAGTCAGGCTAATCGGTCTGTAGTTTCCTGGATCGCCCCTGGAGCCCTTTTTAAATATTGGGATTACATTAGCTATCCTCCAGTCTTTAGGTACAATGGATGATTTTAATGATAGGTTACAAACTTTTACTAATAGGTCTGAGATTTCGTTTTTTAGTTCCTTCAGAACTCTGGGGTGTACACCATCTGGTCCAGGTGATTTACTACTCTTCAGTTTGTCAATTAGGCCTACCACATCTTCTAGGTTCACCGTGATTTGCTTCAGTCCATCTGAATCCAGTGTCCAAGTTTCTCTTAATTCTCTGACTTGCCTTTCTTATTCCTGTAAATGCATTAATTAGACACCCCCTGCTTCTTGACGCACATTCCCTGCCTTGCATTCTTTGCAATTCAGCACCATTACTTTGATCACTGTTACTAATACAAAGTTAGGGATAATCAAACCCCCAGCTGCCCCAGGGCAGCATTTCTCAAAGTGGTCCTCAAGGACTGCTCGGGCAGTCTGGTTTTCATGAAACTCCCAATGAGTATGCAGGAGATATGTTTGTATGCATTGTTGCAAATGTATGTAGCTATCTCTCATGCATTTTCATGCATTGTTGCCAAATTATACAACTATATCTCCTGCATATTCATTAGGGATATCCTGAAAACCAGGTTGAGAAATGCTGCCCCAGGGGATCACCCGGCTTTCATCAAATCTTCCATATTTATTTATTTAAAAAAGGTATAATCTGCCTTAAAACACCTATCTGGGTGGAGAGATCTAAAACCTAACCTAGGGCTTTCCAAACCTGCCCTGGGGACCCCACAGCCAGTCGAGTTTTCAAGATATCTACAGTGAATATGCATGAGATAAATTTGCATATAGTGAGTCTCCATGGTATGCAGTTGTTTATCATTTTTATTTATTTGCTGCCTTGCTCAAAGGCCTTAGGTGGCGCACATAATTAACATATATAATGAATATTAAAACATACAACGAAAACAGGTAAGACCACTCCCTCAACCTGATAGATGGAAATAAACAAAATTTCAAAGGCACAAGCTTTTACAGTCTGGAGACCCAATATACTGGCCAGCTCACAGAGACTACCTTACAAAAATGCCAGTCAAGAAAAGCATGCTTTAGCCATTCTTTTAAAAGTCTTAGGACGTTCAGTCTGCCGTGGTTCTTAAGGTAAAGAGTTCCAGAGAGTTGGAGCAGCAACGGAAAATGCACGCTCCCTCGTATCATAAAGTCTGGCATGACCTACCGAGGGAACGTCTAAAAAGCCCCTTTGCAAAGAACGCAATGATCTCCCGGGATTGTAAATCTGCCATAGGATATTGGCCCAGGGTGGTAAACCCAGAGCCAAAAGCTTGTGAGTCTATACTATAATTTTATTTTTCATCCTCCACTGCATTGTTAACCAATGGAAGTTAAACCCAGATATAACTGCGCAGCTGCATTCTGTAGCAGCCGGAGGGCTTTGATGGTAGTCGGAGGGAAGCCAAGATAAACTGCATTGCCATATTCAATAGGGAAAAATCATGGCTTGCAGCACAATTCGAAAATCAGTAGGGTCTAATACTGGCTTAATACTTCATAATAGGTGTAGCTTATACAGGGTGGCCCATGGGCACCCTATAGAAACCAGATTTAAGTATTGCCTTAACTTGGGGGGTCATAGATAATTTGGTATTGATCGTTACTCCCAGACTTGTAGACTGAAAGAGAATTTTGATCTCTGTGTCTCCAATCTTGACAGTTGGTGGTATGTCAGTTGTCTCCCTCCTGAGGATCACCACAGTCTCAAGTTGCGGCAATGTTTAGAGCTAGCTTATTATGAGTAAGCAAGCTCTTTATAGAGGACATGCAGAGAGACAGCATTGCGGTCGTATCGTATCAAGACTTAGAAATGGGGATGTAGAACTGCAAATCATCAGTGATAGACGGAAGCCTTCATAGAGGCCAGCTAATAGCTTGCAGATGGGAGCCAGATAGATGTTAAATAAAAGCGCTGAAGTAGCCGACCCCTGTGGGAGTCCAGTCTGTATTGGATACCAGTCCAAGGAGATCTCTCTAGTGATTACTCGTTGCATTCTACAATGGAGATATGATTTAAACCATTGCAATACCAGACCTACAGTCTCAATCTCTCTAAGGCAGAAAAGAAGGATCTCGTGGGCGATCATAACAAACGCAGATGTAATATCTAGCATGTCTAAAATGTAGCTGTGATTACTGTCTAGACCTTGCCTTAGTGAATCCAGGAGAGAAAGCAGGAGAATTTCCATGCTTAAAGACTTTCTAAAGCCAAACTGGAATTGGTGCAATATGTGTTGCTCATCCACAAAATCAGTGTTGAGCTGTTTCAGGACAACAGACTCCACTATCTTGGACACACAAATGGCAGTAAAGATATGGGCCTATAATTAGCAAAATCTGCAGGATCTAGATTTAGTTTTTTTTAAAAGGGGTCGAATTGCTGCCTTTTTATAGCTCTCTAACAAAGATAAATTGAAAAGAGCAGTTAAAAATGGAGACATGATATCCTTTACTGCCCTAAGTGTAGAAGGTCTACAGGTATTTAATGGGCAGTTTGAAATGTTCATGGACCAAACGATATTTGAAACCTCAAGAGTGGACGCTGTTTCAAAGGAAGACCATTTCTGCGACCGATTGTCAGTCAGTGAGTTAAACCAGTTAGGCACATCTGTGCATGCTGCAGAGACATTCTGAATCTTAGCCTTTAGGAAATCAAGAAACTTATTGCTGTTAACAGTTCTAGATTCATCAGGATGGGGAATGAGGTGGTACCTATGCTAGCAGTAAGAGTCTTAACAATGGAAAACAGAATTTTAGAGTTGTTACCCCTACGAAATGCTTTTGCTGCACTGGAGAATGAAGAAACCTCAGCAATAGATTTTGAAGGGATTTCTAAAAGTGAACTCACCCAATGCCGTTGCGGCCTCGGGTCGGCTCCGGCCGTGCCGCCTACCTTCGCGGTCCTGCGGGCCTTCCCTGTCCCCCTCCGGCCTCCGGGGACCCTTGCCGCGCCTCCCCCGACGCTCTGCCGCGGCGGCTGGGCCTGCCCCCGCTTCTACCGCCGTGCCTCCGCTCCGACGGAGCAGCCGGCGTCTGGCCGCGGCTGACTCCGCCCCCTAGGCGCGCGGGCGCGGCTGGGGCTCTCAATTAAAGGGGCAGCGCAGGAAACCGGCAGGCCAGCCTTGGATGACGTCAGACGCCCTCAGGGTATTTAAACCCTGCATCCGGACTCCCTCAGGGCCTTGCAACGAGGTTCCCAGGTGCTTCTGCTTCCTGCTCCCAGTTGCTGCGTTCCTGCTCGTCTCCTGATTCTCTGGCTCTGATTCGGATTGGCTTCGGTGTTTCTCTGGCTCTGACTCGGATTGGCTGACGGTTATTCTCTGACTTCTGACCCGGACTGGCTGACGGCATCCCTCTGGTATTCGACCCTGGCCTGGTGAGCGACGACCCATTCTCCGAGGATTCTCCTAAGTCCCAGCAGCCGGGTCCCTACGGGCTCCTCCTGGGGGGACGCCGGCTTCCAGGGTGAATCGCCTAAGTCCCAGCGGCCGGACTCTTACGAGCTCCTCTCGGGGGAGTACCGGCTTCCAGGGTGAAGACCTCCTTCCACCAGGTCAGTCTTCTCTTCTCTTCTTTTCTCTCTCGAGCCCTTGGTCGCATAGGGCCCTCCGTGCCTTCTTCTCCAAGCCATCCACGAGTCAGCTTCTGCCGCCTCCCGGTCGGGCCGCTGCTGCAAATCCTCACAGCACTCCACTCTGCGGTTCCGATCGGCCCAAGGGTCCTCGAAGCTAACAGATTGCAAGGCCCTGGACCCGGCGGACCTCGCCGGCCTGAAGGCTATTCCGGGCATTGCCCAAAAACTACAGCAGCAACAGATGTGCCTTGACACCCTGATGTCCACAGTCCAACGCCTAGCGGACCGCATGGAGGGGCCCTCGGCAGCCAGGACTGGGGCATCCTCTTCCCAGGCTAGTGCCGGTCCCTCCGCCCCAGTACAGATGCCGGCTCCCTCCAGGTATTCCGGGGATCCGAAAGCGTGCCGTGGTTTCCTCAACCAGTGTTACATTCGCTTCGATCTCCTGCCGGCACAGTTCCCGTCCGATCGAGTCAAGACGACATACATAATCTCTCTCCTGGATGGGAGACCGTTGTCGTGGGCGTCGGCTCTCTGGGAACACCAGGATTCCCGGCTCAACAACTTGGTGCAGTTCGTCCAAGCCTTTCGCCGAGTCTTTGATGAACCCTCCCGGTCCGCTACCTCCGCTTCGGAACTACTCCAGCTGAGGCAAGGGAGCCGGCCACTTGAAGAGTTCGCCATGGAATTCCAGACTTTGGCCACGGAACTGGCGTGGGGGGCGGACAGCCTGCACGGCATTTTCCTGGAGGGGCTCTCCCCACGTCTCCAGGACGAGCTCGCAGGTCGTAACCTGCCCGATGACCTACAAGAGCTCATTGAACTAGCCGGACGAGTAGACCGCCGAATTCAACGCAGATTCCGAGAGCGACGGCCTACTCAGGGACAAACTATCCGCAGGTTTACTCCGCCTCGAGTTCGATCTTCACCGCCTACAGCCTCAGCCTCTCCTACAGAGGAGCCCATGCAGTTGGGTCGGGGTCCTCTGTCTTCCGAGGAACGGAGGCGCCGTCGTGCACAAGGACTCTGTCTTTACTGCGGGGGCAAGGGCCACTTCCTGGCTCGCTGTACCGAGCGTTCGGGAAACGCCCGAACCTAGAGCTCAGCGGGGAGTTGACTCTAGGCAACATTTCGCCCAGCTCCCCATGTACCGTCCCGGTACGACTCTGTCTTCCAGGAGGAGACTTTGATACACTTGCCCTACTCGACTCGGGGTCCGGGGGGAATTTCGTTCTCAAGGAATTGGTACAACAGCTTCAGCTCGATGTTCGTCCTCAAGAACCGCCTGTGCGGGTTTCCTCCATTCAAGGGAACCCACTTCCTGGTGTAATATCCACTCGCACCAGTCCCCTGAAGCTCCAGGTTGGGGCCCTCCACCAGGAGGAAATCTCGTTTCTTATTCTTGAAAAATCTATCCACCCAGTCATCCTGGGCCTGCCCTGGCTTCGGGAACATTCGCCGGTGATCGATTGGAGGACCCTTCAGATTACCTCCTGGAGCTCTGCGTGCCACCGTCATTGCCTTCCCGCACGCCCGCTGCAAACCATCTCGCTCCTCACCACCCCGTTAACGGTACCACCACAGTACCATGCCTTTCAGGATGTCTTCTCCAAGGAAAAAGCGGAACTGCTCCCGGAGCACCGACCCTTTGATTGCGCAATCAACTTGCTGCCAGGATCCACGCCGCCCCGTGGGAGAGTCTACCCCCTGTCTTTACCCGAAACCCAGGCTATGTCAGCGTATATCAAGGAGAACCTGGATCGGGGTTTCATTAGACCCTCCAAATCTCCGGCCGGGGCCGGGTTTTTTTTCGTGGGGAAGAAAGACGGATCGCTTCTTCCCTGTATTGATTATCGGGGTTTGAATCAGATCACCCGCCGGGACCGTTACCCGTTGCCCCTGATTCCCGAACTTCTGGACCGCCTCCAAGGGGCCCGTGTGTTCACCAAATTGGACCTCCGGGGGGCTTACAATCTCGTTCGCATACGCCCAGGGGACGAGTGGAAGACCGCGTTTAACACCAGGGACGGCCATTACGAGTACCTGGTCATGCCGTTCGGTCTCTGTAACGCCCCAGCCGTGTTCCAGAATTTGATGAACGAGGTTCTCCGCGACTTCCTATACACCTTCGTCATCGTATACCTAGACGACGTATTGATATATTCCTAGGATCTCGAGACACATCGGCAACACGTGCGGCAGGTTCTACGGAAACTCAGGGAGAACCGTCTGTACGCTAAACTAGAGAAGTGCCAGTTCGAGCAAGAATCACTACCCTTCCTCAGATATATTGTCTCCTCTACAGGCTTCCGCATGGATCCGGACAAGGTGAGCGCCATCAAGGGCTGGCCGCAACCATCGGGGGTGAAAGCGATTCAGCGGTTCTTAGGATTCGCGAATTTCTACCGCCAGTTTATCCCACATTACTCCAGCTTGGTAGCCCCCCTGACGGCCCTCACAAGGAAGGGCGCGGATGCACGAAACTGGTCTCCTGCTGCCACTCAGGCCTTCAGGGATCTCAAAGAGGCTTTCCTACAGGACACCTATCTCCGGCACCCTGATCCTCAACGCCAATTTATAGTAGAGGTGGATGCTTCTGATGTCGCGGTAGGGGCGGTGTTGCTCCAAACCTCCCCAACCGGCAAGACCTGGCCCTGCTCATACTTCTCCCGCAAGTTTTCGCCCGCCGAGAAGAATTACGGGATTGGCGACAAGGAGCTGCTGGCCATAAAACTAGCTTTCGAGGAGTGGCGTCAGTGGTTGGAGGGAGCCCAACATCCCATCATCGTATATACCGACCACAAGAATCTGCAGTATTTGTCTCACGCCCAGAGGCTCAACCCCCGACAGGCCCGCTGGTCCCTCTTTTTTAGTCGGTTCGACTTCTCGCTTCACTACCGACCCGCAGCCAAGAATGTTCGGGCGGATGCTCTCTCCCGCACCACTGAGGTTGACGATGCAAAGGAGGTACCCCAGTACATTTTGGATCCAGCTAAAGTGCTACTGGCAGCCACAGTCGTAAGACCCGAGGGGAGGACGGTGGTTCCGGTTCGTTCACGGAAGAAGGTGCTGGCCTGGGCTCACGACTCCCTGACGGCTGGCCATCCTGGGATTTCTCGAACCCTTGAGTTACTCACAGAGTACTATTGGTGGCCCCGAGTGAAGGAGGATGTCCGGCACTACGTTCAGTCCTGCCCCACGTGTGCGCAGCAAAAACCGCCACCAGGCCGCCCGTGGGGGCTGCTCCAGCCGCTTCCTATTCCCACGGAACCATGGTCCCACCTTTCCACAGACTTTGTAGTAGAGTTGCCCCCCTCTGAGGGGAAAACCGTAATTTGGGTCACTGTTGACCGGTTTTCAAAGATGGCTCATTTCGTTCCTCTCCCCAAGCTACCCACGGCCCCTGAGCTGGCCGATTTGTTTGTCCAACATATCTTCCGATTACACGGGCTGCCCTCGCATATCGCTTCCGACCGAGGCCCTCAATTCACAGCCAAGTACTGGAGGGCATTATGCAAGAAATTTGGGATACAATTGGACTTTACCACGGCCTTCCACCCCCAGGGTAACGGACAGGTGGAGCGGACCAACCGCTCTCTGAAAACCTTTCTTCGGGCCTTTGTAGGCGAACGCCAAGACAACTGGGTCTCTCTCATTCCCTGGGCGGAGTTTTCTTATAATCGCCACAAGCACTCCGCCACGCTACAGTCTCCCTTTCAGCTAGTTTACGGGAGGGTCCCTAGACCTCCGCTGCCATTACCTGTGCCGGTCACCTCACCGGCGGCGCAACTAACGGCCAGCCAACTCCATCACCTTTGGCTCACCACTCAAGAGAAACTTCACAAAACCGCAGCCCGTTTCAAGGCATATGCAGATCGGTCCCGACGGCCTGCCCCGGTCCTCTTACCCGGGACGAGAGTATGGTTAAGTACTAAGCACATTCAACTACGGACGCCGTCCATGCGGTTGGCACCTCGTTACATTGGACCCTTTCCGGTGGCCGAACGCATAGGGGCTGTATCCTATAGACTCCGCCTGCCTTCTACTCTCAAGATCCATGATGTCTTCCACGTGTCCCTCCTCAAGCCGCTGGTACTCTCTCGATTCCAGACGTCCCCGCCGGAGCCCTCCGATGTTTCCTCGGAGCCCGAGGGTACCTACACGGTAAAAGACGTATTGGATGTCCGGTGCCGGCGCCACCGCTGGGAGTACCTACTCTCCTGGGAGGGATATGGGCCGGAGGAGAACTCTTGGGAGCCTTCGTCCCACATCCTTGATAAGGACCTCCTTAGGCAGTTTCATCTCCAGCACCCGGACCGACCACGGCCCCCCGGGAGGGGGCGTAGGAGGGGGGGTACTGTTGCGGCCTCGGGTCGGCCCCGGCCGTGCCGCCTACCTTCGCGGTCCTGTGGGCCTTCCCTGTCCCCCTCCGGCCTCCGGGGACCCTTGCCGCGCCTCCCCCGACGCTCTGCCGCGGCGGCTGGGCCTGCCCCCGCTTCTACCGCCGTGCCTCCACTCCGACGGAGCAGCCGGCGTCTGGCCGCGGCTGACTTTGCCCCCTAGGCGCGCGGCTGGGGCTCTCAATTAAAGGGGCAGCGCAGGAAACCGGCAGGCCAGCCTTGGATGACGTCAGACGCCCTCAGGGTATTTAAACCCTGCATCCGGACTCCCTCAGGGCCTTGCAACGAGGTTCCCAGGTGCTTCTGCTTCCTGCTCCCAGTTGCTGCGTTCCTGCTCGTCTCCTGATTCTCTGGCTCTGATTCGGATTGGCTTCGGTGTTTCTCTGGCTCTGACTCGGATTGGCTGACGGTTATTCTCTGACTTCTGACCCGGACTGGCTGACGGCATCCCTCTGGTATTCGACCCTGGCCTGGTGAGCGACGACCCATTCTCCGAGGATTCTCCTAAGTCCCAGCGGCCGGGTCCCTACGGGCTCCTCCTGGGGGGACGCCGGCTTCCAGGGTGAATCGCCTAAGTCCCAGCGGCCGGACTCTTACGAGCTCCTCTCGGGGGAGTACCGGCTTCCAGGGTGAAGACCTCCTTCCACCAGGTCAGTCTTCTCTTCTCTTCTTTTCTCTCTCGAGCCCTTGGTCGCATAGGGCCCTCCGTGCCTTCTTCTCCAAGCCATCCACGAGTCAGCTTCTGCCGCCTCCCGGTCGGGCCGCTGCTGCAAATCCTCACAGCACTCCACTCTGCGGTTCCGATCGGCCCAAGGGTCCACGAAGCTAACAAATGCATCCAGAAGCCCTTCATCAGAATCAAATGTCATAAAAGAAAGCTGCTTTTGCTGGGAGACTCGATCATTAGAGGAAACAAATTGGGAGCACATTTTGATGGTGACACAAGAATTAAATACATTCCAGGATCCTCAGCAAGTAGAAATACAAACCAGACAGGCGAAGTCATTGAAGAAGAAAGAAGGAACTTTGATATCAGTGTTCTCATCCATCTGGAGATCAATGATCTCAACAGAAATGGTATCCAGGAAGTACAAAAAGATTTCCAAAATCTAGGCAAGATAAGACACACTGCAAAGACTATTGCCTTTTCGGAAGTATTTCCTGTTCATGGAAAGGGAAATGAGAAGCTATGCCATATAGATAATTTCAGTTCCTGGCTCAAAACCTGGTGTACAGAAAGTGGTTTTGGATACACTAGAGGCTGGGGTCGTGTATGGAGCAGTAAGAATGGCCTACATTTTTCTGCAGCAGGAAGGAGGATGCTAAGTGATCAGTTCAGATCATATATTACCAGACATTTAAACTAAAATATGGGGGTGGCAGGAGATGGCCAATGAAATTGACAAGTCACCCCCAAGCAATACAGGACGTGGAAGGAGAAAATAACAAAATCAATCAGCAAAAGCAGAAAAGGTACCTTGGGACTGCAATAAATCAAGGGAGAATCATTGGAAGGCAATGACCACAAATGCTCGTAGTCTGGGTAATAAAATCTCAGACCTGCAGGCCCTAATGGTGGAGGTGGGATTGGACATTGTTGCTGTCACGGAGACCTGGTTCACGGATTCTCATGACTGAGATACGGCCATACCGGGCTATAACTTGTTAAGGAAGGACAGAGAGGTCAGAAAAGGGGGAGGAGTGGCTCTTTATGTCAGAAACAATATCCAAGGAACTGAACTGCAAAGAATGTGGGGTAGAGAAGTATTATGGGCCGTCCTAAAAAAAAGAGGATGGTGCATCCATTTTTACCAGCGTGGTTTACAGGCCTCTGACTCAAACGGAAGAACTAGACAGAGAGCTGATAGAAGACATGCAAAAGGAGGAAGGACGGGAGATGTGTTGATGGAGATTTTAATCTGCCGGACATGGAATGGAGGATCCCTTCTGCAGAATCTTAACAGAAGTAGAGAGAGATAGTGGATGCCCTGCAAGAGGCTCTGTTCAAACAAATGGTAATGGAACCCATGAGGGAGGGAGCTATACTCTAATTAGTGCTCACTAACGGGGATAATATCTCTGTCTGGGTGGGTTCCCACCTCAGCACCAGTGATCATCAAATGGTATGATTACAGCAGTTAGTGTAAATGGGTTTAAAAAAGGTTTGGATACGTTCCTAGAGGAAAAATCCACAAACTGCTATTAAGTAATAAGCAATAGTAGTTTGAGATTTATTTATTTAACGTTTGGCTAATTTCCAGGTACTTGTGACTTGGATTGGCCACAGTTGGAAACAAAATACTGAGCTTGATGGACCCTTGGTCTGACCCAGAATGGCATTTCTTATGTTCTTATGTTAAATAGGATACAGAGTCGTTGCACAAAGACCCGAGAATTACATTTCAAAAATACGGACTTTGTCAAAATGGGTACATACCTGGGAGGTAGAACTAGAAGAGTGAGAGACAATGAGAGAGGTGGAACAACACTGGGCCAAACTAAAAGGAGCAATTTCAAAGACAACAAATCTGGATTTCAAAGAGGTGGCTGATAAAATAAAAGCAAAAAGAACATCATTCAAGAAATATAAAGGATCCCAAAGACAGGAACACAGGAAAGAATATCTGGGGAAGCTGAGGGAGATGAAGAAAAAAAATCAAGAAAGCAAAAAGCCAGGCGGAAGAAAAGATTGCCAAAGAGGTAAAGTGAGGTGACAAAACATTTTTCAGATACATCAGAGAAAGGTCCAAAGTGGTACAGTGAAATTGAAAGGGGATAAGGATCAGTGTGTGGAGAGAGACGAAGAAATGGCAGAAATAATAAATAAATACTTCAGTTTGGTGTTCACTAAAGACAACCTGGAAGAAGGACCGTCGCTAGTTAACAAGAAACTGGAGGGGGGGTGGAGTAGACAAAACTCTGTTTACAGAAGAGAATGTATGGGAAGAGCTGGGAAAACTGAAAGTGGACAAGGCCATGGGACCTGATGAGATACATCCTAGGATACTGAAGGAGCTCAGAGATGTGCTAGTGGGTCCGCTGAAGGAACTTTTCAATAGATCCCTGGAAACGGGAGTGGTGCCGAGTGATTGGTGAAGAGCGGTGGTGGTCCCGCTTCACAAGAGAAGGAGCAGAGAGGAGGCTGGAAACTACAGGCTGGTTAGGCTCACCTCGGTGGTGGGAAAATTAATGGAGACTCTGCTGAAGGAAAGGATAGTGAACTATCTACAGTCTGGTGGGTTGCTGGACCCGAGGCATCATGGATTCACCAGCAGAAAGTTCTGTCAGAGAAATCTGATAGATTTTTTTGATTGGGTGACAGAGAGTTGTATCAGAGAAGAGCGCTTGATGTGATTTACTTGGATTTTAGTATTGCTTTTGATACGGTCCCACATAGAGGACTCGTGAACAAAATGAGAATCTTGGGAGTGAGTGCCAAGGTAGTTTCATGGATTGCAAACTGGTTAACTGACAGGAGACAGCGTGTAATGGTAAATGGAACCTACTCTGAAGAGAGAATGGTGTTAAGTGAAGTGTCACAGGGATCGGTTTTGGGGATGATTCTGTTCAATATCTTTGTGAGCAACCTGGCGGAAGGGATAGAAGATGAAATTTGTCTATTTGCGGATGATACTAAGATCTACAACAGAGTGGATATGCCTGAAGGAGTAGAGAGAATGAAAAGTGATTTAAGAAAACTTGAAGAGTGGCCAAGAAGTACAGAGTCATGCGGCAATCCAAAAGAGCTTTATATGGTGGGAGGTGAAAGACTAATGTGCACAGACTGGGAGAAGGACTTGGTGAGATAGTATCTGATGATCTGAAGATGGCAAAGCAATGTGACAAGGAAGTAGTTAAAGCCAGAAGAATGCTGGGCTGCCTGGAGAGAGGAATATCCAGTAAGAAAAAAAGAGGTGATAATGGCTTTGTACAGGTCCTTGGTGAGGCCTTACCTGGAGTACTGAGATCAATACTGGTGCCCGTAACTCAAAAAGGATAAAGACAGGATAGAAGCGGTTCAAAGAAGAGCGACCAAAATGGTGAGGGGTCAGCAGTGGAAGACTTATGAGGAGAGGCTGAAGGATCTGAATATGTACACCCTGGAAGAAAGGAGGTGCAGACCTTAAGATAATTGAAAGGTTTTTAATGATGCACAATAGTCAAACCTTTTTCGTTGCAAAGAAATCAATGAAATGAAACTCCAGGGAGGACGACTCAGAACCAATGTCAGGAAATATTTCTTCATAGAGAGGGTGGTGGATGCCTGGAATGCCCTTCCCGGAGGAGGAGGTGAAGATGAAAATACTGTGGATCCCTAAAGGCCAGAGGACGACAATAAAGAAAAGAGTGCATGGGAGTAACTTCCTGGTGTGGCGGTTGCTACCTTTAACAAATAAGCCTTGATACTGTTAATGCAACTCCATCATTGCTCTCTGCTTCAATGGCAGGGGAAAAGGGGAATTGGATTCAGATAGCAACCGAGGGCCCTGACTTTTACGGTTTGAGGAACAAATAAACATGGAGTTAACTTGTTGATGCAGCTTTTACTACCCTTAATTACAGACAGGCCGATACAGTACGGTGCGCTCCGACGGAGCTCTCCCGCGGACTTTACTGAATCGGCCTGAGAGTCCGATACTTTTGATGCAGCTCCAACATTGCTCTCTGCTTCCTCGACAACAGTTAAGGGAAATTGGATTCAAACAGCATCTGAGGGCCCTGACTTTTCTGGTCTGGTAAACCGATAAGCATGGAGGTAACCTGCACAGTGCAGCAGATACTGGCATGGGCTTGCTGGGCAGACTGGATAGATCACTGTGGATCATTTGGTCCTTTTCTGCCGTCGCTTCTATGTTACCAGCTGCGTGAATCTGTGCAGAATAAAACGACTTAAAAAGTCCCAGGCAGGCTCTTAAATTTTACAAGGGTATCCTGAGAGCGAGCTTTTCGCCAGTGGTGTTCAAGCTTTCTCAAGCGCTGTCCCATTTTCGCCGGACACGCCCTCAGATGGTTCAACTCCTTCCTCAACAATAGAAGTTACAAGGTTAGAGTCAACAACAAAGAATCACCAAGTTATAAATCAACGCTAGGAGTCCCACAAGGCTCTTCTTTATCCCCGACCCTCTTCAATATCTACTTACTGCCCCTCTGCCATCTGCTCACAAACCTAAAATTAACACACTACCTCTATGCAGATGATGTTCAGATATTGATCCCCATAAAAGAATCCCTACAAAAAACGCTTGACTACTGGGAAAATTGCCTGAAGTCCATAAAAAGCTTCCTCTCCAGCCTGAACCTGGTTCTCAACACATCCAAGACGGAAATCCTTCTTATCTCCCCTGAACACTCGACCAACACCGATATTACAGCTCTTGACCCACAGATTTCTCAAACAAGAGATTTAGGAGTTATACTAGACAATCATCTGAATTTAAAGAATAATATCACCAAGGACTGTTTCTATAAGCTTCAAGTTCTCCACTTCCAGGACTTCAGAACCGTCCTTCAATCTACGTTATTCTCGAAAACTGACTACTGTAATGCTTTACTCCTGGGGCTCCCCATCTCAACCACAAAACCTCTACAATTGCTCCAGAACGCAGCAGCCATAATCTTAACCAACACCAACAGACGTGCTCACATCACCCCCATCCTCCGAAACCTACACTGGCTGCCAATAAAATACAGAATTCTACATAAAGCACTCACTATAATCCACAAAACCATCCACAAACAGCTCACACTAGACCTTCAGACCCCTTTCAAACACCGCTCTTCGGAAAGACCCATCAGAGAAGCATATAAAGGAACCCTTCAAGAAGCACCTGCTAAATACACCCGTCTAACATCCACCAAAGAACGCTCTTCTCCACAGCAGGCCCTGTCCTCTGGAACAGACTACCGACTGACCTAAGACTGGAACCTTGTCTTCTTACCTTTCGAAGAAAACTTAAGACGTGGCTTTTCCTCCAAGCCTTCCCCTAACTCAAAAATGTCACATCAGACTCAGCCCAAGGAATGGGATATTTACTAATCTCTGAACCCGTCATATATTATTTATATGTAGTTAATTTCTCTCTGTCTACTTCCCGGCTACTTTAGCCCCCAAGTTCAATCCCCCTGTTATATGTAACTTTGCTTGTTTCGGCCTTCTTGTTTGGTTACACTTGCTAATCCCCCAAGTTCCATGTAAACCGGCCTGATGTGAATCCCATTCATGAAGTCCGGTATAGAAATATATTAAATAAATAAATAAATTTTATGTAATTCAGGTGCGAGCCATTGCTGGTGTTCCCAAGACTGGGCTGAGAACCACTCAATCTCCTGCATATTCACTGCGGATATCCTGAAAACCTGACTGGCCGGGGTGTCCCTGACCTAACCCCAACCAAGGCACAGATGCAGGCTATTCTTAGTCTCTTAAGTATTGCCTATTAAAAAAAAAAAAAAAAAAAAAAAGAAGAATTGTCATCTACTTTAATAATTTCTGAACTAGATCCACAGACAAAAGTCACCTCTCTGTTTTATATCTTCCTTTTACAGGATGCTTCCCGCCGCCTAGAAAAATGTTCCTTGCTTTTGATGGCAAAAAAGATGAATCACGTCATCCAGACCCACTCCACAGGGGGTCATGTGATGAATATACATGAGATCAGTTTGCATACACTGGAGAGCCAGTCCTTGCCAATTGATCTCATGCACATTGGTTGCGGGTATCCTGAAACTGGACCGGCTGGGGAGGGTCACCAGGACTTGTTTGAGAAGCCCTGTGCTAAGCTTTGTTGCAAAAGATTACAAACCACAGCCTACATGAGATCATATTAAAAAAAAAAAAGAAAGAATGGAACGGGAAGAGGCAAAGTTTCGCTGCTGGAAGCCCCGTATTGCACCATTCTGACTCTGTGCCGTCGCCATACCGAGGATCGATCATCAAGGCACAGGGCGAAAAAGTCTTGGCCAGGAATGACACCCGGGGACAGCGGACAGCTCACGGCGGCCTGACCTTCCCCAAGGGCACACATAGCAAGGGGGCGGAAAGGACTCTACTTCAGGACATCTGTGTAACTTGCAGGAGGTTTCCCCGTGATCCCCTGTGATTACTTTTCAATATATTTATAAATGATCTGGAAAGAAATACGACGAGTGAGATAATCAAATTTGCAGATGACACAAAATTGTTCAGAGTAGTTAAGTCACAAGCAGATTATGATAAATTGCAGGAAGACCTTGTGAGACTGGAAAATTGGGCATCCAAATGGCAGATGAAATTTAATGTGGATAAGTGCAAGGTGATGCATATAGGGAAAAATAACCCATGCTATAGTTACACAATGTTGGGTTCCATATTAGGTGCTACAACCTAAGAAAGAGATCTAGGCGTCATAGTGGATAACACATTGAAATAGTCAGTTCAGTGTGCTGCGGCAGTCAAAAAAGCAAACAGAATGTTGGGAATTATTAGAAAGGGAATGGTGAATAAAACGGAAAATGTCATAAAGCCTCTGTATCACTCCATGGTGAGACCACACCTTGAATACTGTGTACAATTCTGGTCGCCGCATCTCAAAAAAGATATAATTGCGATGGAGAAGGTACAGAGAAGGGCTACCAAAATGATAAGGGGAATGGAACAGCTCCCCTATGAGGAAAGACTAAAGAGGTTAGGACTTTTCAGCTTGGAGAAGAGACGGCTGAGGGGGGATATGATAGAGGTGTTTAAAATCATGAGAGGTCTAGAACGGGTAGATGTGAATCGGTTATTTACTCTTTCGGATAGTAGAAAGACTAGGGGGCACTCCATGAAGTTAGCATGTGGCACATTTAAAACTAATCGGAGAAAGTTCTTCTTCACTCAACGCACAATTAAACTCTGGAATTTGTTGCCAGAGGATGTGGTTAGTGCAGTTAGTATAGCTGTGTTTAAAAAAGGATTGGATAAGTTCTTGGAGGAGAAGTCCATTACCTGCTATTAAGTTCACTTAGAGAATAGCCACTGCCATTAGCAATGGTTACTTGGAATAGACTTAGTTTTGGGTACTTGCCAGGTTCTTATGGCCTGGTTTGGCCACTGTTGGAAACAGGATGCTGGGCTTGATGGACCCTTAGACTGACCCAGTATGGCATTTTCTTATGTTCTTATCCATGTGTGAAGCAAGGAGAAATGCCGCAAGAGTCACTCGGCGGCAAGCGAGGGCCTCGGAGCAGTCCCTGCCCCAAGGCCAGCAATCCTGGCTTCCATTTCTCAGTTCGAGACGGAGCGCCAAAGTACGCGGGTGCCTCTGGACTTGCGGAGCTTGTAGCAAGTTTTTCAGAATTAGCCCGGGTGGGCCTGCTGTTTCTGCAGATGGCTTAGGCGCGTATTGAACAATTCAGCTGTGTGTGCGCAGTTTACTTACACATAATGCCCACAGGGAATGCCTCTTTTACGTGAGTGAAACTGTGCGCAGTATGAATTAAATGCACACATTGCTAAATGGAAGTTAATCTTCAAATAGACAGAGCCACCTGCCTAACGCCCCAGGGCTCGACGGACACACAGTGGGGGGGGGGAGGGGGAGAAAGCCCCAACTTACACAGGTAGATGCTTTGGAATCTTGCACCTTTGTGCGCTGTGCTTCGTTACGACACCCGGGCGTGCGATACGTGGCGCGATACGTGGCGCGCAGGAGGGGTTTACGGCACAGTATTTGTTCCTTCCACAATTTGCTTGCATCGTGGCTTGGAACTCGACCAAAAGAAGGTGAACAGCACTTCTTGTTTTTTTCACAGGACAAAAAATTTGCACCATTCTAGCAAAAGGTCCTCAGACGGCTCTAAGTATCGCTAAGAGTGTTGGGAAGACGACAGTAAGCGACGTGAACCCCGTGCTGTACTCCCTGAAAGCATCAGGACTCGTGTGGCATGATCAGAAAAGCAAACTATGGTCTTTGGGTGGTCCTGGAATGGAAGAACGTGCAGGTGTGTGATCAGCATCTCATTTTTTATAAAATAATCTTATTCGGGGCGGAGTTAGCGTCATATCTGCAGAGATCCTGTACCTCCACCCATTTAAAGTCAGAGGGAGGTGGGGAGAGAACAATTAGGGCCAGATTTTCGAAACTACGCGCGGGCGTAGATTTGTGCACGCAACCCGGCGCGCACAAATTTACGCCTGATTTTATAACATATGCGCGCAGCCGCGCACACGTTATAAAATCCAGGGTCACGCACGCAAGGGGGTGCACACTTGTGCACCTTGCGCGCGCCGAGCCCTACGGAAGCCCCGATGGCTTTCCCCCGTTCCCTCCGAGGCCACTCCGCAATCGGAGCGGCCTCAGAGGGAACTTTCCTTTCCCCCCCCCCCACTTTTCCCCTATCTAACCCGCCCCCCAGTCCCACCTAAATCTCCCCCCTACCTTTATTATTTAAGTTACGCCTGCCTCTGGGCAGGTGTAGGTTGCATGCGCCGGCCTAGAGGGCCTTCGGAGGCCTCTGGCCACGCCCCCGCCCCAGATCGCCCCTGCCCCTTTTTTCGAGCTCCGGGACATAGGTGCGTCCCGGGGCTAGTGCGCGTTGCCGATCCTATGCAAAACAGGCTCGATGCGCGCAGGAGGGGTTTAAAAGGGTTACGCACGTATATTACACGCGTAACCCTGTTAAAATCCGCCCCTTAGTGCATCCAAAATACACCTTCTCTAGCACTCAGTGCCAGAGAAAATGTCAAAGTTGACTGCACCAAGCTCCATTGCTTTGCTACCATTTTGCTGCTTTAAATCCCCCTTCATAGGATACGATGTGAGCCGTGATATCTTTTCCATGACCCAGCTGTATAACAACGTCCAAACTGTCCTGTTTTCATCTGGGATCAGTACGACAATAGCACATTCTAAATCAAGGACTTCCCAAACCTGTCCTGGGATATCTACAAAGAATTTGTAGGATAAATCTGCCTGCGCTGGAGTTTCTGTGTATGCAAATTAACCTCATGCATATTCATTATGGACACCCTAAAAGCCCCGGCTGGCTGTGAGGTCCCCAGGACAGATACAGGAAGTCCTGCTGCAAGCAATTAAAGTGCCTTGAAAATTTGCATTAACCCCTCCCTCTACCCAAGAATGAAAACCATGATCTATTTCTGCTCCTCTTCAGGAAGCTGTAGGAACCCTTCATCTTCTGCGTCCACCACAATTTCGTGTTATTGAGGTGTTATTGTGTAGTACTTTGCTGTTCTTGCAGGTAACAATATATATATTACACAAATATATAATGTGGATAAACGGAATGCTACAAACGTCATCCACCAACACGGAGAGACCGGCAGTGTTAATATTTCAAACTCAAAGAATATTCAAGTAGGAAACCAAAATAGTATGAAAATATTTCCGGAAGGTAATGCAGGAGACCACGCTTCTGCAAAAGGTATGAACTCCTGCTTGCTGTGTTACTAGATGCCATAATGGCTACTACTATTTATTTATCATTTGTAAAACCTTGTTTGCCATACACAGAGCTGTAAAGATACACATAAAAGACAGTCCCTACCCTATGGAGCTTACATTCTAATCAAAACAAAAACATCCATGACAGTTTAGTGCGTGGAAAGAATATTCACTGTAGAGATGTGCTTAGGATTTAAATTCAGCTTTAAAAAGATGCGTTATCAAACTGAATTTTAATACGGGCAAAGAGCAGACAAGACCCATGATGCAGGAGTCTATTCCAGGCATAGGGTAGACTAGAGCACGGTGGATAGCACGGAGTCAGAATTTGGTGGTGGAGGAGACCGACACAGATAAGAGCAACTTGCCCAATGAGCTGAGTTCATGGGAGAGGGTAGAGGGAGTGAGAGAGCCGGTAATGAGGAGCTGTAGAGTGAATGCATTTGTAGGCAAGTAAGAGAAGCTTGAAGTCTATGCAGAAGCAAGTGGGAAGCCAATGAGGTGACTTGGAGAGAGTGGGGTTACAAGGCCATATCAAGGGGTGCAGCTGAATAGACTGCAGAGGGAAAAGATAGTTCAGTGGGAGACCCGCAAATAGTAAATTGCCGTAGTCTATTTGGGAGGAGAGAGAGTGGATGAGCATTTTGGTAGCAAGCTCAGAAAGGAAGGGATGAATTTTAGAGTGAAGATAACAGGCTGGCTACTCAGGTGTGACCCAAGTCTACACCTAACATTGCTCCCAACTTGTCAGTCATCTGCCTAGTTCCAGATCCAGGAACCATCTTAATCCTAGGGATGTGCACTCATTACTTCTTGCTTTTTGGGACCTAGCGCGTCCATGGCATCGGGCACCCAGGAGACGTGGCTGTGCGCGGGGTAGAAAAACATTAGTTTAAGAGCGTCCATTTTTTCCCACTGCACCTATTTTACTGGCACAATATACAGGGCCAAGTGTGTATATTCTGGGTGAATATTGTGTGTCCTGAAATTATTTTTTTTTTACATCAAGACTTTTTTTTTCATGGTGCTGGTTCCTCCTGCTTAGTATCGTGATGATACCAAGTAGGAGGAAGCACAGAAAAGCAGGTTTTGTTTGTTTTTAAGTGGCGCCCTTGACATGTGAAAACTTAACACCTGTTCCAGGACAGGCATAACATTTTAGGGTTTAAAAAAAGTGCTCCTCAGGTGCACGGGGATTTTTTGCATTACGGGGTAATAACGAATAGCCTCATCTATAGGGCATTTACATGTGATGAATGCTGTTAGCTACGCCTTCGTCGGGACGCGTGTTTTGGACGCGCTGATCTCCTTATTGCATCGGGGGTCATGGACACGTGTTAAGCTGAACGCTAGGCTGGGTGCACTCTATTGCAACGGCCTGTCTGCTCCCCAATCTAGTTCCTCCCCCTCTGCGGGGAACAGGATGAGAAAAGGTGAGGCTAGAGTGGACAGAGCAAAGCAAAGAAGAGCCAGCATGCTCCCTAATCCAGCCCCTTCCCTCCTGTGGTGGAGAAGAGTTCCATTTTTGTGGTTGCACATTTCTTGTTCTGTATTTGGTGAGGATGTGTTTGTGTTGGGTGTTAATTTCTGTGGACTCCAGCTTGTTCTGTTGTGCCTTTTTAGGATTCAGGTATGATTAGTTCCTGCCCCTAAGAGTGGCCAATGTGATGCATAACTGAGGCAACAGAACATAAAGCAACTTGCTCGAAATCACAAGCAGAGCTGGTGGGGAAGCGGTTTCCCTGCTATGCTGTCCATTGCTCTAACCGCGAGGGCCACTTCATTCCGCTGCTGGGAAGAAGTGCAGTGGGTTCCAGGGCCCTGATAAGATATTTGCAATGCTGTCTTTTCGTAGGTAGGGTTGGTGTGTAGGTTTGGTAAGGCAGGTTTGCTGTGTAGGTTCTGAGTGACGGTTTTGCAGGGTTTTCTTACTTTACAATGGTGCCTGTTAATGGAGCGAGTTAGTTTCACTGCTAATGAGGTTTTTGCATGGCGCTCAGACCCCCTAAATTACCAGTTCACACCCCAGGAAAATACAATGAAATGGCTGTGCAAAAACTCCATGTATGAGTATTAATAAATGTCAATTTCTCACACAAAACCATTTTTTTCTGTATGTTTGTTTGTAGGACCAGCCTATTCACCATGCACAGGCTGAATTGATTGCTCCGGTTTTCAGATTTTTTTTTTTTAAATAGTCACCGGGATCATAACATTCAGTCCCTTGCCCTATGCCAGGAAGATATAGTGAGCCAAATAAAATTTAACAATATCCAATAAAGTACTTAGCTTATATTAAAATGGTTTGCTACCTAGACCAGAGCAAGCAGCCATTTCAGAGATTTACCTTCAGCCAGTGGGGTATGGATTACTTTTTCATGTGGAAATGTTATGGATTTCTTGATTTTTGCACTCTACCCCCATTCAGGCAGTGTAACATGATTTCTGAAATATATTTGTATTATATTTGTTTGTCTACATATATTTAATATTTAAATGCCTCTCTTCCATAACCACCCTACTCACGAACCACCACTTGGCTCTCAACACTACAAAAACAGAGCTGCTCTTCATATCAAATCCACAGAATCCCAGGCTAGCCCTCTCAAGCAACCCCTCACTCAACTTGACCTCTACACAGCCGTTTGTACGTCATCTTGGTGTCATGAATGACCAACAAATGAACTTCGAAAAGCACATCAGCACAGTCCTAAAAGAAGGTCTCTACAAGCTCCATGTTATGAAGAAACCCAAACCCCTACTCCATGCACAGGATCTCCGCACAGTCATCTGCCCCAAAATGGATTATTGCAACTCCCTCCTTCTGGGCCTCCCGTACGCCACCATCAAACCACTTCAAATGCTGCAGAATGCGGTCGCCAGAACCTTCACTAATACCCGCAAATCCGACCCTATAACCCCTGTCCTCAAAGAACTTCACTGGCTCCCTATACCCTCACGTATCCTCTTCAAAACTCTAACCATCATCCACAAAACTTTATACAATCAGAACTCCAACTGGCTTGAAGAGCCACTGTGTTTCACCCTCCACCACCGCCCCACTAGAACAACCCACAGAGCTACCCTCCACCCCCCCTCCCTCAGGAATGCTCACCTCACCTCCACCAGGGCGCGAGCTCTCTCAGTCGCGGGACCCACCCGTTGGAAAGCTCTTCCCACTGATCTCCGCACTGAGCCCTGCCGGTACAAATTTAGGAGAAAGCTAAAGACCTGAATATTCAAGCATGCATTCCCAGCATAGGGCTCCCAGCTCCTCCTTTCGATCCCTCCACCATGTTATTATTATTATGTCAACTATTTTATGTTATCATTATGTTAACTGCGATGATGTTATTATTACTCTACACTACATTCGATATTTTATATTATTTGCGTCCATTGAACCATCTACTCGTTATGCCTTTTGCCTTGTTAATCCCCCCTCTTGTTGTTACTGCTCCCCTCCCCCCCCCGTTCGCTGTATTTCTCTTAGCTCCTTGTAAACCGATGTGATGTACCCACGAATGTCGGTGTAAAAAAGTTGTTAAATAAATAAAATAAAAATGGCAGTCTTCAAAATTGGAAGCCCTTTTGCCCGGGTGCATTTTAAATTTGTCCTCTCTCTGTCCAGTTCTGAGTTTTTACAGGATTACTGTGGGGGAGGGGGGAGGGGGGGGGTCACCATAATTGTTGAGTTTAACTATCAAAATCAGGGTGAGGGTGAGGGTGCAAAGCTGAAGGCTTGCCTAGCACCCCTTCCACCGGCTCTGGGTATCAGACGCACTGATGATGTAGAAAGGGAACGGGGATATTTATTTTATAAGCTGTAGCTTATGAAAGTTATTTTCTGCCTTCAGAATCTGATAAAAGAAGGGGGGCTCCTTCACACCCCCCCGACACGGCAGCGAGAGGGAGAGTAAAGCCCAGGGACGCGGGAACTGGAGCGCCGTCGCCGCAGAGCGTCAGCCTTAGGCAGTGCCACCTGCAGAGCACCATCGTACGCAGTGTCAGCGAAATGATCATTCGGAGGCAGAGGGAGAGCTGCGCAGGCGCTGCCCGGAGGAACGTTAATAACGGCGAAGGTGACTGCCCGCTACTTCCTTTCAACCCAGACTTGGATGCCCGACTCCCATTAATGGGAGAGACACAAGTGCCTTGAACTCTGTCTGACTCCAGCTGATTTTGTCTACTTTCCCCACCCCACCAAACCCCTCCCCCAAAAAACAAAACTAGATGCAGATTAATGTAGATGTCTCCGCCTACTCACCGGGGCTTTTTGCCTATTCTGGGTGTATGGGAAAACACCTGGATGTGTCTCTCTATTTCTTTCTTGGTGCTCCTATTAGGCTCTGGGTAGACTTGATAACCTTAAATGCAGTTCTTTACAGGCACAGGGGCTATTTCAATATTGTTGACTTGAGTCAAACCAGTTGAAATGTTTTGCTAAGAGTATCAACCTCTAAAAGAGGCACAAGAAAGCCAAGGAGAAAATAAAAAAGGCCCGAATAGAAGGAATCAGGCATAGGAGCACATCCGGCATTCTTTAAGCTCCTCTTGATTTACGCCTAGGGGGCTTGTAACTACCCTCTTGGTTTGCTTGTCCTTAATTACTAACCTACTGTGTGTTATTGTCTTTTCATTTGCTTCCTTTGGACTCTTGTAGAAGATGGCACAGGAGAGGAAACGGCCACTGCCGAGAGCAGGCCAGAGCCCCTGCCAGACCTGGAAGGAGACATCTCCGCCATCTGTGGACAGCTTGAAAAAGCAAACATAGGAAACAATCACACGATGACCCACACAAGACTCATAGAGGGCAGCAATGAACTGGAAGACTGCAATCAGAGTGAGGAAGAGACCCCAGTGGTTGAGCAGAGGGCATTCGTAGCACAGAAACGAAAGTGATACATTTGTTTTAGATTTCTAAGCAAGGATTGGCCATGATTGTTTACAGTTTGCTTCTGAAAACAAAAGAGGCACGCTGATAAAGGCATTTTTATTTATTTTTGAAAGCTATTGACATACAAGAAATAAAAGCAATGGATCCCGTAGTGATCTGTGCTCCGTGAAAGAGCTTGGTTAATTTATGCTTTGATTTCACTCCTGCTTCCTGTGCATGGATAACTTTGCTTGTGTAAAAAAGGAGCAGATTTGGAGCAAATCTGATACATTCCAGGTGGGGGCCAACATTTACGTACATAAATTGCAATTTTAAATCCAGTGAACGCAGCACACGTCAGGCTGTTAACCGCACATATTTACTGCTGCTCTTTATCACGTGTAAGTCAGAATAAAACTCATTATAGCCAAAAACTGAGGGCGAGGAGTCTGTGCAAACAATGCAAGCTGAAGAACCAGAGGCTCTGGATGACCTAGAGACAGACTGGGCAAACTGGTGGACTGATTGCCAAAACTGGTTATTTTCTTCACACGCATGTTATAAAATGTGCTCACTTGTGCGTGTAAAATCCAAGTCACGCCCCCCCCCCATGGCAAGGCGTGAAGACCCCCAGGGCCTACGTCCCAGCTCTCCTAGTCATAAATGGCAATAGGCAGGCTTCAAATGAGTCCAACTGGCTTAAAAGACCCAAAAAGCTTAAAATAAACAAAACAGGAAAAAAAAAAAAGCTGGTTTACATGCAGACAATGATTTGCACAGCATGAATTTCAAACAAGCCTGTGCCGCAGCAAAGCCTTCGTGTTGTCAAGATGCAGAGCCCCAAACTCTTGGAAAGGATCACAACTGCAGCCAGGAACACCTGAATGAATCAATCAAATATGTTGTGTTTACAGCATCATTACTGTCCGACAGCCGAGGCAAGGCTCGGAAAGAAGGCAGAACAGACCAGGGTTTGGTTTCTGATGGAAATATTTCTTGGTTCCCACATTGGTGATTATATATGGCAAAGCTTTGGAGCAGGTCATTGACTTGTCCATGAATGCTAACTATTCTCTTAAGCTGCAGCACTTGTTGGACCTTCCTATTGCAATTCTGAAAAGCTGCTGCCATGCAGACATTGAAAACATTTTCTCTCCGTTGCTCCTTGCTCTTATGCGACCCCCATCAAGATGCATTATTTCAGAGTTTACAGCGGGAGCTGAAGGGCACAATCTGCAGCAAAGTTGCTGAAAGTCGGTGGCAAGGATGTAGCAGATATGCATATATTTGCCTATCGAATATGCATTTTTTCTAAAAGCGTTTCCTGATATTTGTATGCCCAATTCTTTTTTTTTTTTTTGAAGGGGGGACAGTTATGATTTTTTAAAACAGAGATAGGAAAAGAAGCCCGGGCAGGAGGAACAGGATAGGAGATAGAGAGAACAGGAAAAGGGAATGAGGGGAGGGTGACCCCCTCACAGTCCACCCTACCCAATCCATCCCACCTTACACAGAGGATGACAGCAGCACCGTGATGCCCCAGGCTGCATCCTTCTGTTCTGCTGGACACGAGTGTCGCACGTGAGAGTGCACGGAGCTCAGCATCTAGGCAATACTTCACGTTCAGCGAGCAGGCAGGAGGGCTCAAGGGCAAGGCACAGGTATGACAGAAATATACCACACGAGCTCCTCTTTATGCCTCCTCAGGATCAGGGTCTGCTGCCCTGTCAGGGCTTCTGTCAGAAGAGCGCAGCAGCCCATCCCCTATCCCGCTTAAAGTCCCAGTGCATGTTATCTTCTGTAATAAATGGGTGTTACAGGACACCACCTAAACTTACTGCTACTCCTGAGTAGGAAGGAGTAAATGGGTAAGGCACGGCTTCTGACTGCCAACTTGACTCCCAAAAAGTAAAGATGAATTGACGCCTTTGGGATGCAACAGTGAAGAGGGAGATTTCACTCCTACAGCAAGAAAAAGGTTTTAACTCCTGATCCAGCAGCTACTATGTGGGGGGGCATATTCGGGAGCGATAAAGTAGGCGCCCCATACTCCCTCAAGTTCTTTCCTGATAGGGTTAAGTTGGTCTTTCAAGGCCCTTGGGTTGGCTGGGGGTCTTCTAGTAAAGTCCATTAGAAGAAGGATTAACCACCCCCCTGGATTTGCATGTTCAGATGCTCTCCTTTTACTGGTTAACTTGATTGTAGACGAAAATTCATATCCAATAGAGTTGAGAACAGCTAATAAACTACAGTTCATGTGCCAGGGAGCTCATGTTTTACCAGTGACAGTGGGTACCCTTCCTAAATTATACCTACAGACCCAATGTAGAATCCCTCCCACTAAGAAGGGGAATTCTTCCTGATACAAGTTCAAAAGAGCCTATTTACAACAACCAGGCAACTGTGCAAGAGAACTTCCCTGTATGGTCGACCTCACTGACTCCAACCAGAAACCCACTCTTTAGTCGTAGGTGAAATTCCACAACACATAAAGGGAGCTGGAACCAACTCTCATCTGCCTTGGTATCAGCGTTGTCCCTTGCATTTCTTGGCTCCCAAGGCCTTGAACAGCAGCCCTCTCAGGGCAAGAAAGGGTGGCAACGGATCACAAGCTAAAAGTGGGCTCATAGGTTTTGTTGACCCCCAACTCCCATTGAAAGGGTCAGGGACCACTTCCACTGATCCCAAATATTTAAGGGCCACTTTAGTAACATCCTTACAAAAGGGTTTGCACAATTCTGAAATTAAGAGGATAAAAATTAGCTAAGTTCACATTTGATTTCAATGGCAGAGAATGGAAAGCCTCTCTCCCATCAATAAAAGGGGAAAAAATGTGTCTAGTTGATCTGTCTCACACTGTACAGTCGCAACTTAATATGTTTAAGGCTGTTGAACCCAAGACCAAATATTCAGCTTAGTCCCATATAGGTACAGCTGACAATTTGTACTTTGACACAAGTTTAATACTAAAAGTTTTAAAAAAATATATTGAGCTGGCATCTGCTACTTTTCTTGGCCATGTCATCTTGTGTTTTCTCATTTCCTTTTCCATTTTTCTCCCCTTACGCTTGGTAAGATCTGAAATCTTTGTAGTTACTTGTACATCCATTTTCCCACCCAGTCACACCTTTCATACCCACCTCAAGTTAGAGAATTCCCATCTCTGCCTAACTTTCCTCTAGTAAAGCTCAAGGCAATCAAAGGCTAAAAGCATTTCCCTATTATCCATTCCCCTCGCAAATTCCTCATCGTGTCTGCTTAAGAGGGCCATGCTTCCCCTCAATTCTCCTTTATTACTTCCTCCTGCATTTTGCTAAGGAGAATCGAGTTTGACCTTCCCCTCCTCAAGCTCCCTGGCCAGCCCTTCTATCCAGCCATCTCCATCTTTCTTGTGGTAGATGTAGTTTGAAAGCTGCTTTGTGTAATTAGTTTGCTGACCTCAGGTCCCATGTGCACCTTCTCATCCCATATGGTAGATAGTTGTATTATTGTAACACAAACTTAACCATTTCTATTCTGCCTAGCTGCAATAGTAGGTGGATTACAATTCTGGTCGCCGCATCTCAAAAAAGATATAATTGCGATGGACAAGGTACAGAGAAGGGCGATCAAAATGATAAGGGGAATGGAACAGCTCCCCTATGAGGAAAGACTAAAGAGGTTAGGACTTTTCAGCTTGGAGAAGAGACAGCTGAGAGGGGATATGATAGAGGTCTTTAAGATCATGAGAGGTCTTGAACTAGTTGATCTGAATCGGTTACTTACACTTTCAGATAATAGAAAGACTAGGGGGCACTCCATGAAGTTAACATGTGGCACATTTAAAACTAATTGGAGAAAGTTCTTCTTTACTCAATGCACAATTAAACTCTGGAATTTGTTGCCAGAGGATGTGGTTAGTGCAGTTAGTATAGCTGTGTTTAAAAAAGGATTGGATAAGTTCTTGGAGGAGAAGTCCATTACCTGCTATTAAGTTGACTTAGAAAATAGCCACTGCTATTACTAGCAAAGGTAACATGGAATAGACTGTGTTTTTGGGACCTTGCCAGGTTCTTATGGCCTGGATTGGCCACTGTTGGAAACAGGATGCTGGGCTTGATGGACCCTTGGTCTGACCCAGTATGGCATGTTCTTACCCAACATACATAATAATTACATTAGTATTTTTTGTTTTAAACAACATAAAACACTGGCATGGGACAGACTGAACTATAGATGTTGTTTTCCATACAGGAAGCCTGGGATTAGTTATCGCAAGAACTGGGTTTGTACAGCTAAATTTATTACAAGATTAATAAGCACCATTGTTTGTTCATAGACACAAGCATCACGGTTTGATCTTGAATTTTATTGCAATGCAAAAACAAAAAATTGATTAAAGAGGACCATTTAATTGAATAGTCCAAGGATTTTACAATATATAATCCCTGGCATTTACAAGGTCCAACAAACGTTGATCAGAGTATATTATAATTGTAAATTATGATACAGTAGGATTTCATTGTATTAGTGTCTAGTCTTCCCATTAGTTTATATTGGGCTCCTTCATAAAACATACCAAAATATTCTAAAATACACATACCTAGCCCTTTAAAATGTTTTATAAAAATAAGGATGCTTTACAGGACTATACAAGGCAAAATGACAGAAGCAAGCTTTAAAAAAAATCAGCCAGAATACAGTAAAATAACCATAGGGTCAATTCTTCCTAAAAACATGATTTTGAAATATTTGAGTGGAGAATGTACTTCCTAAACCAGTGATAGTGAACTCCAGTTCTCGAGTGCTACAAGCAGGCCAGATTTTCAGGATATCTACAGTGAATATGCATGCGAGACTTACAGGAACTGCCCCCATGTATGCAAATCTCTCATGCATACTAAGGGACGGATTTTGACAACCCTACACGCGATGGGCCTATTTTTAAAAAGCCTGGCAACACGCGTAAAAGGGGCGGGGCCAGAGGCCTCCCGACACAGAGGAAAATTAGTTCTTACCTGTTAATTTTCGTTCCTGTAGTACCAAGGATCAGTCCAGACTGCTGGGTTATGCCTCCCTTCCAGCAGATGGAGTCAGAGAGAAACTGAAAAGCACCTCCCACATAACGCGGGGTGCCACCTGCGATTGCTCAGTATCATTGATATCAAAGCAGAATGAATGGCCCTTACTACAATTTCCATGTATTGAACTATGCGCAAAAAACATGCTGTATCAAACAATTACTAGACCAAGTTAAAACTGAACCTGATAACCAGGTAGAATGTGTATGAATATGTAAGAGGAACAATTGTACTTAAGAAAGCTCTGCAAAAAGACACTGACTGGCGTGAAAACCTGTCAAGAGAATATAAAAACAGTTGACTGGACTCTCCTGTATATGAGTGGGCGTCTGGACTGATCCTTGGTACTACAGGAACGAAAATTAACAGGTAAGAACTGTTACCTGGATCAGTCCAGACTGCTGGGATGTACCCAAGCTGCCCTAAATGGGGTGGGGCCTGGAGAGTCCCACGCGAAGCACTCTACTGCCAAAGGAATCCACCTTCGGATCCCGTACCTACAACCGGTAGTGTTTATCAAACGTGTGCAAGGATTTCCACGTGGCCACCCGACAAATCTCTTGTGGTGAGACACACTGGCTTTCCGCCCATGAAGCCGTCTGAGATTTAAGAGAATGCGCCTTAAGGCTGTCAGGCACTGGGCGACCGTGACAAATGTATGTGGAAGCAATAGCGTCCTTTAACCATCGGGCGATAGTAGTTTTAGAAGCCTTAGCCCCTTTCTTAGGACCGCTCCATAAAACGAAGAGGTGGTCGGACAAACAAAACGGATTAGTAACCTCCAAGTATCGCAAGAGGACCCTACGGACATCCAATCTCTTCAGATCCTTATCCTCAGCCGAAAAGGCCGGTAACTCGACTGGTTGACATGAAAAGCCGAGACTACCTTGGGCAGAAAGGAGGGTACTGTGCGAAGAGAAATACCCGAATCAAAAATACGCAAAAAAGGCTCTCAACGTGACAAGGCTTGTAGTTCCGAAACCCGTCTGGCTGAACAGATAGCTACGAGAAAAACAGCCTTGAACGTCAAGTCCTTAATTGTCGCTTGCTTCAAGGGCTCAAAAGGAGACCCGCAAAGGCAATGAAGCACTAAATTCAAACTCCAGGATGGACAGACCGCACGCACCAGCGGTTTTAAGTGCTTGGCTCCTTTCAAAAATCGGACCACATCCGGGTGTGCCGCGATGGAAATACCATCAACCTTACCACGAAAGCTGCCCAAGGCAGAAACCTGAACCCTGAGCGAACTGCAAGATAGGCCCTTCCGTAGACCATCCTGTAAAAATGACAGTATGTGAACAATAGTAGACCTGCGCGGTGACAAGTTTACCTCGCAACACCAAACCGATATGATGTCCCCACTAATATCGGTATAGAAAAGTTATAAATAAAGAATCAAAGGCTTTCCATACCCGAAAGTAGGTAATAGAAGTAGAAGTCTTTCGGGCACACAGAAGGGTAGAAATAACTTTTTCCTTAACCGCCGCCGTTCATAAGCCAGGCCGCTAGCCAGAACTGACCGAGCCCCCAAAAACTCTTATCACCTGGGAGGGGATTGATTGACTCTTTGCATAATTGACCACCCAACCCAAGGAATGAAGACGAGACACAACCGTACAAACCGCCGCCTTGCAGAGTTCTTCCGACTTCACCCGGATGAGCCAGTCGTCCAAGTAGGGATGAACTAGTATCCCCTCTCGTCTCAAGCTCGCAGCGACCACCACCAGCACTTTGGTGAACACGCGGGGAGCAGTCGCCAGTCCGAACGGTAGAGCACAAAACTGGTAATGTTGGCCCATAATCATGAACCTCAGAAACCGCTGGTGGTGCTTGTGGATTCTGATGTGGAGTTAAGCTTCCGTCAGATCCAAAGAAGCCAAAAACTCTCCTTTGTGGACCGCCGCAATGACCGATCTTAACGTTTCCATACGAAAATGAGGTACACATAAGGCCTTGTTGACTTGCTTGAGATCCAAAATTGGCCGGAAGGATCCGTCCTTCTTGGGCACCACGAAATATATAGAGTAACGACCGGTCCGACGTTCCGATGGAGGAACTGGCACGACTGCTCCCAGTGCCTTCAAATGTGCTAGAGTCTGCAGAACCACCTGCTGCTTCTGCGGTGGCCCACAAGAGGACACCAGAAAAAGATCCTGGAGGGGACAAGCAAAATCCAAAACGTAACCGTGACTTATGTCTAGCACCCACTGGTCCGAGATAATCTTGACCCGTTCCTCTAGAAACAGGGACAGGCGACCCCCGATCTTCGGTAGGGAGGAATGGGCCGGTGTCCCTTCATTGAGCTGGTTTGCTGCTGGGAGCGAATGCATGGGTTCCGGCACGCTGAGGCCATCTGCCTCGAAAGGAATAAGAACAGGCCTGTGCTCTACAAGCTGGTTGTCTAGGAGTATAGCTCGACACACCCCGACCAGGCCTAAAACGGCGCTGTCCCCGAAAACGGCCCCGATAGCTACCCTGCGAGCGGGCCATCCTGGGCTTATCCTCCGGCAACTTATAAACCTTGTTGTCACCCAAGGCCTTTATGAGCTGCTCCAGCTCATCCCCAAACAACAACTTACCCCGAAAAGGGAAGGATCCCAGTTGAGACTTCGACGAGGCTTCCGCAGACCAGTTCCGTAGCCACAACAGACGCCGTGCGGACACCGCTGAGGACATAGTGCATGCTGAAGTATGTAAAAGGTCATATAGTGCATCCGCCGTATAGGCGACTGCCGATTCCATACGGGCCGCCTGTTCCACCTCCCCAGGAGGAAGGTCCTGGGCTGTCAACATCTGTTGCACCCAACGCAGCAAGGCCCGCTGCATCAGGCTACTGCATACCGCAACCCGAATCCCTAAGGCGGATACCTAAAAAATGCGCTTGAGCAACACCTCCAGTTTCCTATCCTGGAGGTCCTTAAGAGCTGTGCCGCCAGTCACCAGAATATGCTTGGCTATGGCCGTGACCGCCGAGTCCACGTTAGGGATTTTAAGGAGATCAAGCGACTCGAGAGGAAGAGGATATAATTTTTCCATGGCTCTAGTAACCCTCAAGGAGGCCTCCATGGACTCCCACTCACGGGACACAATCTGGGAAAGCTTCAGGTGAAAAGGAAAAGTCTACGGTGGAGCTCGTAATCCCGCTAAAGCCAAATCCCCCGTAGATAAATCCGACGACTCCTGGAACAGCAGAAGTTCAAGCTCCTGGAGCACGTGTGAAATTAAGGGGGTCCAGTTCTTCTCGCCTGAACAGACGGAGGACTTGGGGGTCATCCCCTTCCAGCTGTGTGGAAATGTCTCCCGTGTCACCCATATCTGGAGTCAAGCCTGGATCCACCAGGTCAATTGGGTCAGACAGCCCCTCCCCCGGGGATGAAGGAGGGAAACGGGGAGCCACCCTTTCCTGACCCCTAGGGATCTTAATGGGGCTGGGAGACTGGGTATCCCACTTAGTTTCCACTTCCAGAAATGGCTTGTGCATCAATAATATGAACTGCGAGGAAAAAGGCTGCCGCCTCTTTAAGGGCACCCCCCCCCCCCCCCGGGGGGAGGAAGCGAAGGAGGAGCTGTGCCATCCGGCAATTCATGCGGCCTATGCGGCGGGGACAGTCCCTCGGCATCGTGCGTGCTGTGCGATTTTCTTGGCCTTGCAGAGAGCGCCCCACCCCACGCCGAATCGGATCGTCGAGAAAGCCCCCGGGGATGCACCGAGAGCAGAGGCCTTCTCGGGAGAGCCGGAGCCCCGGCTCTCCACGAGTGACAAGCCGTCCCCCTGGTCATGATTTGGCAGCTGGGTGGAGAGTCCACCCCCTCCGGAGGCCCGGGAGACTAACAGCAGGCGCGGCTGAGGTAGGAAAGGAAAAAAAATAAAGAATCTCCTGTCTTTCCCTTGTTATTATTACTATGTTCTTTTTTTTTGTTTTGTTTTTTTTAAACTCAGCCCACAGGAGGACGGCGCTGGGGGGGAAAAAAAAACTCAAGAGGAATTAACACCTCTCTGAGGGAGGGGGAGAGTGACCGGCCCACTGGTAAATCCTCCCCCTCTCCCACTGCTCACCGGGCTAGGGCAGCGAAAGCCTCCGGGTATTGGCTATAGGGCAATGTCCTGCCTTGCCTGCCACTGTCTGGCTGCTCTGAAAACAGTAAAAAATTATTAACCTGTTTCTTTTTTTTTTTTTTTTTTTTTAACCAAACCTGGTGGGGCAAGGCCCCAGGAATCTTAAGGTCAGGACCGCAGGTTATGCCTCTCAATCTGCTGGAGTCAGAGAAGATACTGAGGGATCGCAGGTGGCACCCCGGGTTATGTGGGAGGTGCTTTTCAGTTTTCTCTCTGACTCCATCTGCTGGAAGGGAGGCATAGCCCAGCAGTCTGGACTGATCCTGGTACGTACAGGGAATGGCCATTTGCCGCTGTGTTGGAATATCGCAAGCCGGCAGACTGCCAGCATACGTAACCTGCGCCTGCCTCCAGGCGGGTGCAAAAGGTTAGGTAAAAATATGGGGCAGGTTAGAGTAGGCCGGGGGGGGGGGGGGGGGAAACGGGGGAAGCCCACGGGCGGCAGTGTGCACCCCCCTTGTGCACGCTGACCCCCGATTTTATAACTTGCGCACGGGTCGGCTGATTTTCATTGTGGGGTACGGCTGGGGCCTGGGCCCCGAGCTGGCTCCCCTTTTGTTGTGCTTGTTCCGAAAGGACTGGCTTCGGCCTGCGGGGCGGGCCACTTGATATGAGCTTCTATATGTATTGAAGCGCTGTGATCTTCTGCCCCTGGACGTTCGGGGGAAGGATCGCTGGTTTCTCTTATTCCTGTCCTCCGGTAGCCGCGGCAGCAGGGACGCGCCCCATTTGTTGGCCAGTTTCTCTAGTTTGCTTCCGAACAGGAGGGTTCCCTTGAAGGGCATCCTTGTGAGTCTCATTTTGGAGGATGCGTCGGCCGACCAGTTTTGGAGCCAGAGTTGTCTTCTGGCTACCACGGCGGACGAGACTCCTCCAGCTGCGGCGCGCACCAGATCAGAAGCGGCGTCCGTGAGGAATGATACAGCTGGTTCCAGGGCATCCCCAGGAGTGTTGTTCCTTGTCTGTGATAAGCAGGCGCGTGTCACCAGGGCACAGCAGGCCGTGATCTGGAAAGACATAGCGGAGACGTCAAAAGGACTGTTTGAGGACAGATGCCAGATGTCTGTCTTGAACATCCTTGAGTGCTGCTCCTCCCTCCAACAGGATAGTAGTGCGCTTCGAGACCACGCAGACCATGGCATCCACCTTTGGACATGCCAGGAGATCTTTGGCGGCAGGGTCCAGAGGGTACATGGCTGCCAGAGCACATCCCCCCTTTGAACATAGTTTCCGGGGCATCCCATTCCAGGTCAATTAGTTGCTGGACGGCTTGTGATAGTGGGAAATGACGGGAGGTCTGACGGAGTCCCTCTAGTAGGGGGTTCGTCTTAGGTTCCCCCGAGGCCCTTGTGCCCGGGATAGCGAGCTCTTTTAAGCTGTGTGTGACCAGGTCTGGAAGCTCGTCCTTGGGGAAGAAGCGTCTCATGGTTCGGTGGGGCTCTGTCCCCGGAGGGAGTTCCCCTTCCTCCAGGGGCTCTGAATCTTCATCCAAGTTGTCCGTGTCCCCGAAGGTGGGGCTTCTGGACGGTGGGATCACTTCCCTGGGCATAGAGGGTCCCGGCATGTTGAGGTCCTCTGGTGGAGCCTGTGGCCGTATTATAGGAAGCCCCGGTTGCATGTGGAGGAAGGTATGCAGGCCTTTGAAGAATTCCACCCAGGAGATAGATGCTGGGTCTAGACTAGGGGGCGCCGTGTCCCTGGGGAGCCTCATATGAGGGGGGGGGGGGGGTCCCGCTGTGTAATGCTAGGTCCGGCGTACTGTTCGAGAGGCTGGAGCCCGGTACTGGCTGGGGAGGGCCATGAGTTGGATCCCCTAGGGCCTCTTCGCACTGTATACACAGGGCCGTGGCCTCCTCATGCTGTGCAGCTTTAATGTGGCACGCTGGGCAAAGGCCCTGAGCTTCGTTTCCGGTGGTGCCATGGCTTGTGCGTGTAAATAAAGTTGTGCGCTCCGTTGTGTCGAGTTGTGCGCGTATGTTTGCTGCGCGCTCAGGGAGATGTGCGCGGTGTTGTATGCACAGATCAAGTTGTGCGCCTGGCCCAGGAAGCGCGTGGCTACGCGCATCGTCTGTGCGCATGGTACTTGTGTGCGCGATGTTGTGCACACAAGGTATTTCTGCGCACGGCTCGCCTCTGTGCGCATGGATCGGGGCAGCGAACAGATCAAAATGGTGACAGCGACCACGCAGACAATATGGCAACCACCTCAAAAGGGTCTCCACATGGGAGGACCCTCAGATCTAACCGGTGGCACTGGTCCCAGCTGGCGACCTGTGTGACTCCGAGCTTCGGAGACCGAAAAACTTTTAAAAAGATTTCTACCTCACCTTGTCTCGGCGCTTCCCGGTCTCCGGCTGCGGGGGGGAGAGGGAAAATACCCTTCACCGCCGCACTCAAAGTTGCACCCGCTGCCTCTCAGCCTCACCCGATGTCGGGGGCTACGTCCCCACTGAGGGTCGGCCGCCGGTCCGAGGCTTACCTCCGAGGGATCGTGGAAATCACCTTGGGAAATCTCAACTGGGAGAGGGACTCAATGGGTGTCACCGCAGGAGAGCGGAGCTTGTCTGTAGAGGTAAGATTTCTTCCTATTCTTTGGTGAAATTACTCTAACGCTGTGCGAGCGTGCCGACAGTCCCTAACTGCTATGGAGACAGAAAATACTGAAGAGCTGCACTTCCTGCAGGGGTATATGTACTAGGGGCAGACGTCAGATTGAAATCTGATCCGTCTCCAACTGCTAGCAGGAGTACACTATACCCATTGGTCCATCTGATACACGCTAGGAACACACATTTTAATGTCTCATTAAGTAAAATTAAAGATATACCCTAACATCTGGCAAGAAGCCTCACCCAACTCTTTCAAGCACCAAAAACAAACTGGTGACAGCACGTAAGCCACTTATTTTTTAATATTTATAATTTTCAGATATTTACAATCATTCTAACTAGTACATAATACATCTACAAAGTCAGATTTAAGTACAAAAATAAATGTTACTTTGTTTCAAATATCCCCATTTTCATTTTTAGTTCAATTTTTTTCTTGTGAAAAAAAGGCTTCTAAATATTTGTTTCTGCTTCTTTAGAATACAGCACAACAAAAGAGTCAACCGTGGTTCTTCTCTTCACCGGAAAGTGACATCTGTTTGCAAAAAGTTGCACCCGCCTTCTGGTAGTTCCCCTTCACACCATCTCCATTCAATACCAGGCATGGTATAAACCTTGGGAAGGGGCCAGCGTTCCAGGGATTAAAAGCTAAAAAGGATTCAGACATAGTCTGAGACCTGGATGCTTGGTTTGCCAGTAGGCGCTGATGGTTCAGTGCAACGGCTTCCCAACAGGCATTGTTCACACTGGATACAGACGAGCAACGTGGACCAGTTCTTCATGGCCTTCCTGTGGAATTGCAACTCCTCCAATCACCAGTGGGACTCTGCAGCCGATAGCAACACACGTTAGACAACTCTGATGCAACCTTTTTGTACGGCACAGAGACATGGAATCCTATTAAGGCAATGGCAAACTCCAGAAAGGAATCAGTTTCCCATGGATTAGGAGCAGGCAAGCAAGGGACCAACTAGTAAGAGCTCAGTTCAGACTGTCCCAGGCGTACAGAAGTCAGCCACTGCCAAGACCCCAGAGAATGCAGCTATTTAGCAGGTTAGAAAGGGTAGGATTAAGTTTGTTCAGTTTTAAAAACAAATAATTCATGTAACGTTCAAAAATGTTATGGCCAGAACTGAATAGCTGGTGTTTTAATAGTAACAGCTGTAGAGGTCTGAAGGCAGCGGCCCTCACTAGGTACTTGGTCTGGCAGAAATCCAACTGTATTTATTTAACCTTTGGCCCCCTAGTCCACCTGAGGTCAGCATGTTGCAAGAGCACTTTGCAGACAGAAGTTAAGGTAACAAAAGAGAGGAGTGGTCAGGGAGGGGGGAAGGGAGAATGTTCCTGCTGAAGTTTGCTTGTTGCCCTCTGCTGGGGAAGGCAGAATAAATTCCTTTTTAAGGACTCACTGATCAGGGAAATTAGTTTTCTGGCTAGAACTAATCCTCCGAGTGATTTTCTATAATGCTGAACAGCCAATGGACAGCTCTCTATCTTGGCACTTGCAGGTTGAATGATTTGAACACCAACGTTTCAGCTAAATGGGCAATACTTTTATTCTGAGTGTTTTCTGCCCAGTCCTCAGACCATGGTCCATGGGTCTGAAAACCGACCTGTGCCACTAAAGGCTGGGGCAGACTATTCCCATTTCCACATAGCATCTGGCATGAAACTGCAGTGAACATGAATTAGGCAGTTGCTCACTTTCCGTGACTGGGATGGGGTGGCTTGTGGTGTCATGATATTTGTCTATAATATGGCAAACAATATGCCTTCTGATTAGGTAGTGCAAAGATTTATACATCATTACCTAGAACAATCCCACTGCTGTATAGCTTGGTAAAATTCCCTGGTTTTTTTTTTTGACACCTGGCTGGAATGATTTTCCATCTTGGTCAGTATCAGCGTCCTCAGGAAGCTGAGTGGGACACGTAGGCACTGAACGCAAGGCATCAGCATCCGAAAAGAGATCAAGCAATTATCCAAAAAGGAGGGGGGAAGATTTGTTCAGTTGTGCAGTAAACCTTTAGCATCTACTACAAACAGCATGCAGAAGCAATAATCAAAATGTAACTCATCCATAAGGAGGCACATACAGGACGGCTCACTGACAGAGGCATGGTAGAGAGGTCGCTAACACTTCATAGCATTTAAACAGATGCTCTCAATCCATAGAGGATGCTCATCTAGTTGGGTTTTAGTTCTACCAGCACCGGGGCTGTTCCATGCATCTTCTGTCCCACAGGTAGAGGCAGGCAAAAACCAAACACAAACCCTTTTATTCCCCCTCTCCATCTTCTGCCCTTCCCTCCTGCTGGCACCATGAGAAGAATCTACTTCTTGCCCTAGGGCAGTCCACCGAGGTGTGCCAGGATTCTGTTACCCTCCCATACGAGACCCGCCGGCCCCACCCACAAAAACAACCGGTAACCGAGCTGCTAGGTGGAGGACAAAGGCCCTAGTGCTGACTTTTTGCTCCTCGACCACCTCAATTAAGAGCTCTACAAGATCAAAACGGGCAGAAGGCCTGGTGGCACCTTTTATAAGGCAGCGGGGCAGAGGGGAAGGAATCATTTGGTTTTACTTTTTGGACAAGATGGCCCAGTATCTGAGCTCTCTGAAAATGAAATACAGAATGTAATAGTTACCTTCATACAACAATCTGGGCATATTACTCTGTAAGAAAGAAGAAAAAAAACAGTAAGAACTATACATAAAGGGTACGTAGGTGGAAGATTGTGCAAGTCCTAGGCACAAATGTGAAGCAGGGCCTGAACAAGTCATTGTTGTGGCCGAGTGCTACTGTACCACAAAGGAAGTTAAGGTTCGAAATATGTTCTACCCACTGAGGAATATCAAAGCAACAAAGAGAGTTAGGGCAAATGAATATTTTAGTATTTTGCATGATTTTGATGTTACAAAAAAAAAAAAAAAAACAAAACCCAACAACCCACAGTTCTTTGCACAACACGCACGTCAAGCCCCCAGCAAGACAGCTCATGCAGGCCTGGTGGCTCAGCTGTAGTGCTGCCCCCATCTGCAAGACCCACGTTCAACCCCTGTGCCAGCCCACTACTCCCCAGGAGCTGGGAACACTGCTGCTCAGTAAGACAAGGCTGGCAAGACCCTGGACCTATATTAGCGGGTTTCAAAGGAGTCCCGTGTCCTCTGGGCAAGGATGGTCAGTGCAATTGTTGGGGGAAGCACACAAACAGGCCGAATCAGTAAAATGCACGGGAGATCCGGCGCTCCGAGGCGAGCGCCCACTCTCCTGGGTGCTCGATTTTGTATTCAAATGAGGGCCCGTGGAAATAAGGAGGCGCTAAGGAAACTAGCGCGTCCCTAGCGTCTCCTTATTGGCAGAAGCGGCGGCTGTCAGTGGGTTTGACAGTCGACGCTTAATTTTACCGGCGTCTGTTGTCGAACCCGCTGACAGCCACGGGTTCGGAAAACAGACGCCGGCAAAATTGAGCGTCTGTCTTCCAACCCGTGAGCTGATTTTTTTTTTTGGGGGGGGGGGGCGCTCCGACTTTATATCGCTATGATATTAAGTCGGAGGGTGTACAGAAAATGTACATAATTTCTGTACTCAGGGCCAGGGCAACAAGAACACTTAGACTCAGTAAAAGGCATAAAGTAAATTTTATTTGGCATTATAAAAGTGTTCTTGGGAGATGCTGCATACTGGGTGCCCTTTATCTTTCAAAATCACCAGCATCTCATCTAATACAGGAAGTGAACCTTCTTTTATAGTTAAACATACAGTATTGCCGAACCTTCTAGAATTACGTGACTGCCCAAAGACTCATTTACAGAGACACATCATGCTGTTCACATGACAACCTATCCCTGAACTGCCCTGACAGGTTTTTCAGGTGTAGCTCATTTGCCATCACTTTCTAGATACTCCTTCTGTCCTGTAGATGATCTTGTCCAGTGAGGGTTCAACAGAATAGTGCCTGAAGCTCTCGCTGTTGGTTTCTTCTGATCTTCCTTTGATCTTCTGTGTTGTGCAAACAGGTAGTAGGTCTGTGTTCTGAATAGACAGTAGGCCTGAATTCTGTTGCTGGTGCAAGAACTTTAATTAAAGCTGTCTTCGTTCACCTAGCTCCTGCAGTTGAGATAGTCATCTATGAGACACAAGCTTGTCGTGAGAACCAAGCTTCCTTGTAGTATGAGTTAAACATTGCCATTGAATAGGCCTCCCTTGTTGGTGCCAGTATGTCTACCTGCTCAGAGACATTTTGCAAGTCATGCTCAAGTCACTCAGAGTTCATTCAGCTCTGACAGGCCACAGAACAGCAGAGGCGTCTGGGTATTTTCCTTCTCAATATTGGTTGTCTGATCAAGCATATTCTTCAAAAAGCAGTTTTTTCTGCTTTTCTGTACACTTTCCCGGTGCTGGCCAAAAATAACGCTTGCCTTTGGGCAGGTGTTAATTTTTGAGAGAAAAACGTGCGGCTTGGCCGCACATTTTACTTTCTGTGTGGCGCGGGAATAACTAATAGGCTCATCAACATGCATTTGCATGTTGCAGGCGCTATTAGTTTTTGGGGGGGTTGGACGCGCGTTTTCCTCGCACTATTACCCCTTACTGTATAAGGGGTAAAGCTAGCGCGTCGAAAATGTGGTTGGCTAACGGAAAGATGGGGGCTAACGGTGCACTCAGCCGAGCGCACCGTTCTGTATTGGCCTGAAAATTAGGCTAAAATCCCCAAGTAAACGCGGGCGAGGCACCTGATGCTGTCACCAACTGACAGTAGTTCTGCTTGAGCTGGAAGCAGAAGGAAAACACTGGGTCATAAAAGTAACTAAAGGATCAAAATTTGGGGGGGAGGGGGGGCGCATGACGTCGCACGTTGAGATGGCAGCTTGATCTGTGAGCTCCAGCCGACTCCATCCCAATCTTTAGCAATCTGCGTCTTTTCCAACCAGCTGGCTGCTATAATTGGTCAGTGTCTACACTAATACGGAGAGATGGCGAACAGAAACAAAAATTCCAGACTTTCAGCACTTTTCTTACCACAAAGAAGGTAACAGCGATATGCCCGATCGCGCGGCCGGGGGACCAAGATGGCGCTGGCTCCCGTTCCGAGAGCCCTGAGCCACATAAAATGTGCTCCGAACCTCCCGATAATCTGTCTTCCGACCATCCGACTAGGGATGGATTCCGGGAATGGTTCGCCAGTCTCAGGGCCGACATCAAAGCGTACAGACAGGAACCTTTAGCACACGTCGAGGAAATGCGGGAGGACATAACGTCCCTAGGACATCGAGTAGATGAACTCTATGTGCGCTTGGAAGGTCAAGTCGAACTATTTACTCTAAATTTAAAAAAAGTTCCTGCGACGCTCTGCGCACAGACAATGCCCAACTCGGTGCGAAAGTTGCTGACCTCGAAAATAGAGCTCGCCGGAGCAATCTTAAGATTCAGAGGTTTTCCTGAGGGGCCGGAAGATTTCCACGCACTTATTCAGACCTTTTGCCTGCCTATGCTGCAGGAAACGCGCAAAAACCGAAGGCTCTAATTCGCCTGCAATTCAACTCGATCGCGCGCATTGGGCTCTGCGCGCTCCCCAGATAAAAATCGCCCACGAGATATTATTGTGTGTTTCGCCGATTTCACCACAAAAGAAAATATCGCAGCAGCGTCCAGAGAGCGAAGCACATGGACGGGTCACAATATTACCATCTTTCCAGACCTCTCTCTTGCGACCCTACAAAACAGGCAATCCTTCACAGAAATTACCTCTTTCCTGCGAGGCAAATACATCAAATATAGATGGCTGCATCCCCTCGGGCTTTCCTACTCCTTGGACAGCACTTCTCATACATGTTTAATCCCTGATGAAGCCTTTCCTAGCCTGACTGCTAGCGGTTTCACTGCCTTACAGACCGCCCAGAAAAAAACCAGGATCACATACTACCCGCCCTTCATATCCTGCCTGTCAACAGGTCGTACAGCGACATACAAGCAGCAGCCAGTGGGACAACAAACGCAGCTTCTTCTCCCGGGGAGGGTCGCAGTGCTGCGACTGCCATGCTACCCCGAGCAGCTGCCCGGCCCTGCACTCCCACCCTCCATTCGTGCTCCCTCTTCTTCCTCATTCCCCTATCCCCCTGCCTTCTCACTAACAGCTCGATACAGTGCCCTTGGACGCATGATTTCCCTTACCCCATATTCAGTAAGGGGCAGAAAATGCGCATCCAATAGCGCCCTCAACATGCAAATGCATGTTGATGGCCCTATTAGTTATGCCCGCGCGACTCACTAAGTAAAATGTGCAGCCAAGCCGCACATTTTACTTTAAGAAATTAGTGCCTACCCAAAGCTAGGCACTAGTTTCTGCCGGCACCGGGAAAGTGCACAGAAAAGCAGTAAAAACTGCTTTTCTGTGCACCCTCCGACTTAATATCATGGCGATATTAAGTCTGAGGTCCCGAAGAGTAAAAAAATGTTAAAAAAAAAAAATATTTAAAATGGGCCGGCGGCTGTTGGGCCGAAAACCGACGCTCAATTTTGCTGGCGTCCGGTTTCCGAGCCCGTGGCTGTCAGCGGGCTCGAGAACAGACGTCGGCAAAATTGAGCGTCGGCTGACAAACCCGCTGACAGCCGCCGCTCCAGGTCAAAAGGAGACGCTAGGGACACGCTAGTGTCCCTAGCGTCTCCTTTTTCCCCGTTCCTACCGCACCACCTAATTTACATACTGAATCGCGCGCGCCGGGAGAGCGGGCGTTAGTCCGCTCTCCCGCGTTTTTACTGAATCGGCCTGAAAGGGCGGTGAGAAAAAAAAAAGTTTAGAAGGAAAGTTCTCACCCTCCTCTCCCATTTTCTCACTGCCTTGCCTGCTCTCGCCTCCTTCTTACCCATGGGGGGGATACTGCATGTGTGCCATAAAAGTTAAAAATAAATGCGCTGCTGGTGCCTGGTCTGACGGCAGCCATGACGGGGAGTGTTTCGGGGACGCACTTTTTTACCACCCCGAAATTCTGCTGCTTGAGGTGTCAGCCTTACCTGCTCCAATCACAGAACCTCCCCCATGCATGAGGGGCAATAGACAAGGCGGACTTATAATCATCTCAAGCGACGCAGACATCAGTCTCACTTTAGAACTGCTCCCAGAAAAGCTTGAAGAAGTCGAATCCTATTGTACTGAGCAGGAAGCTCGGGGAGGGCAGGGGTTAATTACCCAGTACATTTGGTTCTACCTTTGATAGAAAAGAGGTGACTCTACATCAAGCCAGCCCTGTTTCAAAAGGGCAACCAACTGGGTAGTGTACAGGTTACCTATAATTCTGGTCCGCTGGAGTATACAGTAAAACTACAATGGTTCTATTCTATGGGCTGGACAGGTGTGGAGGGAAGTCAGGACACGTCCATAGTCCTGAAGAGAGAGAGCAGCTACAAGAGAAAAAATTAAAGAAAAAAAAAAGTTCTCACCTTAATGATTCCTGGATTTATAATCCAATACGACAGATTAAATTAGGCCTACTGTACTGACCAAATAAAAACAAGCTGTGCTGAAATGAATCACTTCCAGCTGGCAATTCCTCCTTTAGTGGTGGGGAACTGTGGAGAGTTGAGCAGAAACTATTATACACGAAGCACTGCACTTTTGGTCGGGTCTCAAATGCTTCCAGAACAGAGGATGGGACGTTTGCCTAGTGCAAAAATACAAGGAGGAAAGCAGAGCTGCTCAGATAAGAAAGCTGTTTCAGAGAAGAGAGGCAGGGAGCAACCCAAACATTGCTCTTCAGGAATCACGCGATTGTCAGCAATCACCAGAAACACAAGGAAAAAAAAAATAGTAGACGCGTTCACACTTCCGATGCAAACACGGCAAGGAAAGAAGGTTTCGCTCTTAAAGTAATGTTAAAGGAGGAGACCGTGTTGGATACAGTAAAATGTGACTCTAATGACCCACGTTTCAAAGATATCCACATTGATACCTTCCAGTTGCTCTTATTTCCATCCATATTTTGTAGTTTCAGTGCACATTAATAGGAAATGACTTGCATGCCTATGCCAGTTGCCAGATTCTTTACCTACCTTAAGCTTGTGGAGGGTGCATCTCCGGTGCTTAATATCATCCTTCAGAAGCTCAAAGGGGGAGGGTTGGTACGGCATAGGCAGAGAGTTTTGTATTTCCTCTCGTTAGTGCTAGTCAGTGTCAGGCCACCCCTCAGTTCATTGATTACATCTTCCCAAGAATAAGCCTACAACACATCCAAAGGTCTGCCTAAATCATAAACTTCCAATAGATATAAGCTTGTCCTACTGTAGAGAAGCACCCCCCCCCCCCCACCCAAAATTAAAAGGGGAAGCCACACAATGTTTCCACAGTTTTAGTCCAAGTGCCTATTTATACGGCATGGAGGAGATTTCATGAGCCATTACAGAAGTCCCAGTCTGCACAACCAAGACCAAGTCTTAGGACAGAGGTCCTCGCCTGCGTTTCTACCACCGTACAGGCAGGTTTGTCTAGCAGGCTGATGGTAGAATGGACTAGCAATTGGGTGTCCAGCAGGCTACAAGGTCTTGAACAACAACTAGAAGTTCTAGTGGTAACAGAGTTCATGTAGATGGATCTGTCTGGCAGGCTACGCAGGGGACCTAGAGGCCAGATGTTCAGGCAATGTCCATACTGGTATCACTAGCTATTTAGATTACAGAGCTTTGTGGGTAGACAGAGGAAAGGCATACAAGGTGGAAGAAAAAAAGACTGTCCTGATAAGAAAGATGCTTGCAGGAAGTCATTTTGGCTGGCATGTAGGTGATATCCTTAAGAGGGCAGCTAGAATAACTGGGCAAACTGGATAAACTAGTTGGTCCTGCCACTTGTTGCTACAAGATATTTAGATTCTGCCCAACAGGTATCTTGTGTAACCGGGTTGATCGGGAGTGTTTCACCTGACAGGCTGTGTAGATGGCATAGTGGACCAGTGGATGAATTGCTCATTCAACAGTGGACTGACCAACCATGTGCCTCCCTGTGGCAGGAACCCTTTAATAGTAAGACTTAAGGTGCCCAGCCTAGTGCACGTTTTCATGTGGTTGGGTGCACGTTTGGAATGCGCTAGACTAGAGCCCAATGCAGTAAGGTGATTAGCGCAACCAAAACACGCTCCCATCAGATGCAAATTCCTTTTAGATAAGGGCATTAGATATTACACTCCTATGCAGGAAAGAGCTGAGCGCCAACACGCACTTTTTAACATGGCAAATTTAACTCCAGTCTCAGGTGTAGGGCTCTGGGTATTGTGATAAAGTGTGTCGTCCTCCTTAGTATTGTAACACTAATTTACTGCTTGCAGTGGAGAAAAATAAATACATTTTGACTTGATCTAAGGAAACCCACTTTTATGGCCACACAATTTAGACGTCCATAGCAAGGAGCACCTAATGTTTTATAGTGAAAGTAGATGCTCGTATTGAGCGCCCATTGCAATAAGCAATTGAACGCTACAGATGCGCAATTCTTCATTAGCACCCTTTTTAATCTTACAATATTTAAGTGAGGCATTGGGCATCCAGGGGATGTTCCTGCATGCGTAACAGTACTAGCTCCCATTTTACTGCCAACGGCCCCTAAGAATGTTGGATTGGAAAACCCAATCCAGGAAGAGTACCACAAACCAATTCTGTTTTCAAGATGGTCAGACTGCAAGATTTCTCATCTACATTCATTTTGGATTTGTCAAAAACAACTGCATTGTGGTACTTGAGGACTGAAGTTGCCTAGGCCTGCACTAGAACACTTCTGCTAGGGACCCAAGCTTTGACTAATAAGGCTTCGAGCACTAAATTGTGGTTCCAGCTTAGAAGGGTCTTTACAGAAGTCTAAGCCACAAGAACATTTATAGTGAAATGTTTCAGCAGCTGTCAGAGTAGCTGCAAACCTCCTCATTAACACCTCCAACTTGTGTTGGAAGAATGTTGGTGGGGAAGGAATAACTTTTTTACTTCAGGAGTCCCAAGACGCCTGCCCATAGGGCTTAAACCTGCAGAATCCCTCTACTCCCAAACTTATTCACTATTCTTCAAACAAAAAAGCCTCATTAGTTGAGTTTGGACAAATTCATGGAAGTTACCTGTTATGGAGCAGGTAACTCAGACCCAGCGCTTGTCAAAGGGAGAGCGCAGCAAGCAACTGAGTTTACTTTTTGGGGCTGGCAGTGGCCGCTGTCAGACGTGTCCCATCAGGTCACTTTTGTTCTTACGCTCCTGGAAGGCAAAGACTTCCTGAGGTGTGCTGCGGAGTCCTCCTAGGTGTTTGCCACATACATAGCCTTGGGAGTAGGCTGTAAAGCAGAGACCTTTTCCATGATACCCAAACTGGGATAAACTAAGAGGGAGCTGAAGAGCTAGCACCTAACAACTATCAGGCCGCTTCAGGAAAAACGTGGAATGTTAGGAAGGGAATGGTGAATAAAACGGAAAATGTCATAATGCCTCTGTATCGCTCCACGGTGAGACCGCACCTTGAATACTGTGTACAATTCTGGTCGCCGCATCTCAAAAAAGATATAGTTGAGATGGAGAAGGTACAGAGAAGGGCTACCAAAATGATAAGGGGAATGGAACAGCTCCCCTATGAGGAAAGGCTGAAGAGGTTAGGACTTTTCAGCTTGGAGAAGAGACGGCTGAGGGGGGATATGATAGAGGTGTTTAAAATCATGAGAGGTCTAGAACAGGTAGATGTGAATTGGTTATTTACTCTTTCGGATAACAGAAGGGACTATGGGGCATTCCATGAAGTTAGCAAGTAGCACATGGGATTGAGAATGAGTGGGAGAGTGAATGGGAATTAGTCCATTTTCAATAGACTGGGGATTAAATTGGAAAAATGTGGGTATTTGTCTTAATGTTAATTAATTGTTGGATTTTGGTGTTCATTGCAGTTCTTTTCTGTATCTGCTGACCCAATAAAGATGAATTAAAAAAAATAAACTAATCGGAGAAAATTCTTTCACTTAATGCACAATTAAGCTCTGGAATTTGTTGCCAGAGGATGTGGTTAGTGCAGTTAGTGTAGCAGGGTTAAAAAAAGGTTTAGATAAGTTGATGAAGAAGTCCATGAACTGCTATTAATCAAGTTGACTTACAGAATAGCCACTGCTATTACTAGCATCAGTAGCGTGGGATAGACTTAGTTTTTGGGTACTTGCCAGGTACTTGTAGCTTGGATTGGCCACTGTTGGAGACAGGATGCTGGGCTCGATGGACCCTTGGTCTGACCCAGTATGGCATGTTCTTAGAATGGGCGCTCCACGTTGAGTGCCCACTCTCCCAACGCATGCCTAGCCACCTCTTGGGTGCTCGATCCTGTATTTAAATGAGGGGTCACGCTAAAAGGAGGTGCTAGAGATGATTACGCACCCCTAGTGTCTCCTTGGCACAGGAGAGGTGGCTCTGTCAGCGGGTTCAGGAAACAGACACTCAGCTTTACCAGCAGTGGTTTTCCGAACCTGGTGACAGTCATCGGTTAGAAAAACAGACGCTGTTAAAATTGAGTGTCCGTTCCCTAATTGGATTGGCCGGCACATTTGTTTACTTTTAAGTTGGAGGAATCAAAATTGTTAATAATCGCTAGGATATTAAGACAGCGGTTGTACAGAAAAGCAGAATTTTCTGCTTTTCTGTACATTTTTCTGAGTGTAAAACGTGCGGGCTGGCCGCACATTTTACTTTCAGTATCCTGGGTGACTAATAGCCTCATCAACAGGCATTTGCACGTGATGAGCGCTATTAGTTTCCAGGGGGGATTGGCCGGGCGTTTTCAACGTGCTAAACCCCTTAGAGTAATAGACGCACGTCGATAACACGCGGTTGGCCGCGCATTGAACAGTGCACGCGGCCGAGCGCACTTTACAGAATTGGCCGTAATTCAAGATTGTGTGTCTGTACGACCTCCAGCACTAACGGGCCGATACAGAAAGAAGCTCTCCCGATGCGGGCGTTTCAGTATCGGCCTGCATGCAAATGAGGGCCTCCTTTTTGACAGGAGCAGTGACTATCAGTGGGTTTGACAGCCGACGCTCAATTTTACCGGCGTCTGTTCTCGAACCCGCTGACAGCCACGGGTTTCGGAAAACGGACGCCGGCTAAACTGAACGTCCGTCCTCCAACTCGCGGGCAGATTTTTAAATTTTTGATTTTTTTTTTATTTTTGGGACCTCTGACTTAATATCACTATGATATTAAGTCGGAGGGTGTACAGAAAAGCAGTGTTTTTCTGCTTTTCTGTACACTTTCCCGGTGCCGGCCAAAAAAGTAAAATGTGTGGCTTCGCTGCACATTTTGCTTTCTGTATCGCGCGGGAATGACTAATAGGCCCATCAACATGCATTTGCATGTTGCGGGCGCTATTAGTTTCGGGGGGGTTGGCCACGTGTTTTCGACACACTATCACCCCTTACTGTATAAGGGGTAAAAATAGCGCGTCGAAAACGCGCGGCCAAATGTGGGCTAACAGTGCGCTCTGCCGGAGCGCACTTTACTGTAATCAGCCCGTAAGTGTCACGGGCTTAAAGGCTCAGAGATTATTAAAGTCTTTAATACCCAATAGAGAACCTGTTATACTGAAGAGGATATATTTGTGTTCCTAAGCTCTGGCTATTGCTACCGAGCCTGTCCATGGGTTCTGGGGGCGGAGATGGTCTACATTAAAGTTGAAATGCTAGGAAAGCAGCTGTGAAGTTGCCATCCTGCTCAGCCCTGGAAGAATGCTCTGACTTGCTCATTTATAGGCCGATGCAGAAAGGTGTATTCAGCTGAGCACCCGTCTGCCTGCACTTCAACGTGCATTTTCCATGCAGAAGACTTACTGCCGACATTCTGTGCACAGAATGTGTCCCCCTAAATAGGAGCACTGCTCGGCACCCTCACATGGAAAGTTCATGCACATGACGGCCATTAGGTAGCACTCTGATGCAGAGGTGTGTTGACCCAGCCGTCAGAACACTTCACTTGGATAAGTACCAACTTATCCGGCTAAGAGGCAGCGGCTTCTTGTTCTGTCATCCCCTTCCAGAGTTAAAATGGGCGTTCGGCCTGCACCAAACATTTTAAGGTCAATGTGCACTTTGACTCCTGATGCATTGGTACATTAAAATTATTTTTAAATTCCCTATGTAGCAAGCCAATAATCTGAGCATTAAAACTGTGCCAAAATCCAGCGCACTGTTTTAATGCCCAGATTTCTGCATCGAGCAAGTGGCAAGATAGATGTGCCTCGGAAATAAACAAAAAAGTTTGATAATTTTATGAAGTTCGCTATGAATCTCGATGAAAACCATAAGAAAACGTTGACAGCTAGAGATCAATTGGAACATTCAAAGGGTCATGAAATTAAAGTAAAACGGACCAACACCAATAAAATCGTGCAAAACCTGCATATCTAGAGTACAGTTTACTTTACAAGATATAAATAAGGTTGTTCATTACTGGAGCTCAACAGCTGAGTTTCAATAAGCTTTGACATTTCAAAACCTGACTCTTGGTGGCAACTCCAAGTCAATACTGATATTTGCTCCAGTGCAAGTTTGACAGATGTTAAAGCTACCTTTTATCAATAGTCTGGCAAGTCATTAAACTGGGGGAGGGGAATCACGTAGGAACGGATCTATAACTTGTCTTAGGTCAGGTCTTGTAATTGATTAGGCATACACAAAAACAAAGCAAGGCTGACCTGACTTGGGTTACCCGTTTTTAATATAAATAAAAGTTAATTTACACTTGCTCCAAAAGCATCGTGAATTGGCTTTCTAGTTTCTAAACTTTGAATCTGGATAAAAAAAATGCCAGAACACTTCTTACAGGCTGATGCAATAAAGTGCGCCCAGCCTGACACACAGCTAACAAGCAGTTGGACGAGCGAGCGTCTCATAACCCGCGATGCACAAGGGGATCAGCACATGTAAATGCCATGTAGATGAGGCTCTTAGCTATTACCCTGCAATGCAAAAAAGCCCCGTGCGCCCCAGACGCACTTTTTAGCCTGTAAACTTTTATGCCTGCCCTGGAGCAAGGATAGAGTCTGCCTGCACATAAAAGGCTCAACTTAAGCAGTGTTTTTCTTTCCTGTGGTTCTTCCTACTTAGAATCATTGTGATACTAAGTAGGAAGAACCACAGAAAGCAGCACCACTTTTAGCATGTCCATATCGCATCTGCCTGTTTAGGATGGAAACAGACATCCAGTCCACCTCAACCATCAAAATAGTTGAAGATATTCTTTGAAAATATTTTAGACCTTCAAAGAATAAATTTCAACAATTTGATGGCCGAGGTGGACTAGGTTTTTGATGTTATTAGTTATCCACTCACTTTGCTTTCATTTTCGGGGTTCTATTTTCATAGGATGGAAACAGAGCCATGTCCCGTCTATGGTACGTCAAGAGTTAGATTATAAGACTCTTCCAAATGAAGGACCCAGGGGCTGAGTGTAAACAACCCCTCTGCCTCCCACTGATTGTCGGTATTGGTGAATTCCCTTTCATTATGGAAGGGCACAGTACAATCAGACTTATAACCCCTCCTGCAAGACAGCAGGTGCCAGGCAAAGTGCAGACCTGTAGCCTAACTGGAACCTCAGAGGCCTTGCAGTTGCTTTTCATTCTAGACCGGACCAGTTGACATGCAGACACCTTGGAACCAGTAGTGCTCCAGAATTTAGACTTTGAAGGGAAAGAAAAAAAAAAAGTTAAGAGTACCAGAAGCCACAAAATCAAGCGCTCAGAAGGACGAGGCAGTTTGTACTTTGACATAAATCAAAGAATTGCATTTTGCTTGCACTGTGTTTAGATTGCATTCTGCTTTTGAAAGTTTTATGCCACTGGATCAAGGGCAAGCATTTTATTTCACAAGTAAATAAGTTTTATATTACTTTGCTTAAGTATGAAGGGTTTTGTTTTTTTTGGTTTGTGGATGAATTGGGAAGTGGGCAGAGCCTAGTCTGTCATTGAACTCCAGGTTACATAAGCACGAAGAGGAAGGCATGAGCTATTGTGCCAGAAAAGACATCTTCACATATTCCATCTCCAGCCCCCACAGACAGCAGGAAACAATTAAACACACAACAACTACCCAATTTCCTTCAAGGCTTCCGGCAGAGAAATCCACCCTGTGAATAGCTGCATCCCTCTGTGCCCATGCTTTTCATAGCCTATTGAATAAAGCACAACAAACTGAATATAATTGTTGCGAGATTTTAATTCTGCCCAGGCTGAAATAGGGATAAGCATTTGGGAGAAACAACAGAAACTGCATCTCTTTTCTTATTTTGTCATTTTCAAAGCTGAACAAGTTAAAATTAGAGCTGACCAAATTTTGTCTAACGTTTTGAAAATAGATAAAAAGGAGTTGCAGGTCAGGCCTAGGCCCAAAACCAAGGCAATAGGCAGAGGCACAAAGCACACACCTGAGCACACCACCAAGGTTTCCACCCAAGCCCTGGCTGACATCCAAGCAAAAGCCCAGGCTGCAAAAAAATAATCCCATTTACCTGGTCAGACATCCCCACCCTGTCCAGAGTCCGGATCCCACCACCAGGCCCTCAGCCGTCCCCTTCTATCTTCACACCTGAAACGGCGGCGTCCGCTTGGGATGCGCCCGAGTTAACTCCGGTGCATCCTCCCCAGCAGACGGCTCCATTTTGATGTTCGGCAGTTCAATTAAGCCATTTCAAGAACAACACAGAAGAGCACCTCCAAGGCCTGCTCACTGGACCCGGGACGCAGCATCTTATCCTGGCCCCAGCATTTTCTGGGTGGGAGGCCCTGGGGTTTTTTAACTAAATAAATTAAAAACATTAAAGGAAATTCATGGGAACCCCCTCCCCCCCCCCCAAAAAAAAAAGTTTTACTTCTTCCCAGCTCTAGTCAAGCTTTGTTTTTGGAGAAAACAGTAATGGATCCCAGATCCTTCCCTTACACCTCCCTGGAGCAGCTATAAATCCTATACAGGTGCAGCCCAGGACAGAATTAGCAAAGTTAACCATCCCCAGATTTCATGTGCTAGGAATAAATGAGCTTCAGTCCAGATGAGTTTGTCATTTTCCTAGGTCTGCCTGATCTGCGCTAGGGGTCACCGCAATGTTGGCAAGATGGCCGGCACGTTCTCAGGATCCCGATTACTCTCAGACTATAAACTCCCTGCTAGGGACAACCTTGCTGAGCAGATCTCAGAAGGAGAATCCGAGCAGACCACAGGCTCCCACTCCCCAAGCTGAAGATTGTGCTAGAGGCTGGATTTAGACCTGGAATTATCCAAAATGGGATCATGGCAAGGTCTGCGACCATCTGATTTTTTTCTTGCTTTAAGACATTCAACCTTTCCAAGTCAGTTTCCTTACCACACTCTTCAAAAAGGCTCCATCCTCATGCAAACTACCTCCTTGTTCAGGGGCAGTGGAACATTCTTGGTTGGGGTGAGTGGTGAAACACCCACCCTGCTAGCCAAGCTGCACCCCTTCCCTGTATTCCACCCCCCCCCCCCCCCCCCCCCGGCTCTTCCTTTCTCCCCCTACACAATGATCAGTAACAGGAGCAGCAATGCCTCAGGATGGTTCCTACTGCACAGCGGTAGAGGTAAGCGAGATTCAGAGCAGCCGTCAGGCCTAGAGCTGCAGGGTGGAGCCGATGCACCGCCTTAGGCCTCCTGAAGCATTTCTGCAAAGCCATGGCTCACCCCATTCTAATACAGCATTTAAAAAAAAAAAAATAAAACACCCTTCAGCCAGCATTCCCCAGCCTCTTACTAGTCCTAGGTGATAAGTACTGGATTTTTTTTTTTAGGTCACTGAATTATGAATATTTAAGATAAATGAATGACAGTATCTAAGGTTTAAACCTCAAACTTGTGAGCATTACTGCCCAGCCATATGTCCAATACATGGATGTATATTTCATAGACTCAAAAAAAAAAAATCCTACTTGTAGCCAAGCCAGAAAAACACCTTTCCAGGCTAGAGATCAGAAAGCTGTAATGGGGGAGAGCTGGTGCCCAGGCTGCAGTACCTCTCTGGTCCCCCTTCAGTGGTCAGCAAGGTTTTATAGAGCTCTCTGTGTACTCTGCATAGAGAGCTCTGCACGCTGCCTGGTAACGACCGGCTGCTTCCCATGTGGTCAGCCACTCCTCACAGATCTGCAAATGAAAGCAGGACAGCAACTGCTTATATCCACGGGTCATCCAAGCCAACCGGTGTTCTCCCCTCTTCCCCATTCTCTTCTACCCAGTTAAAATACATACAGAGCACATTCTCAGGAGACCGGGAGAGAATCCTAAAAGCGATCTGACCATTGCTACATCTGCAAGAGAGCTACCGAGATGAACAGTGCAATGTGGGCCATGCAAATGGTTCAGTGATACTGTACTTTTTGCAGGCTGATATTCCTTGTATTAGATAAGGAAAAATATGTAGAAAAAACTCCTGTACATAAAGATCTCTCACACACTGTTTGGATCACTCACGTTGGGCCAATATAGAAGGCATCGTCAATCTGCAAAGATTCCAGCTCTCCGTAACCCACTCCCACTGCTGGAAGCCAGTAGAGTTTTAGAGAGGTGGGAATATCTGTGAACACTTTTCAGCTCAATGCCATCAAGAGATGCTTACAAAGAAGTGTAAGTTGTTGATGATTTCAGCAAAGGTGCAGGGCCTCCTGGCTGGGACTCTCTCCATTCAGCTGGAATATGCGCTCGCTCGATGAGGCTGCCCAGGGGCTGCCTGAGCTCCCTCTCCGCCTCGCTGGGGAAAACCCCAGTCCAGGGCTTTTGTAGACCACGAGCACCAGACCCTCCCACAATCTGGAATCATAACCAGGACACTGTTCGGACCTCACCACCAATTTGCAAGCCAGCGTGACCTGGGATCTTGAAAGAAACGTGTTGCTTTGTGGCCGAAGTGTTTCCCCCCCCCCAGAAGTGAAAGATAGGCATAAAAGCAGAGAGCAAAGGTTTGATTGTTTGCAGGCCCTATAACCTGGGGAGGGACGTGGGAGCATTCTCTATAGTCGCTGCCCCCGGACAGGACTATTCCCATTAGTCAGTGGACAAGATTTTCTTTTAAAACACAAGCATTTTAATCATGTGTTATCTGCAGCTGCACCCCCCCATGTTCTGCTGGTACCCACCGACTGAAGCACAAAATGATGAAGAAACCCCGGCATGGTATGCCAGCCTCCCCAACTCAGCCCAGTCATGGCAATGCATCTTATACAGCCAGGGGCCACCAAACGTGGCTTCCTTTGGCACCGGTGCACACATGCACCCGCATTCTGGCCAGTTCGTACGCTACGATGGCTATGACTTTCTCTTCGCCAGGGGACGTTACAGCATCTGTGCGGTATCCCCAGCTCCACCAAGGAATAGGAGCCAGGAGTCCTAGATGGCTGCACACACCCAGCCCACTTTCCAAACCACGGCACTAGCCAGAAAACTACATTCGTTAGCATTTAACAAAATTTAGAAAAAAAAAAAAAAATAATCTTGCAGACCAGGGGACAGTTGCATAATGCATAGCAAACACATTGCAGGCTGTCATATACCCCAATTTTCAAAGCAAAGTCACACTTTTGAAAGTTACCCTAGCAAATCTATGCCCACACAGTTACACCTGTTATGTGGTGCACGCTGTTTTGCTGACACTTGTGCTCACACGGTCTTTAAAAAAATCAAAGCGTGTTTGGAAGTCCCAATCCTGCCCAGACCGCACCCTCAGATCGCCTCGCCCATATATTTCCCAGATGGCCCGTCCTGTGGCTAGCGCTGCCTTGCCCACAGTAGTCCCTTTGAAAGGTTACCCTCCGTGGCATCTTACCTGGGCCTCAGACTGTGGATTAACACATGCACCTGAAAAGGTAAGAAGAAAAAAAAAAACCCAAGGTCACGATAAAGCTACTTAACTTAAATTTCCTACAGGCCTCGTTTTACTAACGAACGCGCCATTAATCCAAGTGGAATCAGTGAGCTTCTCAAATCCTTAAAGGTTGGTCTCTGGCTGTTATGGGGAGGGAGCTTAGTTTGTGAGTGGCACTGACCCGGGGAGCACAAGAACAAATCTCTCCGAACAGAAGGATTTGCTTCTCAGCTTTCAAACATCGTGAGGGGGGGGGGTGGGGAATTTCAGAAAACTGTTTTGGGAAAAGGCAGACTCCTTCCCCCGATTTCCTTCCTCCTCCCACCCAAGACTGGGGTTAGTGCCGAGTTTCGGCTTCCTTAGGCTTTAGCAGATCAGTAGCATGGGGCAAAGCACAGAAACCCAAGACCGACACCACTGATCTTCCGACGCCTACCCTGGTGTGCCACTCCATGCAAATGCACTGTATGCACACCCAGTCGCGTTGGGCCTGATTGGCCCTGGGCGTCCCAACTAGGGCACAGTCTTGCACGCAAGTCTATTTGGATCACACTCCTTCCAACTTCAAGTGCTTACCTCAGTACTTTTGGTTTAATGCTCTTAAGTGGATTTTCAGGTTAACTCTTTAGCCTCAGGTGGAGTAAAAGTGAACTCACATTTCTGGTGGCCATGATATTCTGTTGCTGTGCCCACGTGGCAGCATCTTTCTACCAGACTGAGCGCAGCAATAGAATAAGAACATAAGAAATTGCCATGCTGGGTCAGACCAAGGGTCCATCAAGCCCAGCATCCTGTTTCCAACAGAGGCCAAACCAGGCCACAAGAACTTGGCAATTATCCAAACACTAGGAAGATCCCATGCTACTGATGCAATTAATAGCAGTGGCTATTCCCTAACTAAACTTGATTAATAGCAGTTAATGGACTTCTCCTCCAAGAACTTATCCAAACCTTTCTTGAACCCAGCTACACTAACTGCACTAACACTGGCTACAAATTCCAGAACTTTATTGTGCGTTGAGTGAAAAAGAATTTTCTCAGATTAGTCTTAAATGTGCTACTTGCTAACTTCATGGAATGTCCCCTAGACCTTCTATTATTCGAAAGTGTAAATAACTGATTCACATCTACTCGTTCAAGACCTCTCATGATCTTAAAGACCTCTATCATATCCCCCCTCAGCCGTCTCTTCTCCAAGCAGAAATGTGAGTTTACGCCACCCCAGACCAAAGATGGCAATAAGCTCTCTGGGGCTTGCACCTACAGCTGAGCAGAACATAAGCTCTCTTGGGAGGGCACCTCCAACTGAATGGTATGCACTTTGTGTTGTGCATCCTAACTTTGAAGTACTGTTCAGCTGTAGGTGCCCTCCCCAGAGAGCTTACATTGGAAATGTAAATCCTCCTGGGTCTGAGGTGGAGTACCACACAACATTTGCCACCCAGAAATGTGAGTTTACTCCACTTCAGACCCAGGAGTAAATTTCCAATGTAAGCTCTCTGAGTCAGGCACCAGTCGCAGGTTTTCTTTGTTTTCCTGAAGAGTTGGACAGTGCTCGGTCATGCAGTACTAAAGCATGTACTGCTTTGTTGATCTAGCTGTAGGTGCCTTCCCCAGAGAGCTTATTCTTGTATTTTGCTTGCCGTTCCTTGTTAAAATGGCCTTGAATGAGAGTATGTGTCCCCAGGTTGGGAAGCACAGCACCAATCTCACATGTAAGTAAAATTAAAGGATAAGCTGTCTGGGGCTTGCACCTACAGCTGAACAAGTCATAAGCTCTCTTGGAAGGGCACCTCCAGCTGAACAGTATGCACTTTAGCGCTGTGCATCTGACTTTGTCATCCTGTTCAGCTTTAGGTGGCCCCCCCCCCCCCCATGGAGTTTATGCTTTGTTAAGCCGGCTGTAGCCACCCACCTCACAAAGCTTATGCTTTGATTTTATTTGCCAAAAGGGCCTTAGATGCAATAATTTGCTCTCTGGAGTGGGCACTTAAAGGTAGCTGAACAACTGTAAGCTCCCTGGGGTGGGCATCTACAGTACGGCAAAGTTGAATGCCCAGTGCCAGTGCCCTCCCCGAGAGCACCAGAAATTAAACTCCTGGGTCCGAGGTGGAGCAAACTCACCTTTCTGGTGGCCAAAGTTATTCTTTGGCTGTGCCCAGTGAGGTAGAAGCAGCTGGACATTACCACACTGGCCACAGCAATAGTATAACATGGCAACCAGAACATGAGTTAAGTTTTGCCCTTGCTGTGACTGAGGAGCAAAACCTCCAGTGTTAAGGAAATGTGCTTTAATCTGCCTGCTCTTTAGCACTGCAGCTCTCTGCAGTGCTGGGGAAAGGCTACACCTTCTTTTACCTGGGATTTGCATGCACCCGTGCTATTCTTAGCACTGGGTTTTTACGCCTCTTTCAGGGGGCATTTTTTAGGAGTTGAAGCCCTGTTACATACCAGAGTTTATTTGTTGAAGAAAAAAATGCGCCCTAAAACAGGAGTAAAAACCTGCGCTAACATTAGCGCCCCTCATTACATCGGCTCAATTTTGCCGGCGTCCGTTTTCTGAGCCCGTGGCTGTCAGCGGGTTCGAGAACCGACGCCGGTAAAATTGAGCATCAGCTGTCAAACCCGCTGACAGCCGCCGTTTCTGTCAAAAAGGAGGCGCTAGGGACGCGCTAGTGTCCCTAGCGCCTCCTTTTACCGCGGGCCCACATTTACATATTTTTTTTTCTGAATCGCGCGCCCAGGAGAGTGGCCTGGGCGAGCGCCGGCTCTCCCGCAGGTTTTTCTGTATCGGCCCGAAAGTTTTAATACCCAGATTGCTGCATCGGCCTTCCTGCTCTGCTGAGTAACCCTAGACAGGGAGTGGAGCTGATTTTCAGCATAAAGCAATCTGTGGCATAGCCTAGGACTTCCTTGTTTTATTTTTAAGCACGGATTTTCCATACACTTGATCCCATAAGGATGTCATTTGCTCCTTTCCGGCATGAGGTTATCCGCTGCATCCTTCATTCACGACTGGTTTTACCCCCATCGCCTGCATGGCCTGCTTTCTAATGGAAATGCGTGCCCTGGAGGGGATGGGGGGAGAGAGTACAGCCAGGACTGGGTCGGCATGCCTTATCCCTCATTTAAGAGTGCAGGTTTCTAATTATGTTCAAAACTAAAACACGGTTTACGGTTTTGCAATCCCCTGAGCTAAAGAAGCAGCAGGACTGTAGGAGCAGAAGATAAATGCGAGTCCACCTTAAATGAACGATGAGCTGCAGCACGGCCCTGCCGGTGGATTTGCAGGGGCTGGAACTGCACGACGCCACGTGGAAGCGCACGAGGTGGCAGGGAAGTTGCTTATTCCGCCGGCACAGCTGGCTACACACCTAATGTGTCTGTAATTTACAAGTCTGCCACATCTGGCTCTTTGCTGTGGCTCTCTGATTTCCAGACAAGGATAATCTCAGGCGTGTTCCCGATGCAGAGCTGTCAGACAGTGAAGGAAGAGGCGGCTTCCAGCTCGGCACGGGGGGGGGGGGGAGGGATCTACGATGAATCATTCAAACCAAACTTGGCATCTGCTGCCAAACAATAAAAAGCGTTGACAAAGCCTTTTATCGCCGCCCGCAGCTCCTTGCTCTTCTGTTGCACCGCGCGCCGGAATCCTGCCTGCACCTCCCCCACCACCACCACACGCCCTGCGGAAATAGGCCCTACTGATGGATCGATGCCTAGCCGGGCCCTCAGAGCCTCCTTTGGTTGTTTTAGCCTGATGAAAATCATAATTATCTCCTGTACTTTCCACATCAGTCTGCATGCCTGCGTGTGTGCATGCAGCAGGAGCTCGGCTGAGCAGCGGATGGCACTACCAGGGGTACAGGTGAGTGCTTGCCCTGAAAACTGCAAACAGGAATGCTCTGCCTCCTTTACAGGCGAACTCAAGTGAGAAAAATAAAAGTATAAAATCCGGCTTTCTGGTGGCACCTGCTTATTTTTACAGGTTAATTACACTGTACTCAGTTTCGGGAAGGTGATGCAGAGCTCTCCACTGGCTTTGAGTAACTTCCTTTAGTGGATCAATGTAAGAATAGACCTGAGCCCTCAAGCCCCTTCCTTCAAATGCCAAATGTCTTCAGAAAAAGGACCCGTGAGGCCCCCGAAAGCTGATTATGCGCCATCATCTCTGGATAATTCATACACTGATCCAGTAAAAGGTATGGCAGCCTGCAGAGAAACCAGTTTGCGGCTAAACTCTGGGTTACTGCAGAGTGAAACTAGAATTCAGGGCTCAGGATGTGTTCCCCACCTATGGATGCCGCCAGCTATCACCATTAGATAATGACTTTACTGTTAGTTCAGGAAGGGCAACCAACGCCCATTTTATATCCCATCTGCTGTGCAAGTGACTGGATATAAGAATGGTGACGGGACCAAAGCCGGAACAGGTACATCCTGGAAGTCACACCGAAAATCCTGCAGGCAGATTTTGTGCATAGAAGACCAGGACAGTCAGGAAAGGGGGACTGACATTAAGAGAGATTACGCTGGACACAGCAGACACTGCATACAATTATTAACAGATACGTAGCCCCCAAATCGCACCCAAGTGACAAGTGGCTGCCTCTGTCCCTTACCCCCAAAGACAAAACTCAGCAGAAGGAAAGGCAGATACTGTACCCCAGGGGAAGGACGAGCGCTCTTTAAGCTGTGTACAGCAATGGGCACATTGCAGAGCACACAAGTTATGTAAACCTGCAACTTTAAACGTGCAGACGTACCCGATGTCTTCCAACCAACAAAATAATAGAGATGTGTATCGTGTGATCGATCGTCTTAACGATCGATTTCGGCTGGGGGGGGAGGGAATCAGATCGTCGCGGTTTTGTTTTTTAAAATATCGTGTAAATCGTAAATCGGGGGAGGGCGGGGAAACCGGCACACTAAAACATCCCTAAAACCCACCCCGACTCTTTAAAATAAATCCCCCACTCTCCCGAACCCCCCCAAAATGTCTTAAATTACCTGGGGTCCAGTGGGGGGTTCCCGTTGTGATCTTCCACTCTCGGGCCACGGGTGCGTTGATAGAAATGGCGCCGGCGCCATTTTGCAAAATGGCGCCGGCCATACGGCAACACGATTCGAGTGCAGGAGGTCGTTCCCGGACCCCCGCTGGACTTTTGGCAAGTCTTGTGGGGGTCAGGAGGCCCCCCCAAGCTGGCCAAAAGTCCCTGGGGGTCCAGCGGGGGTCCGGGAGCGATCTCCTACGCTCGTGACTTCGGGGGACAAGAAGCAAAATGGCGCCGGCGCCATTTCTATCAACGCACCCGTGGCCCGAGAGTGGAAGATCACAACGGGACCCCCCCACTGGACCCCAGGTAATTTAAGACATTTGGGGGGGGTTCGGGAGGGTGGGGGATTTATTTTAAAGGGTCGGGGTGGGTTTTAGGGATGTTTTAGTATGCCGGTTTTCCCGCCCTCCCCCTTCCCCTCCCCCTTCCCCCGATTTACGATTTTTGACGATAAATCGGGGGAATTCCTATTAAATATCGCTTCTAACGATTTTTGACGATTTAAAATATCGTCCGATATATTTTAAATCGTCAAAAAACGATTCACATCCCTACAAAATAACAAAAGCCACCAAACAGGACGCACAGGAACAGAATCGCAACCTCAAATAACTTCCTCTAGCAGAAGATTTTGGGAGCCCACCTCCCAGCCGTAGGCCCTTGCGCCGGATCTGGCTTCAGTCTCCATTTCTGGCCTTTTACTCCCCAAATCGAAGGAGCTAGGGATGTGCATTCATTGTTAAGTGAAAAACATAGCAAAACCCCTTCGTTTTGTTTGAGAACAAAAAAAAAATCCCCCCGAAATTTTTGTATTTTAAATAACTTTCATTTTATTTATTTACTTCCGCAATTTCCATTCGGCCGATCCTGCAATCTCAGCGAGCACAGTCAGTGTACCCAGTAACGCATAACGAGACCTTGCGCATCACAAAACGTAAACCTGCCAAGACAACAAACATCTACACCCCTCTGCCCCCCACCCGGGCCTTCCCCATAAGTGCCCCCACCTCCCAGCCAGAGGTCTCCTACCCCCTTCCCTGGGTCTGCAAAGTAGAAAGGGGCAGGAGTGCCCCCCCCCCCACGCTGGCTCTGCCAGGGTCCTGGTTAATTTGTCTGTTTTGATGCCGGGGGAGGGGGCAGTTTCTTTTTACTTTTTTTCTTTCTTTTAATGTTTATTTCAGTTCCGTAAATGAAACAAAGCAAAATGAATATTAAAGGAACTGAAACAGAAATAATAATGAGACATAAAGAATAAGATGGAAACTTTTAAACAGGCGCATTCATTGGCCCGCGGCCATTTTGAAAATGCGCGTATGTGCGCAGGTGTTCCTGTGCGTGTGTTCCTGTCTCCCTTACCCCCCCCCCCCCCCTTTTTCTGGCCTGCTCCCATCCCCCGGCCCCCTGTTCATTGTAATTTCCTCCTTTAACTGAGTTACTTGTAAACCGGCGTGATGTGCCTCACGAACGTCGGTATATTAAAAGTTGTTAAATAAATAAATAAATAAATAAATAAGGTGTTATAGAAGAGACTGAACGCACTCACACGTGCGCCCAGTTTTAAGTGGATGCGCGCCTATGCCTGCAAAAGCTGCTTCCACGCACAACTGGGGGGGATTTTAGTAGACACGAGCGCGCTGACGCCATTTCCAGTTTTCCCAGTTCGCCCAGGTAAGGGATAGGACTTCCCACCCCCCCTAGTTTAATAGCCTCCCTTCTGCCCTGCCAGCCCCTACCTTAAAACCCCGCCAATCTATTTATCTTCATTTTATAACTTGCGCGTCCTCCGTAGCAGAAGTCAAGTTACGCGGCAGGGGACCCCGGCGCGTGCCTGGGCGCACAAGTATTTACGGGGCAGATTTCAAGGTGAAATCCAGGAACGCCCGTTCCCCGTCCGTGCCTCGCCCCCTTTTTCAGAACTTTTCGCCCGTGCACACGGCGGCAAGTGCACGCGCCTACACGGGGGGGGGACACCTTAAAAAATCCTCCTGGCGCGCGGCGGCCCAACCTGGGCGCATATCTCCCCGGTTTTGGCGCGCGCCGGGCTCTTAAAATTCACCTTTAAATGTTCCCCGCGCCACCTCTGGTAGGAGTCCTGGTGCCTGAGGACCGCGGGCGTGATGGCCGGGCTAGCTGAGCTGGCGAGTTGGGGGAGGGGAGGGGGGGGCAAGATATAAAATAGGAGAGAGAGCTTCGGATGGAGCCTCGCTCGCGGTGCCGGATCCCGGCCTGGTTCCGAGGGAGCTGGAATTTCAAAGGAGCAAGAGGGTGACAGCGGAGGCGCAGACAAGGCTCTCGCAGCTGTCCTGAGCAAAGAAGGGCCAAGCTTTCCGTTTCTTTCCCACGGCTGCTTTCTGAACGCCAAAGAGACGAAGGAAACCCCTCTGCCAAACCTCCAAGTAAATCCTCCCGTGCCACCCGCTCTCAATGTGGCAGATCAGCTTAAGACATCTTGAAATATCTCAAGGAGAAGTGAAAGAAGTGAAAGGAGAAGTCAGATATTCTGCATTTCACGGAGGAGATACGACGGAGTCACCGTTAAGTCAATGATTCTTCTCGGCTAAGAGCATCCGGGGCCGGTGCAAGGGTATTAGGCGCCCTAGGCGAACCTTCTGACTTGCGCTCGCCCCCTCCCTCCCCCCCGGTTGCGCCGCTGTATCCAGACTCTTTATTCCTGGGAACCCACCTGCCCGCCTCCTCCGGCTCCTCTCTGCACGTCCTAGCCGGCCCCGTGCTTTCCTCCTCTTTGCCCCGCGCGGGATAAACTCCGCTCACGGTCCCGCACGGCTGCTCCTTGGCACCCCCTAGTGGTCGGCGCCAGAGGCAACCACCTGGTTGGCCTAATGGGACGCGCCGGCCCTGAGAGCATCAATGCCTGGAGCACGCACAATGGGAAAAAAAAGTGCAGCCAAGAAGGGACACAAAACCAGCTTTAGACACAGACCGCCCCCGAAGCTCGAGTGAGGGCTTTAAGGCAAGGGGCAGTCAAAGGCGGCAGCCAGGTCTGGTCTGCAAGGTAGCTGTGATCCTTGGCCCAACACAAGCAAACGTGTCCGATGACGATCCATTGTAGGTACTCTGAGAACCACATCTGTATGTGCAGGGCCGCCTCCAGGCTGCCCCCTCCCCTCCCCTCTGATGTCACAGCAGCACCATGACATGCACCCCCCCTCCCCCCATCTCAGGACCGGCACCCCAGGTGGCACCCGTCTTGCCCACCCCTGCTGACGTCCCTGCTTACGCGGCCCCCCTAGACTGATAGTAAACATCTCCGCTCTACGGTTAGCAGATGACTGGCTTCTTAGGTGGGCACGCTGATCTTATCCTGTTTTGCCCAATCGCAGGTAAGGAATTGTAGTTCTGTTTTCCTAAGCAGCCAGGATTATTGTGCAAGTCCACATGATGGGCACTGAAAGGCAGGCCTGCCCTGGCCCTGTCCACAGTCACCTGAGTCAGAATTTAAATTCGGCTCCACGTGACGAGAGGCTCAGGCAGGAACATTCATTTTCTCTTACCTCGTGCTCTGGAGTCGCCACTGGCTTTGGATGCTTAGATGTGGTTTGCAGTAAAGAATTAGACATTCTCACAGTATGTCCCTCCTGTTCCTAATTTCCACGAAACAATAAGGTCTCATGGGTATCGAATGCAAACTTAGAGAAAGCTTTGGACTCTACACAAATATCTGAAAATACCCAAGGATGCTGCCTCTTTATTTTAGAAATAAAGATTAGCAAATAAAAAATAAAAAAAAGTAAGGAGATACCTTTTTTATTGGACTAACAATGCATTTCTTAACTAGTTTTTGAGAGCAGAAGGTGCAAACCATGGCTTTTATTTCATGGCAGTAGTCAGTTTGGGTGGAACTGCACAGGAGGGCGCCATTCATCAGATAACCACTAGATGACGGTAAAGAGTCCCACGTTTGTGCCACAGGGAAATCTCAGAACAATTATCCCATCTGCTCTGCTGCAGGCGGGCGTCCTTCCCTCCAGGGTTACCTGGCTGTGAGAGCAGGGAAGTTAGCCGGCTTACTGGGGGATGGTTACATAATCACATCAGGAAGCACCTGCTATGCACTTAAGAAAAAGGAAGTTAGTGACCTAGCAGCCAAAGTTTAAAAAGCCACATGCAATAAATAAAAGTAAAGTCCTTGACATAAACTTCATGTACCTGAAGTAAGAGTGACCCGTCTGCATCCCTAGCGTGAGCAGATGACCGGGTTTTTAGCAGCACAAAATGAATTTGTTTTTAACCTTTTCTTATTTATTTGGGACCAAGAACTGTCGCTATGTTATGTATATTATACATACATACTGCCTTCCTCAAAGGTTTGACTCAAAGTGGATGAAATAACATAATACAGTAATCAAATACATAATAATAGTAAAACATCAATAAAATACAATAAATAAAAAAAATCTAAAATAGATCCCTAAAATACATCAGCAAACAATAATGCACAAGTTGCTAAATCTCCAAGGGGCCAATGGATGCAAGGGGGTGTGGTTCGTAATGCCTTTGGCTGATTGTGATTGCACGTGTGAACTGCAATCTGCACCCGCTATTTTATTACTGTGAAATTACTAAAGAGGCGAGGGACTGCTTTTTTTTTTTTTAATTTAAGCAATAAAGTAGCGATTTGAAAAGCATGCTGTTCAAATCTGGGGATTGCAATTGTCCTTCAGATCACAGATCGTGCCTGGTGAAACTTTTAGCCTATCCCTCACAAGTCTGTCTGGTCTTTTCAATCCAAGCTGCAGCCTCAACGGCCTCCGTTGCAGTTCTTGGCTCCTCGCCCACCCCTTTCCTGTCTCTCTGCTCTTTTTCTGTTCATTCATCATTTCCATCAGGCTAATACTGTGATTTGGTTTTTGCTTTTGTTTTTTTTTATATTTCCCTATTGTTTTACCAAAGTTTGAAGAAGAACCTACAGGAACAAAATTCAAGGACCGAACAAGGTTTTCCCTGTGGGTATCTAATTGTAAATTCCACAAGGTGGCGCAATGTGGTAAGACGGCGACCGGAGCCAGATCCAGATGTGTGCTAGGGCACAGCCAGTCCAAACGAGTATTTATTTTATGAGGTGATAAAGTCTCTGTTGTCTGCACAGGTCTTTGGTGAGGCCCCCACCTCCTGAAGGATACCAGCGGAGGCAGCCCAGGAAAAGACCACCAAAGTATTGCAGGACCTATAGCAAGATCCCTAAATCGATGTGAGCTTTAGTGGAGAGGAGAGACACGGGGGGGGATATGATAGACCAGGTGACCAAGTACGCAAAAGGTATAAATAATGCACTAGGGCCGCAGCATGAGATTCCTGGCTGCAGACTCAACTGCAATATCAGAAAATATTTCTTCTCAGGAAAAAGTGATGGGAAACCTGCATGGCACGGCCTCCCTGTAGAGAAGGTGGAGAGAAAAGCAGTAAAGCACAGAGGATCCTTACTTTCAAAGCGAGGACAGGGAAATAAAGGTTCGCCAACAAGATAAACATAAAGGGAGTAACTGAAAATATTCCTGCTGCCCAAAAAAACAGCCCATGTAAGAGGCAGGGCGGCTGCAGGGCCTGCGGGGCATGATGGCTCGCAGGACCCCCCCCCCCCCCCCCCCCCGTGCTAGCTTTCCCTGCCGCTGCCACCGCTGCGGGCACCGGCTGAAGATCGAGGCTGGTGGCAGGCCCTGATGGTGACCTGGCACCTTCAGGGGTAGGGGCCGCAATGAGTGAGCTCAGCTAAGGGTCGTGACCCCGGCAGCAGATTCCTGGATTTGAAGCTAGAAGGATGCCCGCTGAACTCCTGAGATCCCCCGAGTGGAGAACAGGCTGTGGCGGTGCAGAGTGCATGGTAAACGCGGAGCCTTCACGGCAGAATAACAACCAGGAGAGGACTCATCCCATCCGTGCAATTACAGAAAGCAGAGAGTCTGCTCCGAGCGTGTTACAGCTTTTAGGAGGTGCCGAGAAACAGAGCACCCTGATTGGGTAGAAAGGATCACATGATTATGCAGTACAATTCCAGGCACCGTCCCACTGGGCTCCCTCTGCCGCGTCACTTGTTGAAACTCTCCCCCCCCTCCATTTGCCCCCACAAACTGGATATTCTCCAAGCTTGATGAGCCACAGCTGGGCCTCCAGGCTGCTCCTAATGCATATGCATGAGATAGATTTGCATGCACACTGCCTCAGTTGTATGCAAATGTGCCTCTTGCATATCCATTGGGGATGTCCTGAAAACCAGACAGGTGTGAGGCTCTCAAGGATCCCAGCTGGACAGGCACTGATGCACCTCACGAACAATTCTCGCCCAACACACACCCAGGGTGTGCGCTGACATCTGTTTTCCTGCACACCTAGGGTGACCTATTGCTAATAAGAACATGAGAAATTGCCATACTGGGTCAGACCAAAGGTCCACCAAGCCCAGCATCCTGTCTCCAACAGAGGCCAATCCAGGTCACAAGCACCCCTGCAGGATCTCAGATATGAACAATCCTTCTTGCCCATAAACAGGGATAAGCTGTGGCTTTCCCAAGTCTACATGGCTAATATTTATTTATTTAAACGTATTAATTGTACTCTGACCGCTGACCTGACACAACTCGGGAAGCTTAATTTTTGACGTTTGCTTCAGGCCACCCAGCGTACTCTTGCAGTGTGGCAGCACTTTCCACTCTCTCCTTCCAGCCGGCTCAATCTCATTCAGATGATTCTTCTGCCCAAATGGCTTTACTTATTCCAAACCGTACCCTGTTTTTCTCACCAGTCGGGAATTGGCATGCTTAGGCCGACTCCTAAGTCGTTTTCTCTGGAAAAATAAGAGACCCCCGGCTAGCTTGGGCAGCTTCCCACCGAAAGAAAGAGGAAGGCGGCCTGGGTCATGCGGCTTTGAAATCGTAGCCTACGTCACGCTGCCGACCGGTGACTAGAAACGTCTTATTTCCCTGCGCCCGAGTTTGAGCAAATGCTTCTTGTGCCCGGTCTTTCTCTCCGCTAGTTTTTACACGCTTCTCCACGGTTGGGCCCCTAGAGACTGCTGAAAGCCGGCTCCTCGTATTTTCCTTTCCTTTTGAGCGTGGAGATATTTCTGCACCGCTCTACATCTGGACGGTAAAGTTTCTCCGTCTCTCCCCCTTCCTCGGTAACCTCGATTTTATACCAGGGCTCACTAACAGGATATTTTTTCTAGATGGGCAGTTGCTGTCCGAGGAGGGGGAGATATTAAACCCTTCTCCACGGTGTGTGAGGAATTCAGTGTGCCCGAGACACATAGGTTTGCTTATTTTCAGGCCCGGAACTATATTAGGACCCCTGCGAGGTCCGGGCTGGCGCAGTGATAAAAGGGCGCTTGTACCCGATATATTACACGTGGAGGGATCCGTTCCCCCACTCTGTACCGTGCCTGCCGTAACCTCTTCTGAGTTTGAAGCCTGTGGCGACAGGAACTCCCATTAGATGTGACGGCGTCTCAACATGCCTCGTGTTTTACGTGAATCTCAACGATTCGCAAGTAGTCAAGATCTTCGGGAAACCCAATAGACATTACTACTCCCAGGCAGGGGCTCATTATCCTAAACCACTTGCTGCTTCGCCCGTTTGCGAGAATTGCGCCCGATCCCCGGGCCCACTGGGTCCCAAACGTTGAGGAATGTGTGAAATCCCAGGCTTTTCGGAAAGCGGTAACTGCTTATATTTCCCAGGTAGCTCTGGATTCAGCTATCTTTACACACCCATGTACTCCTTTTTCATCAGTTGCGAAGAGTAGCCCTGGGGGGCAAAGGCACAAACGATTGAGGATTCGGAAGGTTTTATTGCTGGCCAGGAAAACCATCCTATATTATTGGGTGGGGACAGATCCCCCAAATCTGACGTACCGGAAGAACCAAGGGTACCTCCTTTGCCTTAATGAAAAAATAGCTGAACGGATTGATTGATAGATCCTGTAAATTTTGATCGTTTTTGCCTATTTGGGATGTTTATAGTCAGTCCCTGCCCCATAGGGCTCGCACCTCCATGCTTAATGATCTTTCTTTGCCCTCTGCCCACTCATTTTCAGACTCTGTGATTTTGTATTCTTCTTCTTGTTCTCCGCTAAGGGCCCGGGGGGGGGGGGGGTGAGGAGAGTAATCGGGCCTGCTCTTTTCTGAGGGCTCGCTCTCTGTCTCTGATGTGTAACTATTTCTTGCCCATGATGATGGGTTGGGGAGGTGGGGGATCAGTTGGAGATCTAGTGTTTATGTTGTTTAACCTTGTTATAGTTGTACTTACGATTGTACGGTTTTGTGAAAATCAATAAAAATATTTAAACATAAAATTATTTATTGATCGCCTTCGGGGTGCCAAGAAGTGCAGAGTCCTGCATCTGGAGTGCGGTAATCCAAAAGAGCTGTATGTGATGGGGGGGGGGGGGGGGGGGGGAGGCTGATGGGAAGGCTGGGGTGATAGTTTCTGACGATGGAGATGCAATGTGACAAGGTGATAGCTAAAGCCAGAAGAATCCTGGGCTGCACTGAGAGAGGAATAACCTGTAAGAAAAAGGAGGTGGTGATGCCCCTGTACAGGTCCTTGGTGAGGCCTCACCTGGGGTACTGCGTTCAGGTCTGGAGCCCTTATCTCAAAAAGGATAGAGACAGGATGGAGGCGGTCCAGAAAAAGGTGACAAAAATGGTGTGGGGTCAGTAACAGAAAACCTATGAGGAGAGGCTGAAGGATCTCAATATGTATATCCTAGAAGAGTGGAGGCGCAGGGGAGATAGGATACAGGCCTTCAGATACCTGAAAAGTTGTAATGATGTGCAAATGTCAAACCTTATCCGTTGGAAAGAAATCAGTAGAACTAGGGGTCATGAAATGAAACTCCAGGGAGGACGACTCAGAACCAACGTCAGGAAATATTTCTTCATGGAGAGGGTGGGGGATGCCTGGAATGCCCTTCCAGAGGAGGTGGTGAAGGAATTCAAAGGGGCAGGGGATAAACACTGTGGATCCCGAAAGGCTAAAGGATGGGAATAAAGGAAAGAGTGCATGGGGGTAACTTGATGGTGTGGGTGGTTACCACCCTTAACCAATAAGCCTTCAGGCTGTTGATGCAACTCCAGCATTGATCTCTGTTTCAACGGCAGGGGGAAAGGGGAACTGGAATCGTTCAGCAACCGAGGGCCCCGACTTTTACGATCTGGGAAAACAAGTCTGGGGGTAACTTGCTGATGCAGTGGTTACTACCCTTAACCAATAAGTCTGATACTTTGATGCAATTCAAACATTGCTCTCTGCTTCATCAGCAGGGGGTAACAGGGAATTGGATTCAGACAGCAACAAACACGGGCCCTGACTTTTATGGTCTGGGAAACTGAGAAGCATGGGGATTACCTACCCAGCACAGCACAAAACTACCATCAACTCCTTCCACAGGTTCCATCTCCGAAATTCACCAGATTAGTCACGACCCGTGAACGTGCCTTTTCTATCGCAGGCCCAATCTTATGGAACACATTACCCTCCGCTCTCAGATTTCTAAGCAATAATAAGGATTTTAAAAAGCATCAAAACACTATCTTTTCAAGCAAGCCTTTCCAGAACTATGTGAGACACAAGCTTATTAATCCACACTCAGATTTCTCCATTTCTCTTTGTCCGTTTTAAAATCTGTTGATTTTTAAGTTATCTAATGTAAAGTTTTCTTGTATTCTTTTGTTATTTTTTATTATTTTATATTTAACTAGCGTTAAGCCCGTAACAACGGGCTACATTAACATTTTCTTTTTCGGTCCATTTCCTTACCCCTCATTCTTCCCTCCCTCCCCTCATTCTCCTCCCTCCCCCCTCATTCTCCCTCACCCTCTAGTCTCCTTCCCCCCCTCCACCTCACTCTCTTCTCCCTCACTCCCCTCCCTCCCTCCCCTGAGTCACTCCCCCTCTCTCAATCTCCTCCCCTCCCAGCTCATTCACAACCCCTTCGGATGGCGCGGGGGAGGTCCCTCCCTCCCTCACGCTCGCCACTGCCGCCGCTACTGCTCCTCGCCGTGCCAGAGGTCCCTCCCTCCCTCGCGCGCGCCGCCGCCGCTACTGCTCCTGCTCCTTGCTGCGCTATTTTTGGTACAGGCAAGCTCTGACCGACGTGCTGCCCGCGCATGCGCGGTAGAGTTGCTCTCTACTGCGCATTTGCGACACGTCGGTCAAGCTTCATTTATCTAGTAGATTGCCCTTGCCCTGAACTTGGGAGGGCGTGGGCAATAAATACCTTCTAAATATATTAATAAATAAGCTTACTGAGCAGATTGGTTGGATCATTTGGTCCTTTTCTGCCATCATTTCTATGTTTCAGATCAAATCTTCCAAAGTGATTTGCAATGACGGGCACTGCCAGTGCCAGGCAGGGTCACCACCCCCTCTGAGCCACCCATAGGCGACCATGAGCTGGCAGCCAGATGCCCCGCCCAGCTCTACCCGGCGGAGGGCAGCTGCTGCCTGGTGAGACCCAAGTGCCGGAAGGCGGAACTGGACGCTGGGTGCAAGAAAGAGCTCCAGGAGAAGCCAGGCCACCCCTCAGAGTGGGAGCCCATGCCCTGGAGCCCTCCCTAGGGTAAAGAACCCAGCAGGGGGAGGGGAGAGAGAAAGCCCCTGCTAATCCACCCCAAGGACTGGAGGGGAGAACCCACTGGGGGAAGGCCTGGGCACCACGGACGATTCCAGCCCAGAGCAGGCCTTGGTCCTAATATTATTTGAAAGGATAAAAAGCCACTCCCTATTTAGCCCTTGCTCCCCACTCTAGATTTTATAGACCTCTGTCATATCTGCCCTCAGCCATCTCGTCTTCAGGGTGAAGAGCCCTAGCCTCTTTAGCCTTTCCTGATAAAGGGGAGCCGTTGCATCACCCCCCTTGATCATTTGGTTGCCCTTTTCTATGTCTGCTGTTTCGTTTGTGAATTGGGATGAACAGAACTGCACACAGCACTCAAAGCTGTGGTTGCATCACGAGTCAATACACAGGCATTACAATATCCTTTTATTTTTCCATTTGTTTCTTAATAATACCCAACATGTTTCGTTTTTTTTTTTTTACTGCCGCTGTGCACCAGACCAAGGATTTCAAAGTATTGTCCACACCGATTCCAAGGTCCTTTTCCCAGGTGGTGTCTCCTAGTATGGAGCCGCCCAGCATCGCACGCCCACAGTTAGGATGATTCTTCCCTGTATGCATCACTTTGCACTTGTCCACATGACATTTCATCTGCCAACATTAATCCCTCTTTACGATTCCTCCTCCCTTCATATAACTTTATGGCTCTGTTGGGCGTGCCTGTGTGTCAGCAAGGGGAGAAGGAGAAAGAGAATGAATGGTTTACATTTTAAACTAAATCTAAATACGTTAGGTTATAAAGTTTTCTCCAATATATGTGAATAGTACCGATTCTGAAATGTATTCATAGGCAAGTGACTCTCATACCATCCCGCAAGCTCATTGGCATATCTGCTCTTAAGCCGCATCAGGGATCATCTTTAATCACTGGTCACAATTTTGCCCATGTATTTATATTGCAATTTTTTACTTTTTTTTCTCTTTAAATAAAAATTGTACTTCCCTTATGAAGCTCAATGTCCGCGGAGGGTAATGCCCTTCCAATTACTTTTAAATGCAGTCCAGAGTTCAGTTCGACGTGCACGTTTCGCGTCCTGTGCTGCTTCAGGAACCTGTCTGGCTGTATTCGCGTGTGCCAAATTTCCTTCGGTTACACTTCAATATCTGAAAGAATAAATGTTTGTGAAAAAACATTTCTGTTGGGATTATACCTTTCTTTCTTGAGTTTCCTTCTGCACTTTCTGCCTCGCGAACGTGAATTTGACTTCGTCGCGGTCTGGGAGAGATTTCTCCTGTGAAGCAGCGGCTCTAGAGAGGCTGCTTTTAAACGCATGCGCTTCATTTGGATTCAGCTGATTATTCTCCTACTGGTTCCATTCACTTAACTCTGATTATTCACCTACTGATTCCATTCAGATTTCACTTTACATTTGCGCACTACCATATCTGTTTCTTTTACTGTTATTTGCAGGATCTGCCACGTGTATCGCACGGTAAAATATGGGACTTGAGGTGAAAGGCGGGGTTGAATCTCTGCGGTCCGTCCATCTCTGTTCCAGACTTGCCATTTCCTCCTTCATTCTGTGCTCCTCATCCCATAAGAAATATCCTTCCATCCTGAATTCACCTGTCCCTCTACGGTGGACACAGCTTCCTGTGTACCCGAGCGTACATGGGCCACGGCTGTGCTAGCGGTCCCCTGGGGCTGGCTCACATTGCACGCTCAATGCACCGGTGGTCGAATGGTGGAACAAACCTCATCAGCGGCTGTTCCTGCAGATGCTGGGGAGATATTGGGTGAGAACAAAATGTACATTTTTCATGGCCACTAAACCACACGACTCAACTGCATTTAGCTGTTCTGCCCCCTAACATATGGAACAAGAGAACTTCCAGTAGTAAACCTGGAAACTTCCGGAACAAAAAAAAGTCAAGAGCTTGGCTCTTTGGCCAGGAGTCCTTCCCCGCCAGACTCCACAGCAGACTCATCCTCTAGTACCTGCCCCACTGGAAGCCTCCGTGTCTGCAAATCCCACAGGGCTGGCACACGTGCAGGATACCTCCTCCGCCCAGCTCACCTTGAACTTACTCCTTCACCTTATACATGGGGATTTACAGGCAGTGCGCCTGCTCCCCTGTTCCTACCTAATGTACCCCTTTGTCAGTGCAATTCCTCTGTGGCTTATCCACTACTTATGTACTCAGCGCCTTCTTAGCTCATGTAACCTGCCTTGGGCTCACCCTTTGAAGAAAAGGTGGAACATAAAAAAATACTTTCCAATAACTACAAAAGCACATATTTCGAGCTCTCAGCACAAAAGGCCATCATAGACATTCCAGTAATACCCCCCCGCCCCTCCCCCCACAGGCAAACACCCCCCCTGCCCCTCCCCCCACAGACAAACACCCCCCTGCCCCTCCCCCCACAGACAAACACCCGTGCACTGTCCGAGCCAGACCTGCCAGCTCCATATTCATTTACCTCAGTCCAAGGATGGAGGAGGGCAGGCGAGAGCCTGTGCAGGGGTAGATTTTGATCTGCCCCCCCCCCCCAGCCCGATTATTTGCATTCCCAGAAGCCCATGGGCTTCCTTCTGCCACATTTACCCTGTCCCCAAAAGTGGGCGTGACCCCGAGAAGTCACTTCGCCTCCCCAGCGGCCCTTCCTCCTTTGACGTTCACTTAATCGCTCTTCGTTTGAGTATCCCTTAGCTGCTGGCTGCACCGGGGGGGGGGGGGGGGACATGTTGGGATTTTATTCTCCTTGATGAAAAGTGCAGAAAAGACAGTTTTAGTGTGCGATTATCGATGCAGTGCACACAGCACTGTCTGAGTCCTACCTAATACTGCAATGGAGTTAAAAAAAAATATAAATATATATACTGTGAGCAGAGACCTTAAATCACAGATACCAGTTTTCTCGGTGAAATATTAATCTGAAGGAAAACTCCCTTGGTGTGGTTTGGGCTCCCAATATTTCTTCTTTTACTTTGCTGTGAAGTTTTATGCCTGGTGAGCCTCGGAGGAGGAAATATACCCTGTCTGCACCGGAGCCTGCTGCACGCAGCCTGCCCCCGAAGAGGAGGGAAATAATTGAATGCGGCTCTCCGGGTGTCTCCCAGTTCAGACGGTCTTCGGCACATTGCTTTCTTTATGGTTCTCCTAAGAAGTATTAAGCAATGATTGATACAGATAAAGGGTAACCGGGAACTTCAGCTGTCAGACAGACCCCGACGCTCCCGGAATACTGAGCAGGCGGCTCGGGAGGGAAAAGTAAACTACAAGAGCAGCTAAGCTGGAAACGTAACTTTGCTCACATTCAACTTGGTACAAAAAAGAAAAAAAAAAACCCCAAAAGCAAGATCTCAATGAGTATAGGACTGACCCTAATTCTGCTGAAATTAAACACAGGGCATAGGAACATTGACGGACTCCTGTTTTCGGCGTTATAAAAGCCCAGGTGGGATCGGGTATTCAGCTGCCGAGATGGCGCCATCGACTCCGCCTCCCGCACGTTTATTTAGAGGCAGCTCTTCAGCCCGAGCACTCATATTGGGCGAACTGTTTCGTAAAGAAGTCTGGGTGGTGCCTTGCAGGGTAAGGGGAGCAGAGTTCCAGTCCCACCCCCCAATCCTTGGCCCGGAAAGCGCTCGCAGCCTCCCCCATCCAGCACTCAGGAGCGACACCTACAGGCTGACTCGAAGCCGTGCTGGGGTGGGGGAGGGAGAGGAGGATCAGGCTCCCTGCCTCTCACAGGACAGGGCTAGGGGTGGAGAGAGGGAATGAAAATAAGCTCCTGGTGTCCAAAGCACATCCGAAATGCGCTAAAGAGCAGGAGGAAGCCTGTCTCATATGTAACCGAATGAAAAGAGCCTCCACAGCCCATAACATTCACATCTATGCCCCATCATCCAGAGCAACACCGGAAAGCAATTGCAACCTCGCTAGTCGGGAGGCAATAGCTCCAAAATATGAATTTATTCCTTTACGATCTGTGGCCAGGGGTTGAAAGGCAGCAGCATTTGCGCTACTTTGCTCAGCGCGTGCGGAGTCACCGCGCGTCCGGCGCCGCCGGACGCAGCCATGTTCAGCCCTGCGTCACTAAGGCCATCGTGAGCTTTCCTTTCTGATTGGCTCAGTGACGGTGTCTGTGTGACGTCATTTGACAACCGACGGGGACGCGGCGTGGCTGGTGCTGATTGCTCTGTCCCTTGCAAGCATGGCTAATCCCTGGCAGAAGTGCCCCAGCAGCGAGCGCAGCAACACTGCCCGGCTGACAGATAGTGACTGCACTCTCGTCCAGATGTGGGCCTTAACTAGATTACAAGCTGATGTGCATCGCTATAGCACGGTGTATTTTTTTTTTTTGACCTGGTAGTTTCCTCTTGCTCCTTTAGATTTCCACCTGAATCAGAACCAGGGCTGGGATCTGGCACCTTGAGCCAAACATTAAGGTGAATTTTAAAAGCCCAACGCGTGCATTAATTAGGGGATGTGCAAATAAGTTGGGCTCGCGCGTGGAGCAGATTTTAAAAGCCGGCGTGATATGTGCGTATCTCCCGCAGCGTGCGCATCTATTTATTTATTTATTTATTCATTTATTATTTTTATATACCGATGTTCCTGTATACAATACATATCTATAAAGATTTCAAAAAGGGTCGGGGTCTGGGCAAGACATGGGTGTTTTGGGGTTGAACCAGAGATGTGCGTGTAAATACGTACGCGATCTGGTGCACGCCAAGGCCCCCTGCCACATAGCTATGCTTCTGCTATGGATGATGTGCAAGTTAAAAAGTAAAGGAAAAAGAGGCAGACTGACGGGGATTTAAGGGTCTGGGCTAATTGTGGGGAGTGAAGCTATCAAACTGGGGGGGGGGGGGGTTGTTGGACCTATCTCTTGGCTGGGCAAACTAGGGCTGAACTGGCAAAACTGGGAATGGTGTAGGCATACACCTCTTTTAAAATGACCCGATTCACGTGATTTATTTATTTATTTATTTAAAATTTTTATATACCGACATTCATCCAGGATATCATATCGGTTCACATTGTAACGCAAAACAAACGCAAGGCATGGCACTTTACATTGAACAGTAAAAACATGATAACAAGGCATTAACGAGAGGGGGGGAAAATTAACATGGGAAGTTTTGCAATAAAATTATAAACAAACGTGATAGAAGCATGATTTGTGTGCCTATGGACGTGGCCACTTAAAATTTGGCGCACATGTGCATGCAAGTTATAAAATAGCTGTGTCCCTCTTTGAAAGTTACTGTCCTAGTGCTCACAATTTACTTCAGTCCAGAACCCTGCAATTGTGGACCCTTAAATCCAACCACTAGGTGTCACTATTGAGCAAGAGCTATAACTACCCTTCCCTGCCCCAATGAGTAGAAAACCTGAGCCAGGAAGGAATGGAACCTCACTAGATGGTCTGCCATTAAGCCACCAGGCTAGCTCTGCAGTGCTAGTTTTCTTTGAAGACATTGAACCTTGTATTCCCTTGGCAACAGACTGGACCCATGTCCTTTCTAAACAAGGCTCGTGCTCTGCTCTTCAGTGCACACAAATTACTACAAAAATTCGCCAATGCTCAGTTAGAACAGAATTGCCGCTTTACATGTCCTATTCACCTTGTTTTGTTTCTTTTTTTTCTGAGTGCAACTGCATACATGTTAGGCAAACCTCCATCTTTGGAGCCACGACACACCAAAGCCTGATTTGGTCAGTTGGCTGACCATTGGTGGGCTCGTGATATATAACGAGCCATGTTAAACGAAAGGGCTTGCACGTCCTAGACGACCTCGCCATGCTTTGTCAAAAGCCATCCTTCCTTTTGCAGTAAGGCACATGGAGTTCACTAGTCAAACGATAAGTCACAATATTTATTTAAAAAATAAATATTGCTGTGTTTGTTAGTGCTACACTGGCAGCTCTTCTGTTTATTAGCTTGATTTATTTTTTTTTAATGTTCAGTGATACAGTGACTCAAGGGAACATCTTGCTAGTTCATAAAACATGCCCAAATCTCTCTTTCTTCCTCTTAACCTCATCTCACCTTCTTTCTTGCTTCTCCACAGAAAGAAACTTGCATGTTAACTGTCTCTGGGTTTATTCAGCCATAAGGAAGGCTGAGACTGAACGGCAATTACTAGAGAATATTACAAAGAACAGTGAAAAAAAAAAAATCTTTTTTCAGTTTGTACATCAACTGCATCAGTCAAAGTAACAGTCTTTCGACTCGCTTGACTTGTTCTGATTTCATGGAAGGTGGGGCTTTGTTGGGAAGTGGACTATTTTCTTCCCCCTCTATCAGGGCTCGGCTGCAGTTCTTTCCCTCTTTTTTCCTGTCTTTAATTCTTCCTCCCCTCCCCAGTGTGCCGTGCAAGGAATCAGGCTCCCTAAATGCTTTTGGAAATTGCCTCCCATGCGGTAGGGATCAGTTCTGCAAACTTGCAGAGCTGGGCAGCGCCGAGTGGAAAAGGGTCCCCGGTTCGATCCATGAGGTGGGGTCTGCCGCTCCCCAGGTAGGCAGGGGCTGGGGATGCCGCAGAGACAGCGTTCACGGCCCTGCCGCGGTCATGGCTAAGGGCGACACCTGCTGGCTGGATTTGGAGCCTGTGTTGCAGGGTTCCAGAAGGAGGCCCCGCTGCAAGGCTCCCAGCCTCAGGGGCAGTGGGAGGGAGGGGTGCATATCACCGAGTAGCTGTGAATGAAGGCTCATGGCTCCAGAATCTGAGTGAGCTGGAAGGAGGGACAAAGACTACCGGGCCACACCAATAATTCTGTAAAATTCCTGATCTGTGTGAATGGCAAAATATCAGCAGTCATGCAGCACTAAAGATAGTCAATGTAGCCCAGGTGAAACTCACCTTTGCCTGATGGAAATTTACTCTACCCTACCATAAGGGAGGGGCGACCAAAGACATGATGTGTAATGCCTACAACCTGCCCTCCAGACCCTCCCTCCCCCTGCACACAGCCCAAAAGCTTAGCGCCCCCAGCCTAGGCTGAATTACGTCACTTCTGCCTCACTGCCACAGCCAATGAACCCTCCCCTCCATGACTTCAAACTGTACAGTTTCCTTATCTGAAAAAAAAAATGCAATCGGCCCCTGCAATCCACTAAAACTTTCCACCTCGGGCAATATTTTTTTCATGGCCTGAGGCAAAGTACACAGGAGTGCACTGGACTGGAGACCGTTGGCAAACCGAGCAGCAAAGTTAGCTCATAAGCGTCGGTGTCCTTGACTGCTTGTCCCTCTTGCACCCCTGCGGAGCGCCGCGTGCGGTCAGCGCTCTCCCTGGCTGGGCCTAACCCCGGCTCGCCGCGACTCTGGCACGGATTGAAACGGAGGAGACGAGAGATTTTTTTTAATCAGTCGCTTTTTCTTCCCACGCCTCCGTCGATGAAGCTCTTTGCAAAAGGTACAAATCGCGCAGGAATTGTGCATTGTCTGACGAGCAGGACTTGATACTTCTCTCACCTGTAATTTAAAGGCTGGAGAGACGGTCATCGGAGGTGTCCAAGCACGTTACTGCCATCTCGCTCAGCAATTTATACGCATAATGTTTTTAGAGCAGCAAACTGCACACAGGCTCTGCTCTTCCTCTTTCATGTCTCGGGCCAGAAATCATTTCTTTAATCCAAATGACTTTAACTTGCAGAAGGCACTTGTGGAGTTTTTACCACCAAAGCAAACCCTGGCTTTTCATCTCCCGTTAAAAAAAAAAAAAAAAAAAGGAAAGGAAAGCAGAAGCCTAAGGAGATAAACTTTAATAGAAAAAAAAGAGTATCCGAGAACTGCTCATAGTCCATCTGATTTAAGCAGATGAAATGCAGTCTCACCACTGCATCCGATCTCTTGCAGGCCACTATTCAGTCGGCTGCTGAGCGGACACGTTATCTGGCTGGCCCACGTACTCGGCGGGATAAACGTCCCACTGAACTTGCTTGCCTAAAGTTATCCGGCTACCTACGGCCAGATGACGGTGGAAAGCCAACTGGCTAGGGCCTGGGATGATGCGGCGTGCAAATGATTCAAATAAAATAAGTATAACCCATCGGGTTTTAAAGTTATCCAGCCACGTCTGACCACGTAACTTGCCACTGAGCCGGATAAACTCAAAAAGGAGATCCAGTAAAGTGACTGCAAAATGAAACAAAATAATAAAATGCGATTCCCCCCCCCCCCCCCCGTCCTCCACCCTAGAAAACACAAATAAGTGAAGCCGTAGCACCGGATCCCACTCCCCCCTTCCTTCCCCGGATTTTTTCGTTAAAGAGATGATCCTCTCCTTCCCCCTGTGGCAGAGAGCACCATAGAAACCCTCAGGACACCTTAAAAGTCCGGTCCCAGCTGCCTGGTCCCGGTCCATCTTAACGCAAGTCACTCTGGGTGCAGGGTGGCTCCTCTGAGCAGGAACATAGTGTTAGCTGCAGAGGAGAGCAAGAGAGGCCCTGGGGAAGATGAGGAGAAAGCAGCTCTGTTTAAGTACTGCGGTATTGCTGCTGAGGTAAGCAACTTCTGTATACAATTGTGAATGCTGGTGATAAAAGTGTGCAAGAGAAAAGCTGGACTCCAGACTATAATCTGTCCTCCAGCCAGCTGTACTACACCCCCCCCCCCCCTCCCCAGCCACCTGCAATCTGAAAACCGAAAGCGCCAGGAGCATGCAAAAGACTGCAGTTCGGGGCTCGCTATTCACAATATTTGGTAAATAAGTGCCTTACAACCAATGAGCAACCAAAAGAAGACACATTGCAAAAAAAAAAAAAAGTACACATCGTTAAAATATAACATGTAGGGAAGTGCATTTGCATTTAAACTATGTTTTCACTTGGCACACAAGCTATGGAATCTGATGCTGGAGGATGTGGTCCATGAGGTAACATCCTGGGTAACATCAACCTAGCTTGATGTTACCCAGGTATCAAGCTAGGTTGAGAGAACCTTGCCCAAATCTCATCTTGGAGTGAGTTTCCTCACTCCGAAGGCCAGCAAATCTTCACAAGAGACCACTGTTCTGTTCGTACGTCTCATGTTATCCAGCCTCCCATAGGGATACAAATACCTGTCTAGGGAGGAGGCACTATAGCAAGTCTCTCTCTCTCTCTCTCCCTCCGCACAGGTAATTAGCGATAAATGCTATATTAGCATAAAACACGCCCCTTTTGCTATCGCATGCGGTACTTACCGCATTTTGATAAATCCAGGCCATAGTGGGGTTCAAAAGAGATCATACAAGAACATAAGAACATGAGACATGCCATATTGAATCAGACTAAGGGTCCATCAAGCCTAATATCCTGTTTCCAACAGTGGCCAATCCAAGTCACAAGTACCTGGCAGGATCCCAAACATTAAATAAATCACAAGCTACTATTGCTTATTAATTAATTAGTAGCAGTTTATGGATTTTTTCTCTAGGAACTTATCCAAACCTTTTTTAAACCCAGTTACATTAACTGCTGTAACCACATCCTCTGGAAATTAATTTCAGAGCTTAACTATGCGCTGAGTGAAAAATAATTTTCTTTGTTTTAAATGTGCTACTTGCTAACTTCATGGAGTGCTCCCTGGTCCTTCTATTATCTGAGAGAGTAAATAACCGATTTACATTAACTTGTTCAAGTCCTTTCATGATTTTGTAGACCTCTTATCATATCTCCCTCAGTCGTCTCTTCTCCAAGCTGAACAGCCCTAACTTCCTTAGCCTTTCCTCATAGGGCAGTCGTTCCATGTCCCTTATCATTTTGGTCGCCCTTCTCCAGTGCAACTATATCTTAGGTCGCCTTTCTCCAGTGCAGCGATATCTTAGGGTGCAGGCGCAATCTTTGTCCCACTGGCACTGCTATTAAAAATGGTTGTTCGCCTCGGTTTGCCAGCATCATTTTTTATTTCTTCTGTAACAAATGATGCTGGCCAGGGCCTAGGTCAGGCCAACACCATTTTGTATGGTGAAATTAACAATTGCGCAAACCTTGGTTTGCCACTACCATTGTTAATTTTGTTGCGCCATTCAGGCCCAGGTCCAGCCAGGTAGAAGCCATTTTTCCTAGAAGAAATTAAAAATGGCGCAAGCCTCCGTCCACCGGACCATTTTTAACCATAGAACTAGCAGGGCAGGAGCAACTGGGGATAAAAGCAGGTAATAAGCCTTTTAAATAAATAAATAAATAAATCCAGCCCTGTGAAGAATTATCAATGTGGTAAGAAGGTTTGTAGAGAGGGAATTAGAGGGCCCAGGAGTACTTTCTTATGGAGTGGGTTCAACTTTTATTTTTTGGTTTTGTATTTTTTATATCATTTGTTGTTTGTTTTGTTGTTTTTTTTTCATTTTAAATAAATAAAACAAAACAAAATGAAATGAATAGTCTGTGCACACCCCTAATAAGACATCCTACACCCAAATGAAATATAAACAACATAATTTGTAACCGAAATGACACAATGACACTGAACTCATTTTTTTCCATTCGTATCCCTATTAATATGAGTATTCGCCCATTCAGTCAAGGGGGGGGGGAAGGAATTTGATGCAAAAGGAGAAGGTTGTCTGAAAAAAAAAAAGAGAGTTATGAGCTGTCGTGCTGTGGTGAACTAGAAGGACATTGCTTGAGGAAGGGATCTCGACAGTCCCATGAGCAGGTCGTGAAACATTCAGTAGCCTTCTAAAACTATCATCTCTGTGGCATTGCTTCATTAGTTCTCGTTGCATCCCTGGACAGGTGGCGCGTACCAAGGCAACGTGATGCACATAGCTGAGATCTCGGCAAGTTATCTGAACCTCAATGAACTAGTCTTGTACTCGAAGGCAGGTATTGAGTATTTATTTCTCCAATTTAATGATAAAATGGAATTCAACCTTCTATTGTACCAACCTCCTCCAGTCATTAATTAGCTCAGCATTACAAGAACTTATTGAATTAATGAAAGCTCACATTTACACATCCATGGGGATTTTAACCTCAACACTGATGGGCCATCCAAATCTATTGGATCCCAATTTTTCCCTACTGTGATTTAACTTTTCACTGTGGGTTCATGAGCCCACCTACAAAAATGGTCAGATCTCGGATTTGGTTTTTACCTCTGAACACATTATTCTTTGACGGTTACTCCATTTGTATGGACTGGTCATTTACCAGTGACCTTTTCTCTAGTCTGCATGACTTCTCATTCTAAACCCTCTAAAATTAAGGTTCCAGCTAGAAGGTCTAATAATATTACTCTTGAGGCTCTTGCAGAGAAACTGATCTTTGTGGCTGATTTTTTGACCTTATACTTGGATGAGCAGGTTTTGCTTTGGAATAAAACACTTAAAGCAGCACATGGACATATTATCATTCTCAAGGATCCACCAATACTTTCCCATGGTGCCATTCGGGTTTACGATTATTAAAACAGCAAACCAGACACTATGAAGGACAGTGGTAAGAAAGGCAAGTCAGAGGTGAATAAACATGTTTAAAATAAAATAGCATCCAACATTATCTTCTAGAAATTAAACAGGCTAAAAAAGACCTTTTTGAGAGAGCTCTCAACAAAGCAGAAAACAGGCCAAGCTAGTTTCCCAGGCAACTGGAACTCAAATCTGGTTTAAATTCCTACCTAACAAATTTACAGCTGCCGCCTTCGAGGACAAAATTAAGAACTATTCCAGCCCTCAGATACCTTTATTAAAAGATGAAACTGAGGCTACCTCTTATCCGGATGACTTTATGACAACCGTTCGTAAGCTCGTTTCGTTTAATAAGGTTTTACCGTTGCATGCCTTCAATTATTGTTAAGGCAGATGACGTCAACCACTTCCTCACGAGACCCTATTCCACTTTAGTTTTTAAATAATCCAAACCTGGGCCTCCTTCCTTACCTTACCAATATTATCAACACCAGGCTGGAGCAGGGTTTATTTTGTAAATTTTAAAGGCTACCAAAAAAAAAAAACATTAGGCCTATATTAAATCTTCCAGTTTTGTCAAAGATTATTGAGAAAGTTGTTATCCAACATTCAGACTCCTTAGTCAAAACCCTGGTTTTTCATCCGAGGAAATTAGAATATGGAAGAAGGTTTAGCTGCTCTTACCGGCCTTTTAAATAAAGCCAGATTAAATCAAGATAAAGAAAGAGATGTCATAATAGTCTTTGTAGATATGACTTCTGCCTTCAAAACCTCTGCCCACCATTTATTTATTAGACGATTGATTGATACTGGTATCCAAAGCATGCCGTTAAGTTGACTGAATTCCTTTCTTATTAATAGAACCTCTCAGGTTAATTGGGAATTCAGCCTCTCAGATGTATGACACTTGACATGTGGAGTATCACAGGATCAATATCATCGCCTGCATTGTTTAGCTTGTATTTGGCACCTTTAGCCACATTAAGGCAAAGCTCAGGTTTCAGTTGTTTCATCTATGCTGAGGGCTTGGATTTAATGTGTTCTGAACAAGCTTGTTAAATTTAATGATAGCTTAGCAAAAGTGGCCAACCGGCGTTTTCATTCTAAATCAAAAGTGAACCCAGAAAAGTCTGAAGCAATGTGGATTACTAGGGACAGTGTTAACCTGGGCCTTCCCTCCCCTCAGATGGCTGGTTCCCCTATCCCTCTTAAAGCTGTGGTACCGGCCCTTGGAGTCCAGATGGGCTCACAACTTAATATTTCCCCATCAAATTGCAAATTAAGTCCCATGCTCTTATTACTTCCTGCGACTCATTCGGCGTCTTTGGCCATTCCTAGACTAGCATGACCCAAAAACACTGACTCATTCACTTATTCTGCACTGACTTGATTATTGTAACACACCATATCATGGTCTGCCCACAAATTTTATTAAAAAGATCCAGATGGCACAAAATATGGTGGCAAAATTGATTTTTGGGAAGAAGTGACCCCATTACTTCAAGATCGTCACTGGCTACCAAATGTCAATTTCCCTTTTAAGATTTTATGTCTTACTTTTAAAGCTTTGCATTGGGGTATTCACCCATCTCCCCAATCTATTTCCGCCTTATCAAGTAGATCTGTCCTGTGTTCCTCACAACAGGACCTGTTAAGATTGCCTTCCCCTAAGGAGATTAGATTGGAATGAAGTCTTGAGGCTAGCTTTTCATGTCTGGCACCAGCTCTGTGGAATTCTCTTCCACTATCTGTTTGCCTTGAGAAAGACTATTTTAAATTTAGGGAACATTTAGGATGCATGGCCATTCTCCCATGTCTTTTGTATATCAGTTGTTTCAATATGATTGCCTTATGAAAGCTGATCTTAGCTTCTATTTTTTTTTTCCGAAATGTAATTATTTTATTACTTATCTGCCACAACTGTCTGTTTTTTCTTTTAATTTTTTTTTTTTTAACCAAGTGGATTCTTTGTACATGGCCTTGATTTTCTGATTAAGAAAGGCAATTAAGAAAATTAGTAAATTAAAATCTTAGGTCTTCTTGCAGGATTTGCTTTAAAAAGAAAGCTACTTTGCAGGTTCCCTTTTAAGGATAAATATGATTTTCTCCAAATGCATGCAGCACGTTCCTCAGCTGAGCCTTGGCCATATTCCTGCCCTATGGATGCTTCAGCATGACTCCAACCTCTGCTGTCAAATGGGCCGATACAGTAAAGTGCGCTCTGGCGGAGCGCACTGTTAGCCTGCGTTTGGCCGCGCGTTTTCAACGCGCTAGCTTTACCCCTTATACAGTAAGGAGTAATAGCATGTCAAAAATGCACGGCCAACCCCCCCCCCCCGAAACTAATAGCGCCCACAACATGCAAATGCACGTTGATGGGCCTATTAGTTATTCCCGCGCGATACAGAAAGTAAAATGTGCAGCCAAGCCGCACGTTTTACTTTCAGAAATTAGCGCCTACCGGCACCGGGAAACTGTACAGAAAAGCAGTAAAAACTGCTTTTCTGTACACCCTCCGACTTAATATCATGGCGATATTAAGTCGGAGGTCCCAAAATTTAAAAAAACTCAAAAATTAAAAAAAATTAATTAATTAAAAATCTGCCAGCTGCCCACGGGTTGGAAGACGAACGCTCAATTTAGCCAGCGTCCATTTTCCGAACCCGTGGTTGTCAGCGGGTTCGAGAACCGACGCCAGTAAAATTGAGCGTCGGCTGTCAAACCCGCTGACAGCCGCCGCTTCTGTCAAAAACGAGGCGCTAGGGACCCGCTAGTGTCCCTAGCACCTTCTTTTACCACGGGCCTTAATTTACATACCTGGGCTTTCTGTATCGCGCGCCCAGAAGAGTGGCCTGTGTGCGCGTTGGGAGAGCGGGTGCTCGCCAGCTCTCCCACGAGTTTTTCTGTATCGGCCTGAAAAGTGGGTAATAAGGGGGAAATGTGCTGCGAATGTCTTTCTCTTTCGTCCAAAGCTAAGCAAAAAACAAAGAAAGCAGTCAGGAATGCAGCTCCAGCTGGTTTGTGAGGCCAGCTGTTTGCACATCAGTCTGCCAGACTCCCCTTTTGCAGTCTGCTGTACTTTGCCTCTGGATTACTTAATCTGACTAGTAACTTTCCTTCTGTCAACTAGAGTGCATCATTTTTTTTTCGGTTGTCCAGCACACACCACCTAGTTAATATGCAATGTAATATATTTGCATTATTTATTGGAAACCTTGTCAGCAAATTTACACTATCCATTAAATCATGCTTGAGAAATATATGGCTTTATTAGCAGGACAAAAGGGAGACCATGCATTAAAACTCGTGCATACATTCTTGGTGGCAAAATTCAAATTTATTAGGCTCCGAACAACACTGCAGTTCATTTCACTCCTGCATAATCTAAGAATAATTATGATTCATCATTAATTTTTGTTTGATTATTGCTGAGAGCCTGGAGTAGAAGACAGAAACAAAGGAGCAATAAACATAAAGACGGTTCATTTATAATGGATATTAAATGGTTATTAAAAGTTTCATACAGTTATTTTCATGTCATAATTAGGAGAAGGTGGAGGAGTAGCTGGAGAATGGGAGGGTAACCGAGCGGTCCTGGGAGACGAGCTCGGTCTCTGCACGACTGTCGAGCGAGTCACAAAATCTCCCTGGACCCGCTAAGATTCAGTAGAAGGCAAAACATTTGCTCTTCCTGGTCCGCAAGTGCAATTTCCTGAAACCCTTTGGTTTCATCAAAATGCGGTCATAATTCCTGTGGGTGGGCGCCTCTAATTTTGGGGAGCAGGTGGAGGGGGTTTCATGTCCGGAAAACAACCCTCCCCCTCCCCCCCCAAAAAAAAAAAAATTCTGAAGGTGCTTGTAGGGAAATACGACTGCCGGCTGAGTCTTCTCAGGTACACGGAAAGAGGTGCATCCACGCCATTACAAGCATGGACTTGTAGCTCCTGCTTCTCCTAAGAAGAGGCTGAAACCAGGACTGGATCTACCTCTCATGAAAAAAAATGCCTACTGTATGATTCTGTAGCAACAAAGAGCTGCTAAGGGATTACAGCTCTCATGAATAATAATAATTGGGTGGCGTGGATTACCCCCATCTCCCACCTCCCAGGAAGGAAAGCAAATATGCTTTGCATTATGCAGAAGTAATGTCTCATTTCACTGCTGAGCTAGTAGTTCAGGGTGCTCGGAAGTGCTGATGGCAGTTGGTATTTTTAGATGCTCTCTTAGGGTGTCACTACAGTGGCTGTGGACCAGTTTTTGGATGGAGGTCACAGTGCTTGGGTGATAGGTGTTCGACTAAGGTTTTATAAGGTGATCTGCATCAGGTTCTGGTCTGATCAGGAGATAGGAATCACTGACAATGAAGCTAGAAAGTCAAGTCGAGAGTATGTCCGCGTTTATGGGTCGGAACCTTGATTATTTGGGTGAGACCCAGGTCATCCATGTTACACTGGAAAGTTGCAGCATGGCCTTTAAGGGAGACCTCTGCATGGTAATTGGATGTCTCCTAGAACCAACAGGTTAGAGGAGGTAGTAGCAATGCCAAATATGAATTCAGAGAATTTGAGGAAGGAATCAGGGGAGATTTTCCAGAGGGCGATAGATTAGCATGAGTTTTAGGCCTTCGTTGTCCTGAAACTTAATTATTAGGCAATCAGATTTGCCTGTTTGTGTGGAGGATACATACGATGAGGAGTGTAGTGGACAAGGTATCCGGGTGAGCATAGCTGAGTAAGAGAGATAGTGTTGCTCTCTCCAATCCAGCTCTCAATAAGGCATAGTAAGTCGAGGTTAAATTCTTCAGTGAGGTCTGGTATATGATGGGAGTTGCTGGGCATGATTTGAGGAGGCCAAGTTGTAGGGAGGAGAGACAGTTTTTAGATTGGGTGAAAGTAATGGATTGACATAGGATAGGATGAAGGAGTCTAGGACGGGTTGGTTTTGGTTGGTGAGGGTGTCACATGTAGAGTGGTTTCATTGAAGCACATAATGAGAGTACAGTTTGATGAGTTACCTCTTTCTTTGAGATTTGAGAGTTAGGGATAGCAATGGGGATACTTTTCCCTCTAGTGGGAGGTTTGATCACATTCCAAGTAACTGTAGTTGTCCATGGGATTGGAGTATATAGAGAGGGTGAGTATGAATGCTGTCCCTGTTTAGAGAAGGATTTAGTACTGGAGTCTACTTAAAATAGTGATATGAATTGTCTATACAAGAGCAAATAGGAAGGGAGTAGGATCAAGGAATGGGTTTCCTGGAGGATTATCAGTCTAAGTAGTTCATGAAAGGATGAGGGGAAGATAACTTTGGACACTGAAGATGGCAGAATGGGAGGTGAGATAGAGAGTTGTATAAACAGGTGAGGATGGACTCCGTAACAGGGAGGATTAGCATCAGGAAGAGAAATGGAGTGGATCCCATATGAAACGAGGAGAGGCCATGAAGTCCTTTTCTGCCGTCGTGTTTCTATGTTTCTAACCGCCACTGATTCAGACAGCAACTGTGGATGGCTGGGGAAAGACATGGGCGACTTCAATCTGCTGCCGGCCAACATCTTTCAAGGGTTTATGCAACACCTTAACAGACGCTGCTAACATCACTGGTAAGCAGAACAGTCCCCTTCTGTGTTAGTTCTGGTAGCAAGATTGTATTTTAGCCTTACATAAAACCTTGCAAATAGAAAACATGGTCATTTTCAGCGTATAGTTTAAGCTGGCACCACCATCTGCAACCCCATGTGACCACTCTCTGGCTTGACTGACTCTCCTTTAGGACTGCAGTGGCAGCCAAGAAAAGAAAACGCACTTGACCTAGGTGAAAATAAGAAACATATTCAACATATTCAATGCAATCCCAGGGTCACCAGCTTGGATTATATTCACCAGATTTTGGGATATACCAATCATGGCAGAGGGTGGGTGGGGGAAACATCGTAGCAGAATGGTTGTTTCCTCTCTGTGCCTGCCCCGCCACTTGATGGATGCATATAACTCAGTGCATGTTATTTTTTTTCCAGGTGAATCTCCTACAGATAAGTCACTTAATAGCCTTTCTGCCAACCTTACCTTGCATACAAGCTTAGAGGAGCAAAAAACAAGCTTACATTTCTTTATAACCCAACGCAAGGAACTTTGTTCAGCAATCAAGCACTTCATCTCATGCCAGACAAATAAATCAACGCAAATGTAGCACAGTACACAACTGGAACTGAAATATCTGATTGGCCTTTTGCACCAGTCAACATTTTGCACCTTGTAGTTCTGTCATAACGTCACTTCTGCATTGTGCAAGAATTCCTGGAAGCATCATAAAGTCAACGCCTAAAATGAAATTTGTCTTCATTTTATTAGACCTGCTGTGTTATCTTTAATCTCGTAAAAAGGAATTCTGCAGGTTTGACAAGTTAAGTGAAAAACAATGACTACAAGTTTTTCAGCCTAGCACATACAAAGTTATTGACACCGCTGAAAAGGCATTGCTGAGCAATGTTATAGCCCCGGCCCAGCAATTAAGAGAGATATAATTCTGTAATCATTTCACTGTTTACTTGTACACTGCTGAGTAGCCACTTGGGAAACACGATTAATACATCTGAAAAAAAAAAGCTCCGAAACTCATTTTTAATCTTGTTGTCTTGCAATTCGCATGCAAACAGCACTATGGAAATATGGGGATTTCTTTCCTCTGTATGCAAGAGATCCCCTTCAGGGCACATTTGCCCAAAGTGTGAAATGATTAAGTATATAACAACATAAGATATACTATAGTGGGTCAGCCCAAGGGTCCATCAAGCCCAGTATCCTGTTTCCTATAGTGGCCAATCCAAGTCACAAGCACCTGGCAAGTACCCAAACATTAAACAGATCCCATGCAACAATCAGTGGCTTTTTCCTATTGATTAATAGCAGTTTATGGACTTCTCCAGGAACTTAGTTTAATCTTTTTTAAACCCAGCTACACTAACTGCCTTAACCACATCATCTGGCAACAAATTCCAGAGCTTAATTGTGCGTTGAGTGAAAAAGAATTTTCTCTGATTTGTTTTAAATGAGCTACTTGCTAACTTCATGGAGTGCCTCCCAGCCCTTGTCTTATCCAACAGTGTTAATAACCGATTCACATTTACCTATTCACGTCCTTTCATGATTTTGTAGACCTCTATCATATCCCTCCCCTCAGTCGTCTCTTCTCCAAGCTGAATAGCCCTAACCTCTTTAGCCTTTCCTCATAGAGAAACTGTTCCATGCACTTTATTGTTTTGGTCGCCCTTCTCTGTACCTTATCCAGTGCAACTATACCTTTTTTTTGAGATGTGGTGACCAGAACTGCACCCAGATTTCTGCAAGGTCTGAGGTAGATGTCACGCAGAACTGATAATATAACATGTCCCCATGTGATTGTTTTTCATATACAGTGACCTGGATGCCTATATGTAGGTACATAAAGCATACATAATTTTCTAGAGTGATTACTTGGATGCTTCCCCTAAAACCTTTCCATCTAATTCCATCTTAAAGTCATGCTCCTCGCACTCTCTTCGTAAATGCTGCGTGCTGAGGGGGGATATGATAGAGGTCTTTAAGATCATGAAAGGTCTTGAACGAGTAGATGTGAATTGGTTATTTACACTTTCAAATAATAGAAGGACTAGGGGGCACTCCATGAAGTTAGCAAGTAGCACATTTAAGACTAATTGGAGAAAATTCTTTTTCACTCAGTGTACAATAAAGCTCTGGAATTTGTTGCCAGAGGATGTGGTTAGTGCAGTTAGTGTAGCTGGGTTCAAAAAAGGTTTGGATATGTTCTTGCAGGAGAAGTCCATTAACGGCTATTAATCAAGTTTACTTAGGGAATAGCCACTGCTATTAATTGCATCAGTAGCATGGGATCTTCTTAGTGTTTGGGTACTTGCCAGGTTCTTGTGGCCTGGTTTGGCCTCTGTTGGAAACAGGATGCTGGGCTTGATGGACTCTTGGTCTGACCGAACATGGCAATTTCTTATGTTCTTATGTGCTATCCACCCATCCTGCGCCTCGGCCCGAACCTTTCCCCGTGGTCTTCCTCAGCCCCCTTGATACCCTCAGGGGATTCATTCTTTTCCGTCCCCTTGGCCTCCTCAGCGCTTTCGCCACCTTCATCCCTGCCCCACCTTAGCTCTGAAAATTCCCTTGGAAAACCTCTTTCTCTCTGTTCACCAAAGTTTGGCAGCAACCGTACGGCTGGAAACGCAATCCTGGCGCATGCTTCACATGACCTCCCTTTCACTCTGTACAGTCGGTGAGCAATGAATGCATCAGGTCCAAGAGTTGGAGGGAAAGAAAGACCTGATCAGCACTGCAGAGGAGCGCTTCAGACTGAGCCGGGAGCTGTGATTAAAATCCTGGTTCTTTAGAGACTCGATAATGGATGTTGCCCCCCGGGCCAAATAATAAAATATTGACTTAGAGAGTGCAACGGCATATTGCTAGTTCTTGCTCAGATTCAAAGTGCCGAATCTCATCAGGGATTTTTTTTTTCCCCCCTTTAATAACAAAACAGGGAATAACATCCTGGTTTGTTTGATTTTTGGGTTTTTTTTAACCCGAAATCAAGATGTAACCTCCCTTCAAACTGGGAAGCGCCAGGTATACAGAGTACGCGCTGCCTGTCATGAGCAGTGTTCCCTGTACGCTGTGCATGTGCGCGCGGGGTGAAGTGCAGCGCGCGCACAGGAAAAATGAAAGTAGGAAGGCGTTTCAGAGAACGCTGCGCACAGATTCGTGCACGGCTTCCAAAACGTTGCACACACAACCCACAAAAAAAAAAAAAAAAAATCTGTGCGAACACTGGTTCATGGGTCCCACTCCATAAGAAGAATTTTCCCTGTTCCAGCCAAAAAATGTAAAAAACAACCGATCTCCAAACAAGAAGTCTGGGGCAACTGGCATGGGATGCCCATGGTTGCAACCCTACATCACTGAGAATGCTTGTGAAGGGACCTCTTATAATCCCCGCTAATTTCATATGTCCCCTTTATACAGGACATGTTTTAGCATATAGAGAGGTGGAACGGTCTATTCATAAGAGCACCCCCTTTGGGAGGTGGCTAAAGTGGAATGTGCCTGTGAGAATATTAGAAATCACAGGGTTTCTAGAAGGGAGATGTCTGTTCACTGGTTCTCAGTTACCTCTCTTCTGTTATTTTTTATTTATTTATTTAAAAACTTTTCTATACCGTCGCTAAGTTATATACCATCGCAACAGTTTACAAATAGGCACATAGACTAAGGTAAGTAAATGTAGGATATCGTACATTCTAACAGGTGCCAATAAAGTTCGGTTACAATTTCATAAATAAAATCATTATTTGAGTAATGTTGGTCAAGTCCAGGTTTATTATTGAGTTACTATCTCTTTGAGATATTACTTCTTAAATGTAGGATTGAGTAAATTCATTCTCATCTGCATTACCCTGTACTTTCATTCTCTACCCTCCACACTCTTTAGTGAAGGCTTTTTTTAAAGAGCCATGTTTTTAGATTTTTCTTAAAAGTTTTGAGATTATTCTGTAATCTGAGTTCGGGGGGCATCGTGTTCCATAGTATGGGCCCAGCCAATGATAAAGCCCTTTCTCTCACTTGGGTTAATTTTGCTGACTTTACTGAAGGGATTGTTAGTAGTGCTTTGTTTGCTGAGCGGAGGTTTCTTTGTGGAACGTGTACTCGTAAGGCTGTGTTTAGCCAGTCTGCTTCTTTATCGTATATTAGTTTGTGTATGGTGCATAAGGCCTTGTATTTTATCCTGTATTCGATAGGTAACTGGATAGGGAACTGGGGAAGACAGACAAACAGGACCAGGACAAGAGCTGTGGCATGCACGGGGAGCTGCTGCAGGCCAGACGGAAGGGGCTTGGAGGCTCTCTCCCTGTTTTGGGAGACCTAAGGATGGGAAAGCAGAGTGAAGCTGTCCATTTCCATGTTTCTTCTCAGGGACGGTTACCTTAAAATGAGCTCGTGTGTGTGGGTGCGAGCACGCATACGCTAGAATTTTAAATCGTCCGTGCAAGTGCCGGTGCGCTATTTAAAATGCTCCTAGCGTGCATCTGTACGCTCTAATTTTAAGCAGTTACGTAAGGAAACATTATTTGCGTACCTTTGCACTCGTCAGCTTTTACACGCCCCCAAGTGAGCAGATTTTAAAATATGTGCACATGAAGGAAATAACCAGTTTTCTCATTTAGTCCACCAGTTTGTCCAGTCTATCTCTAGGTCTTCAGCCTGCACCCCCCCCCCCCCCCCCCCAGTATACCCAGACCCCTCACCCAGACAGCTTTTGCCTATAAGGAGTTTTATTCTGACTTACACCTGAGAAAGAGCAGAAGTAAATATGCACAGGTAGCAGCCCGACGTGCGCTGCGTTTTCTGGTTCTACAATCGGAATTTACACGCAGGCATTTTGGCTCCAGCTTGGAACGCCCCTGATCTGCTCCTTTGTTATGCACGTTCCATTGCTCGTGCACATATGCACATACTTTGCTGCTTTTAAAACAAGACTTATGTATCTGGGCCTTTTTATGCGAGCAACTCTTTGAAAATTTACCGCTAAAGTTTCTAAACTTGTGCACAGGAGAAGGGGGTGAGGCTCTCAGGGAAGGAGGGTGTATGGGGTGGAGGCAATGAAGAAGGGGTTTCTCATGCTGATTTTTTAAGTCACTGTGATGCGCTGCCCGAAAGTGTGACATAATATGGGAGAAAAGGTGTAGATGCCCACCAGGTGCTGCAGAGCCGCGGCATAGCCACGGGTGGGCCTGAGTGGGCAGTTGTCCACCCAATTTGGACCCAGGCCCACCAAACAGGAACTGGAAGAAGCTTGTTCGAGTAATGCTGTTGCACGATCCCATCCCCGTGGCAGCAGAAGTAGAGCTGTGGCTATGCAGCTGTGCCTAATGAAAAGGCTCTGCGTGTGCATGGGTGAGAATGGGAGCTTGAATGTGTGTATGTGGGTGAGAATTGGAGCCTGGGTGTCTGTATGTGGGTGAGAATGGAAACTTGAATGTGTGTATGTGGGTGAGAATGGGAGCTTGAGTGTGTGTATGTGGGTGAGAATGGGAGCTTGAATGTATGTATGTGGGTGAGAATGGGATCTTGAATGTGTGTATGTGTGGGTGAGAATGGGAACATGACTGTGTGTATGTGGGTGAGAATGGGAGCTTTACTGTGTGTATGTGTGGGTGAGAATGGGAACATGAATGTGTGTATATGTGTGAGAATGGGAGCTTGAATGTGTGTATGTGGATGAGAATGGGAGCTTGACTGTGTGTATGTGTGGGTGAGAATGAGAACATGTATGTGTGGGTGAGAATGGGAGCCTGAATGTGTGTATGTGGGTGAGAATGGGAGCTTGAATGTGTGTATGTGGGTGAGAATGGAAGCTTGAAAGTGTGTAAGTGGGTGAGAATGGAAGCCTGAAAGTGTGTAAGTGGGTGGGAATGGAAGCCTGGATGTGTGTATGTGGGTGAGAATGGGTGCTTGGGTGTGTGTATGTGGGTGAGAATGAGAGTTTGTTTGTGGGTGAGAATGGGTGCTTGGGTGTGTGTATGTGGGTGAGAATGAGAGCTTGAATTTGTGTATGTGGGTGAGAATGGAAGTCTGGGTGTGTGTATGTGGGTGAAAATGGGTGCTTGGGTGTGTGTGTCTCTGCATTTACCATACCCAAATTACCCACCGCACAAAGTGGAGAGCACCTGGAGCTCATTTTACCCCACTGATTCACAAACTTTAATCTGAGTACTCCATAAAACAAAAACTTCCTTCTCCCCATTCAATCCATGTCATGGACAATTATTAAAAGCACTTACCTTGTCTGCTCGTGACTTCCTAGCTGACCTAATAAACCAATCACTTGGCTCTGGCATCAACCTTAACACTTCAAGCTCACCTCTATCCTACCTATCCAGAAGAAGACAACAGAAGAATTTTCAAACCTAAATAACTTAAGACCCATCGCCACACTGACCATTCTAGCTAAAGTGACTGAATCGATTGGTTTACATCAATTAAATGATTACCTCTATGATAACGAGCTTTTACATCCCAACCAACATGGTTTAAGGGAAAACCATAGCACTGAGACTCTGCTTCTGTCCTCCTTTGAAACCAGACTGAGAGGCTTTGATTCAATCCAAAACTACATTCTGGTACGTTCAGATATCTTGGTAGCATTCAACACTCTCAATCAATACTGTACTACTATCCAGACTACGTTCCATTGGTATTTCAGATAACGCATACAACTGGTCCAACTCCTTTCTTACTAATCGGCAATGCCAAATTCACATTGGTGCCTATTCCTCCGCTCCTTATTCCATTCCCTCTGGTGTTCCACAAGGTTCATCACTATCACTAATTCCTTCAGCATCTATCTTCTGCCACTCTGTTATCTATTAGACAGTCTAACTATTCAATTCAACGTATATGCAGATGATATACAGTTTTACATGCCCTATTCAATATCATGGTCCTACACCTTATCACTAGTCTCATTATACATAAACACCATAAAGACCTGGTGCTCACATAATTGCTAAAACATAATACCACAAGAACTGAAATAATCCATTTGTCATCTATTCCATCCTCTGACTGGGGTCCAGTGTCCACCAACACCCTGGACCTTAATGGAACTTCTTTACCCATTATTTCAAAAGCTCGGAACCTAGGCGTCATAATCGACTCCAGCCTGTCTGTGACTACTGGTAAAAAAAAAACTACTGGTAAAAAAAAAACCTATTTTTTCAAGCTACACATGCTGGAGAATCTCCATCCACTACTACATCATAACGACTTCAGAACAATTTTGCAGTCCTTGGTTTTCAGCAGTCTAGACTATTGCAACATATTGTTTCTTGCCTTCCATCGTAACGCATTTCACCCATTGCAACTGATTCAAAATGGCGATGCTCATATACTTACTGGTAAATCCCGCAAAGATCACATTTCTCCGATCCTCTATTCTCTACACCGGCTACCAGTTGAGCACAGAATAAAATACAAAATACTCTCCATCGTACACAACCTCCTAACTGAAGACACCTCCTCTTGGCTCAGCTCTCAACTACGCATTTACAGACCAACTAGAAATCTCCATTCAGTCCACAAGAATTGGTTACAAGTACCAACAATCAAGACCGCCCGACTTGATATTACCAGAAGGTGCGCTTTCTCTATAGCAGGACCACAGCGTTGGAATGCTGTCCAAGACAGTCTAAGAAATACTGACAGCAAGAGAGATTTAAAAAACCACCTAAAAACGTATCTTTTTGAAGTTGCATTTAACAGAAATAATTAGCTGGTAACACATCAAAACCTTACACATTTCCTGGAGAACCTACCCTTGGCGCTTCCTTACCCTTTGCCCATGTCCCTATACCCATCCCTCCAGATCCATATCTAGTCCAATTTACTGGTATTTTAAATTCACTTTTATTTTATTTATTCCATTGTTTTTATTTTGTTTTTGATTGAGCCAATTTTACCTTTATATAGGGGCGGATTTGAAAAGCCCTGCTCGCGTAAATCCGCCCGGATTTACGCGAGCAGGGCTTTGCGCACCGGCGCAGCTATTTTCGATAGGCCGCCGGCGCGCGCAGATCCCCGGGACTCGCATAAGTCCCAGGGTTTTCAGTCGGGGGTGTGTCGGGGGTGGGGCCGATCGGCGCGGCGTTTTGGGGGCGGGATGCAGCGTTTCGGGGGCGGGCCCGGGGGCGTGGCCGTGCCCTCCGGAACCGCCCCCGGATCGCGTCTCGGCGCGCCAGCAGCCCGCTGGCGCGCGTGGATTTACGTCTCCCTCTGGGAGGCGTAAATCCACGGATAAAGGTAGGGGGGGGGTTTAGATAGGGCCGGGGGGGTGGGTTAGGTAGAGGAAGGGAGATGAAGGTGAGGGGAGTGCAAAAGAAAGTTATCTCCGAGGCCGCTCCGATTTCGGAGCGGCCTCGGAGGGAAAGGAGGCAGGCTGCGCGGCTCGGCGCGCGCCAGCTGCCCAAAATCGGCAGCCTTGCGCGCGCCGATCCTGGATTTTAGAAGATACGCGCGGCTATGCGCGTATCTACTAAAATCCAGCGTACTTTTGTTTGCGCCTGGAGCGCGAACAAAAGTACGCGAACGCGCTGTTTTTAAAAATCTACCCCTCAATGTTTTATTATTATTGGGGTAGATTTTTAAAAACGGCGCGTTCGCGTACTTTTGTTCGCGCTCCAGGCGCAAACAAAAGTACGCTGGATTTTAGTAGATACGCGCGTAGCCGCGCGTATCTTCTAAAATCCAGGATCGGCGCGCGAAAGGCTGCCGATTTTGGGCAGCTGACGCGCGCCGAGCCGCGCAGCCTGCCTCCGTTCCCTCCCCTCACCTTCCCCTCCCTTCCTCTACCTAACCCACCCCCCCGGCCCTATCTAAAAACCCCCCCTACCTTTATCCGTGGATTTACGCCTCCCGGAGGGAGATGTAAATCCACACGCGCCAGCGGGCTGCTGGTGCGCCGAGACGCGATCCGGGGGTGGTTCCGGAGGGCGCAGCCACGCCCCCGAACCACCCTGGTCCGAAACCATGCCCCCGGGCCCACCCCAAAAATGCCGCGTCCCGCCCCCAAAACCCGCGCCGATCAGCCCCGCCCCCCGACACACCCCCGACTGAAAACCCCTATCGAAAATAGGCGCGCCGGCGCGCAAGGCCCTGCTCGCGTAAATCCGGGTGGATTTACGCGAGCAGGGCTTTTAAAATCCGCCCCATTATGTATGTACAGGCTGTAAACCGTTTTGACCACCCTCTGGTAAAAAAACGGTATATAAAGATTGTATAAATAAATAAATAAATGTATAAGAATGGGAGCCTGGGTGTGGGTCTGTGTGTGCATAAGAAAAGGAGCGTGGGGGAGTGGGTGAGAGAGTGAGAGCTTGTGTGTGTGTGTGTGTGGGTGTGTGTGTAGAGAATGTGAGCTTGTGGGGGGGGAGCACATATGAGAGTGAGAGCTTATGTGTATGAGGGAGTCTGTGAGAGAAAGCCTGTGTGTGTGTGTGTGTGTGTAGAGAATGTGAGCTTGTGGGGGGGGAGCACATATGAGAGTGAGAGCTTATGTGTATGAGGGAGTCTGTGAGAGAAAGCCTGTGTGTGTGTGTGTGTGTGTAGAGAATGTGAGCTTGTGGGGGGGGAGCACATATGAGAGTGATAGCTTATGTGTATGAGGGAGTCTGTGAGAGAAAGCCTGTGTGTGTGTGTGTGTGTGTGTGTGTGTGTGTGTGTGTGTGTGTGTAGAGAATGTGAGCTTGTGGGGGGGGGAGCACATATGAGAGTGAGAGCTTATGTGTATGAGGGAGTCTGTGAGAGAAAGCCTGTGTGTGTGTGTGTTTGTGTGTGTGTGTGTAGAGAATGTGAGCTTGTGGGGGGGGGGAGCACATATGAGAGTGAGAGCTTATGTGTATGAGGGACTCTGTGAGAGAAAGCCTGTGTGTGTGTGTGTGTGTGTGTGTAGAGAATGTGAGCTTGTGGGGGTGGGAGCACATATGAGAGTGAGAGCTTATGTGTATGAGGGAGTCTGTGAGAGAATGCCTGTGTGTGTGTGTGTGTGTCTGGAGAATGTGAGCTTGTGGGGGGGAGCACATATGAGAGTGAGAGCTTATGTGTATGAGGGAGTCTGTGAGAGAAAGCCTGTGTGTGTGTGTGTGTGTGTGTGTGTGTGTGTGTGTGTGTGTGTGAGGGAGGAAGGAAAGAAGACAGTAGTAGAAGAGAGACACTGAAAAGGTATTAAGAAATGAGTGACAAGAGAAAAATGGTGAAAAGAAACCAGGACCAACTGATTAGAAATAATACAAAGATCAGACAACAAAGATAAAAAAATAAAGGGCCATATTTAAAAAACAGCGCACGGGCGTAGATTTGTTTGCGCAACCCGGTGCGAGCAACTCTACGCCCGATTCCTTGCGCACGCCGAGTCCTAGGGAGAGCCCCGATGGCTTTCCCCATTCCCTCCGCCGCCCCCCCCCCAACCTTCCTCTATCTAACCCGCCCCCCAGCCCTAACTAAAACCCCCTCCTGACCTTTATCTCGAAAATTACGCCTGCCTCTGGGCAGGCATAAATTGCGTGCGCTGGCCAGCTGCCGGCGTGCCACCCCTCGGCACGGCGGCTGTGCCGGAGGCCTCGGTCCCACCCCCGGCACGCCCCCGGGCCGGCACCCCGCCCATGGCCCCGCCCACGGAACGCCCCTTTTTGCAAGCCCCGGGACATACGCGCGTCCCGGGGCTTGCGTGCGCAGGGGCCGATTTTCTGGGGTTACGCGCTTATGTTACGCGCGTAGCCTTTGAAAATCTGCCCCAAATTATTTTGAGATTTTAGCAATTGGAATATGCCATCTTTGGGAATATGCATTTCTTATATTGTTCAGAGTCTAGTTTCTCAGGCTTTCTATTATGGTTTTATCTGCATGCTTCTGTTTCTAATTTGTGGTCTCTTATTTCTATATTAGGTAAAGATCGGTCTCTGTTTTGCCTGTGTGTGTGTGACTGAAGGGCAGTATTTCTGCTCGCATGAAGTTTCTCTGTAGCAGTCCAGTTTGTTCTGTCATTCCAGTAGGTGATGTATTAATGTTCTAGGGCCTGGTGTAGTATTTGCTTTGCTGCTTTTCCATAAGGTTGCCTTTATTTGAATCCTGAGAGTCAGTGCTGTGACTGTATGGCAAGGTTCTAGATGCCTCTTTCTTTGCAGGAGATTGTGTTACTTCACAAAATAGCAGTGGAGGGATATTTTTTGCTAAGGTGACACCAGAATTTGAATATTTTTTTTCGTGTTAGTTGTAATGTTAATTGTCCTAGCTCTGCTCTGCACCTGTTCTGATGATTAATGCTATATTTTATTGTAGTTATGATGATTTCTGGCTTTCTGCAAAGATGATTCATGAAAGAATACATCAATTTTTGTTTTATTACATGATTGATTGGATCTGTTTGTTTTCTTTGCTATTTACATGATATACTTGTGCATTTATAAACTGCAATAAATATAAAATAAATTAATACAGATTAATAAGGAATTTTTTATGCTGGTAAGTGCTTGAAATAATTGAGGTAAAATGTTTTAAAGTTTCTTGTATGATGCATAATGGCTTTTGCAAACTACTTAGAAAACCATTGTAGGGTGCAGTGTATGGCATTAGTTATCAATAGGAATACAACTAGGAATACAGCCCACCCTTGTGCCCACCCAAAAAAATCAATTCTGGCTACGCCACTGCAGTGCTGAGGAAGGAGAGATGTTTGTGTACCCATCCAATACACAACTGAACGAGAACAGAGGAAAAGATGAGCAGTCACAGCTATTGGATTTCAGGTACCAGGAACCTGCCCTCTGAAAATGACCTTGTGGTCCTACTCGGACTGCAAGATCCCCACTGAGTCTCACTTTCACTCTCTACATTATTATTTATTCATTTATATTTCGCCTTACACTGCATGGCTCTAAAGTGGACTACAAAATCACTTAAGCAGATAAAAGCATAAAACTACACACTAAAATGCAATAAAACAGTTCAAAGAAAAAATTCAGATAAAGTAATCAAATCATAGAAGGGAGTGCCAGGGCAAACAGGGGCGTTTTTTTTATGGTTTTCGACATTCCAACACATTTCCACTCCTCTTTCAAAGTTAAGGGTAGAGCATTCCACAAAAGAGAAAGCAAGTGCAGAGAATACTTTCATACAAGGAAAAATCTGTGAACGAAGGCATAACTAACAGCACCTTTTTGGAGTAGTGTAATGCCCATGTCAGTACATAGTCATGCAAACATCTTTTTTTAAATAAATTGGGCCCTTTGCTTTTAGTGCCTTAACCACCATCAGTAAAACTTTTAGACTGAGCTCACATAGGGGCTGAAATAATAAACTGCAGTAAACCTTCTGTGGATTTTTGTGGGCGGTATTGCGCGTTTTTCCACGCTAATCTTATGTGTGTATGTAACAATGCATTTACCACAGAAAAACACGCGCACAAACCCACACAAAAAGCTGCGGCTGGTTTAGCGCAATCCATGGTTCACATAGAAGACAATTAACTATTCACGGGCAATGCAGAAAGCTGCGCTGGAAGGGAGAAAAGTTAGTGCGGGCTTTTTTATGCCGGATTTTTAGCGCCTGGTTCAGGGCAGGATTTAGGTTAAACTGCATGTCTGACATACATATCTGTATGTCAGACACAATTTTAAAAGGATTTGACAAGGGTCAACGCTATCTTCTTATCTTACTAGACCTATCCGCCGCCTTCGACACGGTCCATCACAAAAGTCTGATATCCAGGCTATCCGAAATAGGACTCACTGGTACAACCTTTGAACTGGTTCACCTCATTTCTTCACAACAGATCATTCCAGGTAAACATTAACAACTCCAAATCAGAGACAATAGCACTAGAAACTGGAGTCCCACAAGGTTCAACATTATTAGCTACACTTTTTAACATATATCTCCTTCCACTATGCCAAATGCTCTCAGGTCTCGGCATTACCTACTTTATGTATGCCGATGACATTCAACTAATCATACCAATAACAGGCTCATTAGAAAAAGCATTCAAACTTACAGCCATGTATCTGAAGGTCATAAACCAGCTACTAACTCAACTGAGACTCTGTCTCAGCATAGATAAAACAGAATGTATTCTACCTGAAAGAAAAACATCAATAATCAAACCAAATAATACCAAACAAATCAACAATTCAATTATTAAACTAGGCGATAAAGTGAAGGATCTTGGTATATGGATAGATCCAGAACTGAACTTTAAAAAACACATTTCTAAGAAAATAAAAGAAGGCTTCAACAAACTACTAATACTCAAATGCTTAAAACCACTACTAAATCAACAAGACTTCAGAACCATACTTCAATCTTTGATTTTTACGAGCTTCGATTATTGTAACTCCCTACTATTAGGCCTACCCAAATCCACTACACGACCACTTCAAATACTCCAAAATGCAGCCGCCAGAATTCTAACAGGCCAAAAAAAAACCGGACCACATCACTCCTGTCCTAAAAGCATTCCACTGGTTACCCATTAACAAATGGATCGAGTTCAAAGTACTCTCCATCCTACACAAGACAATATACGGCAAGGAAATAGAATGGCTAAATGCAATAATCCGAATTCACACACCAGAGCGTGACATGAGATCGGCAAATAAGGCCTTGTTATCATTATCCCCAGTCGCATCCGCCAGACGTACTAAGGTATGGGAGAAAGCGATTTCGCTGGCTGGCCCGAGCTTGTGGAACACTTTACCCGAATACTTGACGATATAAAGCAATTTAAAACTATTCAGAAAACTCCTCAAAACTTGGCTATTCGAACAGATGGCATAGGCTAAACTGCATCTCCACACTTTCCACCCCCACTTCATCACTTCACATTGCCTCCAATGACTATTCTTTAAAAGCACTGTTTATTATTTTGACCTACAAATGTTTGAATCCCTGTACCAACAATTAACCATATGAATAACTTAGTCTCAACTCTGTTCAATCTCATGTTCTGCATACACTCATGTTAACATATTTATTTATTGTCAGTTCTATTTAATCTTAAGTTCTGCATATACTCATGTTAATATGTTTATGTTATCTACAGTTCGATGTATTAAGAATTTTATTTCAGTAAGTTACCTTTTTTGTATCTTTCAGACTGTAATCTTCATATGTTTTTGTTACCTGTAAACTGTTGTGAAGGCCAGCACCAAACAACGGTATATAAAAGTCTACAAATAAATAAATAAAATAAATATACCGAGGAGTAGTAAGCCAAGCCAGCTCTGCTGCATATCTGAGTGCATGTACCTCAGAATATACCTCAGAGTAGGAAGCCATGCCAGCTCTGCTGCATATCTGAGTGCATGTACCTCAGAATATACCTCAGAGTAATAAGCCATGCCAGCTCTGCTGCATATCTGAGTGCATGTACCTCAGAACATACCTCAGAGTAGGAAGCCATGCCAGCTCTGCTGCATATCTGAGTGCATGTACCTTAGAATATACCTCAGAGTAGGAAGCCATGCCAGCTCTGCTGCATATCTGAGTGCATGTACCTCAGAATATACCTCAGACTAATAAGCCATGCCATCTCTGCTGCATATCTGAGTGCATGTACCTCAGAATATACCTCAGAGTAATAAGCCATGCCAGCTCTGCTAAATATCTGAGTGCATGTACCTCAGAATATACCTCAGAGTAATAAGCCATGCCATCTCTGCTGCATATCTGAGTGCATGTACCTCAGAATATACCTCAGAATAATAAGCCATGCCAACTCTGCTTTCATATCTGAGTGCATGTACCTCAGAATATACCTCAGAATAATAAACCATGCCAGCTCTGCTAAATATCTGAGTGCATGTACCTCAGAATATACCTCAGAATAATAAGCCATGCCAACTCTGCTTTCATATCTGAGTGCATGTACCTCAGAATATACCTCAGAGTAGAAAGCCATGCCAGCTCTGCTTTCATATCTGAGTGCATGTACCTCAGAATATACCTCAGAGTAGAAAGCCATGCCAACTCTGCTTTCATATCTGAGTGCATGTACCTCAGAATATACCTCAGAGTAGAAAGCCATGCCAGCTCTGCTGCATATCTGAGTGCATGTACCTCAGAATATATCTCAGAGTAGGAAGCCATGCCAGCTCTGCTGCATATCTGAGTGCATGTACCTCAGAATATACCTCAGAGTAGGAAGCCATGCCAGCTCTGCTGCATATCTGAGTGCATGTACCTCAGAATATACCTCAGAGTAGGAAGCCATGCCAGCTCTGCTGCATATCTGAGTGCATGTACCTCAGAATATACCTCAGAGTAGGAAGCCATGCCAACTGTCTATTTCTGATTCCATATTTGCCTTTACCCACACAATGACATTTGAGGAATGAATGGGCACTTTACCATGTGGAAGGTGTACTGTGTGCGCTGATCTCAAAGCTACCTTTGGGGAGGAGCTTTATTTCCAAACTAAGTACCACATGCACTTCCTCTTTTGTTGTTTTTGATCACTTGCCCAAGTTCTAGGTTTGAAATGAACTCTGCAATAGTTCTATTAGCTCCTATAATTTATGGTGTGTTTTTCCTGCAGCTGTCTGTATCTTGATTTACTCGGGTATTGGTGTGTGTATTAGGTATTCTGCAGGGTTTTTTTGCGTGTATCTCATTTGCATGCCATCCCCCTTATTAAATTTGATAGAGGCACCTGCTTTTGCCGCTCACGCTAAAAATAAAAAAATATGCGCTGAAAAATAGCACCAATTTCATCTTGGGGCTTATTATATCGGCCCCCACAGAGACAAGGCGGCCAGTGCAAGTCCAACAGACACGATGTCACGTGCTCGTATTTATGGAGGCCTGAGATCAGACAGCAGCAGAACTCTGAACCACCTGCAAAGCTCTGTGCTGCCGATATAAATTGAATTACAATAATCCAAAGTAGAGAGAATCAATGCCTGCACCAATATTCTAAACTGGGCAGCAGGAAGCAGGTATTTAAAACATCTTAGACTTCTCAGCTTGCACTAAGCGGCCTTTGCTACCACTCTTACATGAGGCTTAAAACTTAAATGCAAAGTCCATATCGATTCCCAAGTCTCTCTCTCCAGATCTGAATGTGAGTATGGATTCATCAGCATTTAACCCAGGCACTCCTCCCAGCGGTTCATGCATCCAGCTTGTGTTCCTAAGCAGAGCGAACATTTCCTGCATCCATGACTGAATCCACACAATAAAATATGCTACCATAGACAGCGTTTCCAACGGAGCCTGGACAACCGGAATACACAACTGCATGCATATATATTTTATACTGTGCTGCAAACCTGGGGGACTTGGGTAAACATTACAGAGGACGGCCGAAAGCGCAAGCTCCTGTGGGATTGCCAGCTTTAACTTCCCGAGAAAGGCCAACTTGAAGCACACGGTCTGTTACGAGACTCAGTCCATCGGAGCGCGGTACCACCCACCCTAGCTGATTCAACGGCACAGAATGGGAGATTGAATTCAACGCTCACGACACTTCAGGTAGCAGCAGAATCCACCCTGTAACGCGTCTCTTACCGATTCCATCAGAGTTTCTGCACCGTGATGTGGCCTAGCCGCACTGATGAGGATCAAGAGCCGCGTTATCACACATTTCTCCAGCAACTTACTCATAGGTGGTAAGTCAGAGACGGGTCGGTAGGTAATTGGGTTGGTTGGATCAGACACGGCTTTCTCCAGGGCAGGGCGCACTAATGCTTGTTTCAGATTCAGGGGCTCGATAACTTCTGTTAGGGAGGCATTTATTATTCCTGCCTCGGGTGCAGCAGAAAGCTCTTTTAGGGAGCGATAATGTGGGTAGCCAGGCCTGACTTTTTCCTCCCAGCACCCACCCTCTCACAAGTCGATAACAAGCAATGCAAGAGTGGGATCCGACAGGCCGCAACTTTATTGCACAACAATCAGGTGCCCCAGCCAGGACTTTACCTCAGCGTCCCCTGCGCACCCGCCAGCAAGGTGCGCAGATATCAACATTGCAATATACCCACGACCCCCACCGCCATCAGCAAGGGGTTGTGACCACCAGCTCCCGCCCCCTGCAGGAAGGAGCCTCCCACAGGGCAACTGCACCCAATTGTCCTGCCCCTCGACACATTGCCTCCCAATTGGCGCGGGCGACCCCCGCCTCCCCCGGTTGCAACAACATCGCCTCCAAGAACAATGTGAACATAATCACTTAACATAAACAATATGAACATAATCACTTAACATAACAAGTGCCACGAGGGTGGGTGGGCGGGATGCGAGCCCGGGGAGCGTCGGCAGGCAAAGAGGGAGCTGCCGGCGCTCCCTGGGAACCTAATCGGCTGGGTTCCAGCCGATTGGCTCCCTTCTTCCCCGTGAGCCAATTAGGGCTCCCGGCCTGCCTCCCCGAGGACCGGATTCGTCCTCGGGGACAGCGGGCACGCTGGTGCGGACACGCGCTCGCGCAGCGGCCCGCTTTCCCAGCTCCTACCCCCCCCCCCCCCCCGGGTGCCGGTGCAGCCACATTATGCCCGGGCACCCCGATACTCCGTCGGGGTGCCCTTCTCATCACCCAGTAAATGCAAGGATCAAGAGAAGAATAAAGTGAGCAAAGAGCAGCAAACATCCTTTGCACACCTATTTCAGAAGTCACTGACCAAACGGAGTCACCGAGATCTGGGACCTACATCCATTCTGTGCTCAGAGAGGCCACCTTTGCAGCAAAGGCGTCGGTGATAGTATCACTGTCTCAATAACTTTCCTGAGAGGTGCGTCCGAGGTCGTCTAACACCTCTTTGGCTCTTTGAAACGGCTCGCCAGGCCGGTTCTCTGCAGTACCGAGCATAATCTGAGAGCTCCCTGCTGCTTTTGTAAATTCATCTTTCTTCCTAAACCACTGACATTGGGCCTGTCTCATAGCTTTTTTTTTAATCTTTTTTTGCAATAGCCAATCTTTCTTAAACCCAGGAAGCTTGCAGGCCCCTCACCAGCACACTAAGAACATAAGAACATAAAAAAATCGCCAGGCTGGGTCAGACCATGGGTCCATCAAGCCCAGCATCCTGTTTCCAACAGAGGCCAAACCAGGCCACAAGAACCGGGCAATTACCCAAACACTAAGAAGATCCCATGCTACTGATGCAATTAATAGCAGTGGCTATTCCCTAAGTAAACTTGATTAATAGCAGTTAATGGACTTCTCCTCCAAGAACTTATCCAACCCTTTTTTGAACCCAGCTACACTAACTGCACTAACCACATCCTCTGGCAACAAATTCCAGAGCTTAATTGTGCGTTGAGTGAAAAATAATTTTCTACGATTAGTCTTAAATGTGCTACTTGCTAACTTCATGGAATGCCCCCTGGTCCTTCTATCTGAAAGTGTAAGTATCCGATTAACATCTACTCGTTCAAGACCTCTAATGAGCTTAAAGACCTCTATCATATCCCCCCTCTGCCATCTTTTTTCCAAGCTGAACACAGCCCTAACCTCTTCAGCCTTTCCTCACAGGGGAGCTGTTCCATCCCCTTTTATCATTTTGGTTGCCCTTCTCTGTACCTTCTCCATCACAACTATATCTTTTATGAGATGTGGTGACCAGAATTGTACACAGTATTCAAGGTGCGGTCTCACCATGGAGCGATACAGAGGCATTATGACATTTTCCATTTTATTCACCATTTCCTTCCTAATAATTCCTAACATTCTGTTTGCTTTTTTGACTGCTGCAGCACACTGAGCCGACGATTTTAAAGTATTATCCACTATGATACCTAGATCTTTTTCCTGGGTGGTAGCTCCTAATATGGAACTGTTGGGGCTTCGGCAAACTTCTTTTTCCTCCTGTCCCCTTCCCCTATCCCTGTTCATTGTATTTCTTAACAGTTTTATGTAAACCATTACGATGTCCATTCGAATAACGGTATAAAAAAGTTAATAAATAAATAATAAAATAAACTGTTATACTGTTATGGCTAACGTCAGTCTCGAGCAAGCACTCGAGGCTTGGCATACCAAGGCTCTCTCGGTGGAAGAGAAGTGAGGTGTGCCCTTACGGTGGTGAAGACGGTCCAAGTCCTGGCCACTCCGCCGACCTACATGCCCCGGGAGACCACACTATTATGGTGGTCTCTGAACAGTCCTCCGACCGTTCCCAGCCCTTTTGGACCTGCCGCAGGGAGCAGCAGAGGCGGCAGGCCGGACGGAGGTCAGGCTGGCACAGGACTGAAGCGGATAAGGCAAGGCCTTGGAACTTGGAGCAAAGCACAGAGGAGTTCAGGATGAAGACAGGAACAAGAGGGATGAGCAGGACCCTCAGGCGCCCTACCATTCCATTGCCAACGGGCGGCCCCAATGGACGGTCGCGGACCACACTGTCTCCTTCGCGCCCTACACAGCCCAGAGGCTGGTCGCGGACCACGAGAAGAGCGGGAGAAGCTCGGGAGGTCACTCAGCACAGGGTAGTGGAAACCCCTCGGGTCCTCCAGAGTCGGAACTAGGAATCAGAAGCAAGAGTCTAGGAACGCGGAACACAAGCAGGAACTCTCGGAGGCATGTGTCCCACATCCTGGAGCATCAGGACTGGAACATCAGGAACAAGCTGGAACATCAGGAAGTCCAAGGGAGACATAGTCTAGGTAGACTAGCCCCATTGCCGAAACAAGGTCTGAGTGAAAAGGTAGTCCTTTTATAGGACAGGAAACAAGCAACTCCCTGGGAGGAGTTCAGATGAGCCACACCTGGCTGGCCCTATAACTGGAGAGAAGAACTACGGGCCGGAACCCTAGGGAGAAGGGCGGGGCCCAAACCAGGAAATCCAGGCGAAGACTGAAGCAGGCCTCAGGCAGGCCCCGAGGACGTTGAAGGCTTCCCAGGCCATGGAGCAAAACCTGGGCAACCAGATTAGGCGAGGCCCCGGCTTCGGAGCGGCCTCCAGAGAAAGGTGAGAGGCCTCCCGTCGCTCCAGCGACGGGAGGAATCGTAACAGGAACCTAACATCGTGTAACTACAGCAAGGGTTATTTTTCCCTATGTCCAACACCTTGCACTTGTCCACATTAAATTTAATCTGCCATTTTGATGCCCAATCTTCCAGTCTTGCAAGGTCCTCCTGAAAATGTATCACAATCCGCTTGTGATTTAACTACTCTGAATAATTTGTATCGTCCACAAATTTGATAACCTCACTCGTCGTATTCCTTTCCAGATCATTTATATATATATTGAAAAGCACCGGTCCAAGTACAGATCCCTGAGGCACTCCACTGTTTAATCTTTTCCACTGAGAAAATTGACCATTTAATCCTACTGTTTCCTATCTTTTAACCAGTTTGTAATCCACGAAAGGACATCACCTCCTATCCCATGACTTTTTAGTTTTTTTAGAAGCCTCTCATGAGGGACTTTGTCAAACACCTTCTGAAAATCCAAATACACTACATCTACCGGTTCACCTTTATCCACATGTTTATTAACCCCTTCAAAAAAATGAAGCAGATTTGTTAGGCAAGACTTCCCTTGGGTAAATCCATGTTGACTGTGTTCCATTAAACCATGTCTTTCTATATGCTCTACGATTTTGATCTTTAGAATAGTTTCCACTATTTTTCCCGGCACTGAAGTCAGGCTCACTGGTCTATAGTTACCCGGATCACCCCTACAGCCCTTTTTAAATATTGGAGTTACATTGGCCACCCTCCAGTCTTCAGGTACAATGGATGATTTTAATGATAGGTTACAAATTTTAACTAATAGAACTTTAGCTGGAGCATTTGTCGCAAGTACTTGCATTAACTTTAGGTTAAAAGAATCCAGCACAATTGTCACCCTGTCCTCATGAGAACCAAGGTAAGTTTGCTCCCAACAGGTCCTGAGAGACGGCAGGGTCAATTCTATCTCAAGAAGTTCTTGAGTCGCCAGAAACCACCAAGTCAGAACAAAAGTCAAACTTAATCATCTTGTGGTCTTACCACAAAACGAATGAATCAATCAATCATGATGGCGTGGCTCCAGGAATACGGGGAATTCTCCTTTCAACCCTCTTGACTTTTCTGCCTTCTTCTGTACCTCTCACCCAGGTTTCACTTACACTTCACGGGCTGAGAGCTGCCAAAATGCAGTGCATCCCAATGTGGGATCATTTTCATACTTTGGGATGTCTAAACAAAGGTTTGTAAAATCATTGCCTACTCTTGCCCTTCAATTTTTGGAAACAGCCTATGCCCTTCACCCATCCCTTAATAAGGCAAGAGCTTGTGGTCTCACGTTCTCAGCAGGCTGATGCAGAAGGCTGCACGCTGAGATCCAGCGCACAATTTCCTAATGCATAAGCTACTTTATTTTTTTAAAATTCCCTAATGTATTGGGAGTTAAAAGTGCACTGATCGAATTAAAATGTGCATTCAGCACAGGCCAAACGCACATTTCAACTCAGAGGGGAGGGGAGGGCGGTGTAGAGCTGCCCGTGCACCCCCAATTGATTCTCAGGTTTTATCCAACCCAAACACCCCTCCTCCTTCCTGCATTATCAGAGCAAACCAGACTTTGCCTGCAAGACTGCCTACCTGCCTGCCATATATAACAAGGAGGCTGGCTGGTTTGAAGATCTGCGGTCGGCTTTTCTTCTCGTTATTCCTTTCAGTCCTTGAGATTAAGCATCATTCCTCGGTTAATATTGCTAATATTAATGCTGGCAGGTTGCTGGCATTGACTCCTGACAGCCGCATCGGAAACTTAACTCCATCTCTTACCAGGAATTAAGTTTCCAGTGCTGAGAAAACCCGAGTTAGGCCATGCTTCCCCTCTCTGCATCGGGGAGTATTGCTTTGCTTAATGCCCTCATTTGCTTGGGATTTCAATGCGAGGGCGCTAAGCAGGATTCACAGTTTTACCCACACATTTTATGCATGGGTAAAACTCCTTCCCGCACTGGCCGTAAGATTTACCCTCAGAAAATGCAAGCACAGCTGCGGGTAGAACTACCTTTCCGCATCGGCCTATTTCAGACCGTACAAAAAAAAAACGTCCAGGAGAGGGGCACCAGCCCACTCTCCCACCGAAATATCAGACAAATAACTGTGCCCTGCATCCCGCAGGGGACCTTTCCGCATCGGCCTATTTCAGACCGTACAGAAAAATGCCCGGGAGAGGGGCACCAGCCCACTCTCCCACCGAAATATGAGACAAATAACTGTGCCCTGCATCCCGCAGGGGACCTTTCCGCATCGGCCTGTCAGTAAGGACAACAGGACTACAAGTCCCAGAATGCTTTGAGATGAAAGGACAGGTCTGGTCAAGAGCACACTGGCGTTCTCAGGGGCCTGCCCTAATCGGCTATAATTCCCTGCTCCTGCCTGTCAGAGATAAGAGAGGAAGAGCTTTATCCTTTGGCTAGAATTTATGGAAAGGGCATCGTCATTAACTTTATAAACAGCCGGCACAGTAAACACACAGCGACCGGTGGATTACTCTTAAAAGGAAAACGTGTCTTATCCAGTTCTAAGGGCAAAGTTCCTCAGGGTGGTAAAGAGGTTTGAGGTAGTTGGAGACTACCACCCCTCACACACCCCCTTCAGCAGCTCTTCCTCTTTCAGGATTCAGAGTCAGGTGGTGCAGTGATCGGATCTGCTCCGACAATTCGAGTTTAATCCTGTTTTCTACATGGACAGGAAAAAAAAAAAAAAGCACATTTGGAAATAGATGGTCAACAACGATTTCTGTAACCACAGACTTCAGGGCAAAATGTAAGCAGCATGGATTTTAATGAAAGCAAATTTTTTTTCTGGTTTCTGTTTTTCTTAAATCTTTAGCAATATGGAAAAATGTAAAATGTATTCTGCAAGGACAAATTTATAATATATAGAGGGCAATTTTCAAATGATTTTACCCAGGTAACTAAGTAAGTACTCAGGTAAAATGTAGGGTTGAAAATACCAATTCCCCTTTCTGGCAGAAGCATCCCTGCTATTTCTTTTACCCAGGCCACAAAAGGCTGGGGATTTAATTTTCAAATCCCTGCCCATGGTCTATGGCGCCAACTTTGCAGGCCACAGGTCAGCTGCTGCCATTTTAGATGATGTCATCAGTGGGACAGGAATACTTGGAGATGACGTCTACCCCATTAGAAATCCAGAGGCTCCTTCAGGTAAGGGACTTGGGGGAGGGCTGTCAATGGGGAGGGAAGGTTGGAATTTTGGGTAAGGGTGGGGTTTTGAATTGAGGGGCAGTGCTTATTTATACTTTTTGGGGAATATATGGGGGTGGCAGACTTTTGGGGGGGGGGGTATGACATTAGGTCTTAAGCCTCCTTTAAGCATTCCCAGGGGGTAGGGAGCTGAGCATTGGTACGGGCGTTAATGTGCGACGCTTGGCCCAAGATCTGCAGTTAACTTTTCCTCATCAGCAGCATTAACATGGCTTATGCTGGGTTAACATGGCAATGAGCTAGTTAGCATGCTTCCCCAATGCTAATGAGCTCATTTGCATTTTAGTAGGGGAAGTGTTTATGCTAGGTTAATGCTTACATTGCATTTACTAACCCATGTTAGTGCTTTTAACGCACATTAAGGCCTGCGGCAGCACTAATGTAGTTTAATAAGTAGATCCCTATTGTTCTCTGCAATCCATTTCTGAAAACAACTTGTGTGTCAACTTGTTTTGCTCCTCTAGGGAACCGGTCAATAAATTTGCCCCATACTGCTTTGCAGTTTGTTTGGTTTTTTTTTGGGACTAGTTGCATTCCCCAGGTCAATTCTATCCCTTTCTGACACCCATTTATCATAATGGTAGACCATGGGGTTAAATCAGGAGAGCTTTTTCATTCCATCTAATGAAGAGAGCTTTCCTGGCTGCAAGCAGATAGAGTGAAATACATTTTTTGTTCTGTTCATTAACTGTCAGAATCTTTCTTTTGTCCAACAAGTAAGAGGGTTTCATTAAATTGCCTGACTTTTTAATGATAAATGGGTACTTTATTTTTATTATGAATTGCTAATGCTACATACCTACTTTAGAAATGTAATTTGTTTATTATCTGGTGAGTTTTCCACTTTCTCGTGACAGGAGGTTTAAGGGAGAGCTCTCACACTCAGACTTCAGCATGGGGGGGCGGCTTACCTGACTGGAGAAATGCACTCAGCTGGGCCCTCTTCAGTCAGCTGGACCCGCTCGTGCTAGGCCGCATCCAGTTATCCGTTTCGCCCTGCGCCGGTGAGGCAGTCGGTATTGTCACTGTACGGCCACGCACATAACAAGTGGCTTGGAGGGCCTCCACGGGAGGACTCAGCAGCACCGGGGGGAGGGGGGTTCGAGACCCGCTCACGTGCTTTACTGTGATGTGTGCAGTCGTGTCGCTCACCAGCGGCCCAGACGCCTACGTCGTCAGAGTCCTCCACTCTTTTCACGCCACTGAATATCTATTTCTTACGCCCGACAGGGTCACCTAAATCTTTTGGGCTTCCAGCTCCACTGGAACAGGCCCTATTTGTTGTTAAGGCGCAATGCACCCTCCTTCATGGCTACGTAAGGGTTTTCCCCATTTTTTTTTTTTTTTTTTGCTCTCCGCACATCCCCCTCTTCTCTTTCCATCTAGCCCCGCTGTTCTAGCTGAGAGTCGTGGACCGCTGGTCCCTCCTGGGCCTGCCACGAGCGAGTCCTGGAGCCCAGGCGGCAGAGGTCATTCTTGAACCTTGGCCGAGACTCCTTCCCTGGAGCTTAAGGGCATTGCCTCGCTAATTGCCCGAGGGGCAACAGCCGGCTCCGGGAACTGAATCCGAGTCCCCTTACCACTGACCTTTTTACGCTGCTCATGAATAATGTAAATCAAAAAGAAGACAAAAGCCCATGCAAAAGGTCTCGCCAAGTGACGAAGGTGGAGAACATGAGAGCATCAAGCCCAGCATCCTGTTTCCAACAGAGGCCAAACCAGGCCACAAGAACCTGGCAAGTACCCAAACACAGAGAGGACCTGTTAGGAACGGCCACCCACCACTACCGTACCCTGAGCAGTGCTCGGGCCTTTGCCTAATAATATCTAAAATAGCTCTTGATGAACTTATGAAAGGTGAAGGTAATCGTTGTCCAATCTTCTGAGCTTCTAGCCCCTGTGATTCAGGTGAAGAGCCTCATCCGCTTCATCGTACAGCCCAGATAAACCCCTCATTCCTCCTGCCCTCGGTCCTGTGGCCACCACTACCAGTGGGATGAGCGCTTGCCGGGAGCAGTGGTGCTGGTGGTGGTCGGGAGGAGCAGCAGCCGAGGCCGGCTATCCTGGGCCTTTGAGACTTGCCAGGTTTCTGAACTCGCAGCCTCGCTGCTGCCTCGCTCTGTCGGTCTGTGCATGTTCCTATCCAACAAACAGCAAGAGGCCGGGGCCCCCACGTGCTGACTCGCCAGCCGGTTTCCGGTTAAGACACCGGCCATTGTTTGGGAAGGAGCTGGGGGCATTTTAATATATTTGAATTTTCTAGGGCTTGAGATTTAATGTTTACAAAACCGTGGGCCTTAAAAAAAATAAATATCACAAAATTCTGAGCTAAACAAATAGATATGTTTTGGGTTTAACCCTCCTGCTTTGGCAATGGTCATTATATCATGGCACCCCCAATGGGGTTGGGTGGCAGTGTTAACTCACCGCGTATTCAACAGCATCCCGAGAAGGCCAAGAAGGAACAATCCCTCATTATCTCCAAACCCTGTGTTGGATGTTACACTTGATCTTAGCCTAAAGCCAAGAAACAAATAGATGTTATCCTAATAATAGCCCCAGTCCTAGGCCAGCTGATGTGTGTATGTTGCTTCTGAGCACAGCGTGGCCTTTTCCTGCACACTGGGGAGGAGGCTTCTAACCCCTGAATAGTCCCTCATAGAGACACAGAGGATTTAAATAACAGATGAAATTACTGACATGTTAATTGTAACTTTCCTTGAGGCCCGAATGAGAAGTTTATTTATTTATTTATTTACTTATTTTTATATACCAGTATCCGATTTTACATATCACATCGGTTTACATTTAAACAAAATTTGCAGTTACTCATGCGTTACCTTTGTCAAATACATTAAATATTTAAGTATGGGGATTGTTAACGAGGGATATAAAAGAACATGGGGAATGGCTAACACTACGGGATGCACGAAGGGGTGCACAAAGGGGAGTGCCCCTTTGTTGCGCCCCTTCAGCGCGCGACGCACGGCGCGCAACACCTGGTGTTCTGACGCTGTTTAATGTCCGTCACAGTCCTCAGTGACATCAGAGGGGGCGGGTCTCCCAATCAAGGATCACACACCGCCCCTCCCCTCTCAGTTCCAGATGGATTCTTTCACCTTTTTTTTCTTTCCTTCTGTCTTTCTAAATACATCCCTCACTCTCTGAGATAGCTGCCACACAATCAGCTGCAAGCCAGGAAGAAGTCTCTTCTTGAAGAGGTTAACTTGTAGGTTTAGGATAGCCTGTGAGGCACAGGGTGGTCCTCCCAGTTCACCTTGAATTAGGAATATGTCCTTGATTCTCAGCCTTTTGTGAGTTAAGGTGAATAGTTTAGCGTCTGGCCAGGTTCTGCAGTGTTGCCGCGCGGGGTGGGTGCAGTGATCTTCATGTTGTTCTGGAGAGGTTGTACATTAATCATGTGCTCGCAGGTGTGGATTAAATAATGCCACCTTGACGATTTAGTGCAAAGCACATTGATTTCTCAGTGTGCAAATGTTCTGTCTTTTCATTTCTCATACAGGGCCTTGGTCAGTAAAGGTGTGGAGGGTTTTTTTTTACCCTGTGAGCACAGAAAGGGGAAAAAGTTATTTTTCAATAAATGTTTTCTCTTTGCCTGATCTAGAAATTAGTGCTCCTTTTCTGGTTGCCCCATTAGCTAAATAGTGGGCAGGTTAGCAGATTACTTAGATGAGCGAATCCGTAGATCAGGGGGCGCTCAAACCAGTCCTTGGGCCCCTCCCCCCCCCAGCCAGCCAGGTGTTCAGGAAATCTCTAATGAATATGCATGAGATTTGTTTGCATGCACTACCTCTGATGTTTGCAAATACCTCTCATATCCTGGGATATCCTGAAAACCTGGCTGGGTGGAGTGCCTCTACCAGAGATTATTGCACCTCCTTCCTTTCATTCTACCGTCTTCAATACAAAATAGAAACCCCTTAAAACCTTTCCGAACTGAATCAGAAAAGGTCCCCTGAAAGGACATAAGAAATTGCCATACTGGGTCAGACCAAGGGTCCAACAAGCCCAGCATCCTGTTTCCAACAGTGGCCAATCCAGGCCATAAGAACCTGGCAAGTACCCAAAAACTAAGTCTATCCCATGCTACTGATGCAATTAATTCTATAACATATACCAATACAAGGGATGCTTGTGTCCTGGTATTACTTATGTACGGTGGCTATTGTTCAAGGACAGCCAATTTTATGGGTGTCCTTCTTTTTAGCCCCGTCTATTAATCTTTATTATCCAAAATTCAATGTAGATTTTCTATTTTGTCTTTTTCTTTTTTATCTAAAAAGATCCCCTTATCTCCCCGTTTTATGAGGCGACCCGCTACTTGTTTGTCAATACTTATCAGGACATCCGTCTCAATTGCTTCTCGCGGGGATCGCGTCTGCCTGCCCGACATGGGCCATGTTTCGGCACTCTTGTGCCTGCTTCAGGGGCTACGGGGGGGGAAATTGTGCTGTGTCCTAAACAGGTACTCGATATCTGTTAGTTCTCCAGTGTCATGTTGATAATGTTCCTACTCGTGGACGGCGCCTACCTTCCACGGCGCCTACCGTCCACGAGTAGGAACATTATCAACATGACACTGGAGAACTAACAGATATCGAGTACCTGTTTAGGACACAGCACAACCCCCCCCCCGTAGCCCCTGAAGCATGTCATGTTGATAATGTTCCTACTCGTGGACGGCGCCTACCTTCCACGGCGCCTACCGTCCACGAGTAGGAACATTATCAACATGACACTGGAGAACTAACAGATATCGAGTACCTGTTTAGGACACAGCACAACCCCCCCCCCCCCCGTAGCCCCTGAAGCAGGCACAAGAGTGCCGAAACATGGCCCATGTCGGGCAGGCAGACGCGATCCCCGCGAGAAGCAATTGAGACGGATGTCCTGATAAGTATTGACAAACAAGTAGCGGGTCGCCTCATAAAACGGGGAGATAAGGGGATCTTTTTAGATAAAAAAGAAAAAGACAAAATAGAAAATCTACATTGAATTTTGGATAATAAAGATTAATAGACGGGGCTAAAAAGAAGGACACCCATAAAATTGGCTGTCCTTGAACAATAGCCACCGTACATAAGTAATACCAGGACACAAGCATCCCTTGTATTGGTATATGTTATAGAATTATTATTGAAGGGAAGAGGTTGGTTGATGAACTGATGCAATTAATAGCAGTGGCTATTCCCTAAGTCAACTTGATTAATAGCAGTTAATGGACTTCTCCTCCAAGAACTTATCCAATCCTTTTTTAAACACCACTACACTAACTGCACTAACCACATCCTCTGGCAACAAATTCCAGAGCTTTATTGTGCGTTGAGTGAAAAAGAACTTTCTCCAATTGGATTTAAATGTGCTACTTGCTAACTTCATGGAGTGCCCCCTAGTCCTTTTATTATCCGAAAGAGTAAATAACCGATTCACATTTATCTGTTCTATTCCTTTCATGATTTTGTAGACCTCTATCATATCCCCCCTCAGTCGTCTCTTCTCCAAGCTGAACATCCCTAACCTCTTCAGCCTTTCCTCGTAGGGGAGCTGTCCCAGCTCCTTTATCATTTTGGTCGCCCTTCTCTGTACCTTCTCCAGTTTATTTTCACACTTGTTGACTGCACAGGGAACGCGCAGCCAGAGACACAGGAGTTTTGTTATCTGTTTTTAGTTCTATGATTTCCTCCTACTCCTTTGAAATTTCCAGCTCAGTTGGAACCTGTTGGCTAAGATTTCAGTGAGCCTTCATTTGCAATTACCTGGGGTTTTTTCCCCCAGTTTTATAATATTACAAGCCATTAAGCCCGTAACAACGGGTTACATTAAAAATGTTGTTTTCGGTTCGGTTTTCAGAAATGTCAGTCTTCTAAACTTCTTCTCCCTCACTCCCCCTTCCCCTTGCTCATTCACCTCGGTCACTCATCCTCCCCCTCGGTCACTCACCCCACCTCATCCACTCACCTCCCTTCCCTCCCCTGCCCCCACTCAAACTCCCTTCCCTCAGTCTTACCCTCTTTCTCCCACTGCCTCCCTCCCCTCTCACTGAAACCCCCCTTCCCTCTCACTGAAACCCCCTTCCCTCACTCTCACCTCCCCGCTCATTCTCACTCCCACCCCTTCCCTCCTCAGTCACTCCCCCACCCTCTCCCAATCCCATCCCTCATTCTCATCCCATCCCCTCTGTCACTACGCTATGTGACTCACTCCTTCCCCTGCGGCACGGCACGTCTGTCAGGGATCTTAACGTTCCTGCCGTCCTAACTCCCTCCCCTCTCCCCCCGATACTCCTTGTCCGCGCTCTGAACTCGCGCCGGTTCTCGTCTCCATGGAGAGAGAGATGCACTGCACGTCAGTCAGAGCTCTCTGTTCCGCGCATGCGGGGTAGAGCTGTTCCCTACTGCGCATTTGCGGGCCGTCGGTCAGAGCCCATTTATGTTGTAGATGTTTGTAGCCAATGTCTTCTGCCAATAGAATAGCCATTCTGCCATGATGTCATCGGCAAGAAGTGAGCACAAGCTTTGCTCATAGTTTGGCTGCACCGAGCAATAGCTAAATGTATAATTTGTGTTTTTATCACCCAGTATTTAGTGTATTTAACAGTCTTATAAATCCAATATTACATGACAAATAACAACCAATAAGGCTGCACTAATGCTCCTCCTAAGTGTACAATCCTCCAGCCATTTCTGTGAACTCTCTCTGTTTTAGCTGGCACGGTTTAGCCTTTTCTGCACTGATTTCCATTACACTCACCTCTTCCCGCCTTTTAGCCAAGGTTTTCCTGTCAGGCCTCTCTCCCATTCACCTAAGTAGTACCATTTAGTTTCAACATTTTCTTTTTTTTTTTTTTTTTGAAGTGTGTCGATTCCTTGCCATTATCCACTCCCCGATCTTCTGCTGTTTTCTTAAACCAGTGCTCATCACGCAAAAGGGGATTTTAACCGGCAAAAGAAGCAAGCAGAAGCCGGGAGCCAGCCGGGTGCCACGCGGAGGCCTTCAGAAAATTTGTCAGTGGGGAGAGGGGAACATTTTTTTAAAAAGCAATTGGAGATGTTGAAGAGAATCATAGAAAGCTACAAAACGAATTCGTCATTAAAATCCATGGGGGGGGGGGGGAATGACCACCTCCCCAGCCCTACGGAAGGCGCCCGAGAGGCCCTCTGTAGCCTCTGCCCGCGGTTCTCATTCATTGAACGCTGCAGTGCGCTAAGCTTGGCTGACAGTATGGCAAGGGCCACGATTAAACTCTTCCCAACTTTTTTCTAGCCCCAAAATCCTTCGCAGTTCGCAAAAGCATCAGTCAAGCATTTCCAGACCAAAATAATGTGCTTTTTGTGGGGTGTTTTTTTTTTGTTTTTTGCTTCTTTTCCCACTCATTTCAAGCTCACTTGCCGGCTGTCCCTCTCCTGTTTATTTTTTTTAATGTCGAAGGGAAATCTTCTGAATTCAGCAGAACTTTGGGAGCTGTCAATAACGCGCTGTGCTGGATTACGTTGGCCTGGAGTCTTAGGCTGCCAAATATAACACGGCTCACTGTGTTCCTGCCAGAGGGCACAGGTGAATTCTGCTAAAAGGGAAAAAAAAAAAAAAATTGAGTCCAGAGACACGGCAAGCGCGTGGCTGAATTTCTGGGGATCTGACGTTGGTGGGCTCAGGATTCAACCAGCGGTCTGACTTCACAGAGTGAAATTTGAGACAGCCCGGGGCACTTCTGTGCCCTGCGGGGCCTGCACGCAACCTTTCCGAGGGAAGTTCCCCCGCAGCTTTTCCCTCTTGGAAATCTGGGCCCTGGTGGGGAACGGGAGTGTAAAAGGACCCGGGGGCTTCACAGCTGCTATAGGGCCGGTGCAAAGTGCCAGGGGGGTTGTGAAATGATATCTCCATGCCTGCTTTATTTTCCTACTCTCCCCTTCCCCCTCATCTCCGCCGGGAGCCATCGATGCACGCAATTTTGGCTGCATAGAGGGGAGGAGTGGTCTTCGAACAGGGCAGTCTAATCACCTTGGCCCTGACTAACACAGGCAGGTTGCTGTAAAGCTTGTCCTCATAATGACCCCCATGGAATTCTTGTAATGCCCTGGCTCTTTTCAGGGCCACGTTGTTCCTGGAGCAAACTCAATTCCTTGTGGGCTGTGAGGCGGTTTTGGAGGAGAAGCAGAAGAGATCTTATGAAGAGCGCCAGCAGGAGTCAAATTTAAAAGATTGAGGTCGTGCCCCGCGTACCCCTGGCTTTAAGCGTGAGGTTCGTTCCTGTCATTGTACGCACAAAACAAATCCATTTGGAGACACTGCTCTGAAACAGACCCCTTCTTCAGATGCCAGCGAGCAGGATGAGATGGTCTCCCTGCAGTTGCTCTTCCGGGAAGCTGCTTACCCATCCAGATTGCCCTGCCTGAAGATCGCTCGGCCGCACTATGTCTATGAATGCAGATGGTGTCCACAGCCCGGGTACCCTTAATCAGATTGAGAGGAGGTGATGTCAGGGTCACGTTTAGCTTGGCGAACTCTGACTTTAAAAATTCCTGCAATGTCAGCGGGTTAAAAGTACCCATGTACAGTGCAGAGACAGTTTGAGAATCGACCAAAAATAGTATTTCTCAGAGAAACAGAGAAAGTGAGAGCAGATACAGCCCTCCAGACTCAATAGCGTGCAGGAAGGGGCTTCTGGGAACAGCTTGGATACTTGGAATACAGGCAGATTAATACAATAACAATAATAACTCTTTGTTAAATTATCTTATGAAATCGAACAGCACCTCACCTGGCGAACGTCTCTTTATACAAAATGGCAGCATTTTTTTTTTTGGTATCTACTACGATACTGGGGACCCTTAATTGACCCTCACCCTCCCACTTTATAAGGTGAATTTTCAAAGGAGTTACTCATGTAAATGTAACATACTATCTTAGCAAGTGTGTAAAGTGCACTCATGCGGGTAAATCCTATGGACAATTCAATAATATATTTCATAGCAATTTTCAAACCCCACTTGCAAGGGTAAAGTGCATTTACACGTGTAAAACCCATTTTTAAGCATGCAAACACTTTTTGAAAATCAGGCCTATTATCTTTTTGTCCACTTTACTTCCCTTGGGAAGCCGCTCCATGCATTCCACATCCTTACGTTACAGCTGAGTCTAACCAACTACTCCGGTTTCCCATTTCGTCTTCTAACACCACCTCTCCGCTGAAAAAGGTTCACTGCTTGGTATTATGAGCGGATTTCTCTGTCATTACCCCCCACCATTCGTCCCGTCCCCCCCCCCCCCCCACACACACACACATACACACGCGCTCCCTTCTCTCCTCCAGGGATAAATTGCCAGAGAAGGCATCCGCAGGGATACGTAGTTATCCCTATGCATTGCTCACATTTTTTGCTCTTGTAACAACTTGAGTTGAGAGGGCTCACAAGTTTCAAACTTGTGCTAATTATAGAAAGTAAAACATCAAATGCATGCGAATGTGACTGGAATTTGTAGGGGGAAACCAGGATCATAAGAACATAAGAACATGCCATACTGGGTCAGACCAAGGGCCCATCAAGGCCAGCATCCTGTTTCCAACAGTGGCCAATCCAGGCCATAAGAACCTGGCAAGTACCCAAAAACTAAGTCTATTCCATGTTACCACTGCTAATGGCAGTGGCTATTCTCTAAGTGAACTTAATAGCAGGTAATGGACTTCTCTTCCAAGAACTTATCCATCCTTTTTTAAACACAGCTAGACTAACCTGCACTAACCACATCCTCTGGTAACAAATTCCAGAGTTTAATTGTGCGTTGAGTAAAAAAGAACTTTCTCCGATTAGTTTAAATGTGCCCCATGCTAACTTCATGGAGTGCCCCCTAGTCTTTTCTACTATCCGAAAGAGTAAATAACCGATTCACATCTACCCGTTCTAGACCTCTCATGATTTTAAACACCTCTATCATATCCCCCCTCAGTCGTCTCTTCTCCAAGCTGAAAAGTCCTAACCTCTTTAGTCTTTCCTCATAGGGGAGTTGTTCCATTCCCCTTATCATTTTGGTAGCCCTTCTCTGTACCTTCTCCATCGCAATTATATCTTTTTTGAGATGCGGTGACCAGAATTGTACACAGTATTCAAGGTGCGGTCTCACCATGGAGCGATACAGAGGCTTTATGACATTTTCTGTTTTATTAACCATTCCTTTTCTAATAATTCCCAACATTCTGTTTGCTTTTTTGACTGCTGCAGCACACTGAGCCGACAATTTCAGTGTGTTATCCACTATGACACTTAGATCTCTTTCTTGGGTTGTAGCACCTAATATGGAACCCAACATTGTGTAATTATAGCATGGGTTATTTTTCCCTATATGCATCACCTTGCACTTATCCACTCATGACAGAGTTCCATGAGTTGGTTGAATTTTTGCCTATTAGCGGGAGAGTGTAGTGGATCTGGTTATGCACCCCAAGGCCTGGGACACTGTTTATGGTGGAAGGGGGGGGGGGGTCAGACTCAGACCCCTCCTCTCCCCTCCTCTATTTGAACTTTTGACTACAGGCTCACTCTCTCAACAAAAGGGATTTGGCTTCTGATGCCCGGCACGGGAGCTGGCCTTTCGGAAGCAGGACATTTCCAGTTTCCATGCAGCCGAGATCTGAATGTGAGCAAGCGGCCTATTTCGTTTCAGTGGCTGAAGGGGAGGAGGGGGGAGTATGGCGGCTTCAGAACAGAAGTATTCCAGAAGTAACTAAATTATCAGATTAATAGGGACGGAAAGGTAGCGAGACGTGCCGTTAATCTGGGTGACTGCATACCAAGTATTATATAATGGAAAAAGCATGCAGAGAAATTTACATTTTTTAATATATGTAAGTAAGATTGGAGTAAAGTTGCTCTTTGGGACTGCAGGATATTATAATTGAAATGCAGACGATCAGATTTGTAGAGCACTAAATATTTGTTCAACTGAATATTTAAGGTGTACGGCAACTCAAGACCGTAAAACAACTTTGCCCTTTTTTTTTTTCAATAACAAAGTCTTAGGAAGGAGAAAATAATAAGGTCTGCAGGAGCAGCTTCCAGCCTCAAAGTTGTTTTACGGTAAAATCATTTAGCTTATGAAAACCCATATTGCCGGGCTTTCGGTTTTTTCTGCTTTTACTTTTTTAACTCCTCTTTCATCTCCCCATTTTTTGCTATCTTCTGCCAGTCTTTTTAATTTTACTGCTCTTTTTGACTCTTTGTTTTTACGCCCCTATTCTCTTGTTTTGCTCAACTTCTCCTTCTGGTCGCTTTTCGAGTTTTCTTTTCCTCTCCTTTTCTGTTAGGCCTTTTTGGTTTCTTTGGGGGTTTTTTTTCCCATTTTTGATCTTGCTGTCCAGGAGAGCCCTGAAGGGAGAGGAAGACAGAGAGAGGAGAGAGACAGACCAAGCTCAGGAGGAGCTTCCCAGAATTAAGGACACAAGGAAGAACACCAGGCAATAACAATAGGGGGTCACCAGGTCAACCAATCAGGCTGATCTAGTCCTGATTGTGCCCCCACTGCATGCAGGGATATGTAGTTCTGATTTTTCCCGTTTAGTTCCTTAAGAAAAGCAGCGGTACCCCGGAGGATTGCGGGCCCCTGTTTCACGGCATTGTGCGGTCAAGACTCACAGCGGAGTTTGGCCACGCTGTGGCAGTGGACAGAATTGAGGAGTTCGTCTGGAAGTGGGCGATTGGAGACGGACTGTGTACTGTAAGCCCTGGCCGTCAGCCTTCCTGGAGCTACATCTCTAGGCCATATAGGGGTTTTTCTTTTGGGCAGTGGCGCATGCCCTCCTTCGGGAGCGCGTGTACGGGAAGCGTGAGGCGCTCCCACCCTTTAGTTAGTCGTGGAGCCTTGGGGTCCCATGTGGGCAGCTGGGAGCAAAACCCACAGCCCCCCCCTGCCTGGGTTACGGCCCCCATCCCCTCCTCCCAGGCCTTGAAGTCGGCTACCCCCTCTTCAAAGTGGTCCCAGGAGTGAGATCCTGAGCAGAGGTGACTCCCTCCCCATGCTCGGAGCTCATGAGCCCAAACACCTTCAGACAAGCCAGACATAGCACCACCACCTATGACTTTATTTTCGGTCTTGTTTTTTGCGTCTCCTGCGGGGATTTTTTTTTTTCATGGTTTTTTTGGTCGAGAGGGGGGCTGTTCGCCCTCCCTCTCGAAGTGTAAAGAGATGGACTGAAATATGCCTTAAGAAAAGCAGAACTACATATCCCTGCATGCAATGAGGCAAAAAAACCCCAAAAAACAGGACTAGACCAGCATGTCCTATGCGACGGTCTGTTTCTCTGGCTCATCCTTGTTTTCTGATGTCTAAATATCCTAGTATGGAAAGGATGCATGCTTGTGAGATTTCCGTATCCCTCTTCCCCAAGCAGTCAACTGAAAACAGGACTTAAAATGGCTGCCCTGATATTCATCACCAGACAGAGCACCATGAGTCCATTCTAAGCTTGCAGCATGGATACCCTGTAATATATTACAGCATATCATGCCATCATGGAATTGTGTTTGGCAGAGTTACTACAGTAATATCCTCTGCAGAAAAGACATTAACATTTTTCTAAAATGTATTGGAAAAAGAAAAGGCCAGATTAAGAGGGTTTTTAACCTTATACTCAATATTTATTTGATATTACTGTGTGCTGCTTTGAAACCAGGCATTTAAACTAAGCAAGCTATATGAGATTCAGATTGCCAGTTTAAATGGCATTCCAGGAGGCAAAGAAGATAAATCGTTACTGAAATGCAGCTCGTCTAGTGAATGCTCTGCTTTGGTAGCGTGAGATATAGTATCTGAACAAGGCACTTCGGGTACCAAAGTACCTAGAGAGTTAAACTAAGGCAAATTCAAGAAACTTTCTGCTTAACTCAATTATTTTTCCTCCAAAGAGAGAAGAACAAAAGGAAATCTTTGGTCAAGTCTGTTCTCCACAACCAGACTTGGTTGTGGAGAACAGACCACAACCTCGCCCCAAATCAACCGAACATGCTGATGTTGTCCTGGTTTTTCCCCATTCCATGCTGGGATTTGTAGTTACGAGTTGCTTAAAGCACTCAGTTGAGAAAATCAGAGCTACATGTCCCTGCATGCAGCAGGGCTAAACCAGGACTGGATCAGCCTGTTTGGTGGACCTGGAGTGAAGTGGCGACTCTAGTTACGGCTGAAACCACTTTCACCAAATTCTTGGATTATTCCTATATTTGCACCAAATATTGCAATAATCCCAAGGTATGGTAGCACCTAAGATCTGTAGACCATGTAGGTCCCCTCCCCTCTACAGATGTGACAGGACCCACCAAGGGCCTAATTCATCTTTTCCTATAAATACCTAATGGGAGAAAAGCCTTCATGAAATAGGCCCTAAGGGCCTGATTTCCTAAAAGCTCTTCTCCCATTCTGGTCTACAGGAAAACACCTTAATGAATTTGGCCCTAAGTCCTTAACAAGAGCGAGGTGCCAGCTGCTGCAGATGTTTACCTTCATGAACCCAGGCTGAGCGCTTTAATAACAGAAGGCAGCTTAAAACGGCAATTGTGAAAAGAAAAGCCGTAAAGACAAGAGACTGCAAAAACATTTATTTTGTTATTTTAATGAGTCACATAAAATAACTGTAAATGAATACAGTAAATGAAATGAATGGGATAGAAAAATAATATAAAATACATATTAATGACATACAGTAACATTTCCTTTTATTTCAGATTAACAAACTTCCAATAGAAAATGCTTAATAAAATATATATATATAAATAATAGTGATATTCTCTCTCTCTCTTGCTCTCACTCTCTCTCTCTCTGTCTTGCTGATTTATAATACTTCTGCACAATATAGAAAGTACAATTCTATTATTTGCATGAAAATTTGAGCTGAAACTCCTGAAATATTGTATGTACAGTACTTCTCACTCTCCATTTAAATCACTTCATAATTCTCTTAAATGGAAATAGTAATTCATTTATCTTGGGCAGCAGCTCCCTATTAGTCATTGCTAGCTCTGCTACTACCTATTGACAATTCAAAGAGATATGATGTTCACCCTTCCTTGTCTTCAAACAAAAACATTTTGGAATGCATTAATGCATATCTTTCTCAGAAGCATTATAATTGCTTTATCCTTTGTTCTAAAGCAAGCAGCTCTCTCTCTATTTCGTAAGGAAGGTCTGCATTGACTTGCTCGTCAAAGTATTTCTTAATGTCTTCAACCTCCTCTTGCCAAAATTCTTTGGAAATGTGAAACAGCTCTTTAGTATTGACGTCGCCTAAGCCCTTGAGGTTCAAAGCTGTGTCGGCAGGGACATAGCCAATGGGAGTCCGTCTGGCACAGTCTTCTCTGTCGATTCTTCTGAACATCCACTCCAGCACGCGTGAGTTCTCTCCGTAACCGGGCCAGAGGAACCTGCCTTGCACGTCTTTGCGGAACCAGTTGACGTGGAAGATCTTGGGCAGCTTTGCGGATGGGAGATGCTCCATGCTGAGCCAGTGGGACAGGTATCTACCAAAGTTGTATCCAAAGAAAGGCCGCATGGCAAAGGGGTCGTGCATAATGATTTTGCCTGCCAAAGAGAATGAAGTATAAATATATGCAACCGAGCTCAGCATCCTTTTTACATGCTGGATTTCAGCTCGCCCACTTAGTTACTGCATCTGAGCTGGTCAGAAGAGTATTATAGCATCTTGCATAATAACATAGCAATGACGGCAGAAGAAGACCAAATGGTCCATCCAGTCTGCCCAGCAAGTTTCTTATGGTAGTAACTGCCCCTCTGTGCAGGTTACCCCCGTGTTTCTGTTAAGGGTGGTAACTGCCCCTCCGTACAGGTTACCCCCAAGCCTTATGTTAAGGGTGGTAATATTAAAAATGAAAATCAAGTAACTGATAAACCCATAACAAAATTACTGCTAGCAACATTTTTACAGGGTAAGCAGCCTTCTTGATAATTCAATTCTGCTTGAATGTGTTTTGCTTATGGGCTTGGCCATAGAAGCCGTCCTGTGCTTTTTCCATAATGCCAGCATATCAGTACCCCAGACCATAAAAGTCGGGGCCCAGCATTGGCTGCCATCTGAATCCAGTTCCCATTTTTGCCTTTTGGGTTTCAAGAGTGCTCATAGAATGTTATGAAGACTATAATATCATTATTCACTTCAGAATTACCGGTATATTTTTTTTGCATTACATTACTATCTGAAAACTATAAATGTTAGCATCCAAACATCTCATGGCTACATATTATCCCATAGTAAGGATCTTCATATCATCTTCCTGTACAGCATTATTCTCTATAGCTACATGAGGTCATACTTTTGAATAGTCAAGGGATATTTATTTTGTACTAAGTGAAGGATAAAGCAAAGTATTAGCATTGGTTCATGCTTATAAAGTTTATTTCTGCACTAAAAACACCTAATACAGTTTTATGGTAAAACAGAGCAGCATCCATCATAAGTTATTTAACATTAAGCTAACGAAACTGTGATTTTACCTTTGTGTTCAGCTGCTGCCGTTGCTTCAGATCTCATTGCAGCGCCTATAAAAACTCCATGCTGCCAGTTAAATGCTTCGTATACTAAGGGCACCCCTACCGAAGAAAGGAAGGCAACTAGCATTAAATATCTGAAAATTCTGTATGCATTAAGTCCAGGGACTTTTAGAGAACATAGAAATTTCTGCACTATTGACAGCACCGTTGTCTTCTACCTGTCTCCAAAATCTCCCCCTAGATTCATCAAAATGCTATAATGCCCACGGTAAGGAAAAGGGACGTGTTTATGATCATTTTAGATTTACCGCACCATGCGCTTCGCATAGGTAGTGTATTGCTGCGTGCGTTAAAGTTTTTTTGCACCAAGAGAGAGAGAGCACCCTGTTATAGAGGCCATCAAGAACATGGTAGAAATCTCATCTTCGTGAGACTTTCCTCACTCCAAATACGTCTCACTCTGCGTGTCAAACTGGCCCCAAAACCCTAAACCACCACCAACACCTCACCTCGAGCTGTTTGGTGGCCCTCCGATAGTCATATAAATAGTTGAATGCTATGAAGGCCTTATAAAGTCTCTCTCTCTCTTTCTCTCTCCCTCTCCCTCTCCCTCTCTCTCTCTCTCAAGAGGCTGAGAAGGGAGAACAGTCATTTTGTAATAAAATCCTCCAGGGTGCGCGATAATGTTGGAATAACCATACATTATGGAGAGTATTTTTTTAGCAAGCTTTGCTTTGTGACGCACCCATGGCTTGTAGTTAGTTCAGGGTGCATATATTCTCTATCAGTGTTATTACTTAAATATTACAATCTATTTTCTAACATTTATTTTTATTCAGCTTTCATGTAAAAATAAATCATTTTGCTCTTACCAACTGGTCTACGTCCCCCAAAAATGATGCCCTCAATAGGCACTCCTTCTGGAGCTTCCCAGGCAGGGTCAATGATTGGGCACTGACTGGCCGGAGTACAGAATCGAGAATTAGGGTGGGCACAGGGTTCCTCTGAAAAAACAGAGATGCTTTGTTAGTTATTCCAGTCCAAACATGTAGCTGACAGCAGCATGAAAAAGAAGAGTCCTTGTGTTATTTACATGTTTTCTTTACCTACCATTTTCGGGTGTCCATTCCTTGTTCTTCCACGATGTCAGTATTACTCCTGGGGTGAGTGGCTCATCGAGGCCCTCCCAGTAGATGCCGCCATCGCTGGTTTCTGCCACGTTGGTAAAGATGGTGTTCGTTTGAATGGTCTTAATAGCATTGGGGTTGGTTTTCACCGAAGTCCCCGGAGCAACTCCGAAAAAGCCGTTTTCAGGGTTGATAGCCCTTAGGTTGCCTACAAATAAATCATGCAAAAGGTAAAGAACTGAAACACAAGTTTCTGCTGTGCAGTAAATGCTGGGCCGTTTAACACTCAGCATAGATACTGCATCCTCAAAAAAAAAAAGTTTACCTTGTTCATCGAACTTCATCCAGGCAATATCATCCCCTACGCATTCAATTTTCCATCCCGGCAACGTTGGGTTCATCATAGCCAAATTTGTTTTCCCACAGGCACTTGGGAAAGCAGCAGCAAAGTACTTCTTCTCACCTTCGGGATTTGTAATCCCCAGTATCTATTGCACAAGAAAGCATCCTCCAAATTATTAATTTCTCCTGTGATCAGTCCTCTCACTTATCAAAATAACGAGGCCTACCACAACTACTGCAATTACCAAGCATCAATATAGGCCGTATATGTGCAGCTTTAATAACACAAACAAAATGTAAAAAATAATAATCCATTACCTTTTATTTATCTACTACCATTGATAGCAATGCTTTATCTACTTTATAAGCTATGCTTTCTTGTTGAAGATATGAAATCTGAATCATGTTTATTATTCACAGTAACAAGCATGATAAAAAATATTAAATAGGAATTAATATGTACTTTACTGTCCATAATTACAATAGCTATTTACTTAGCAGCAGGCTGGGATGCCTTTAATGTCTTTTTCTAACGCACTTTAAAAATCTGATTATTATAATGCAGCCTTTTCTTACCAGCATGTGCTCTGCCAGCCAGCCCTCTTCCTTGGCAATTCGGCTCGCAATCCTGAGAGCAAAGCACTTTTTCCCCAGCAAAGAGTTTCCTCCATAGCCACTACCAAAAGAAATGATTTCTCTGCGGTCGGGGATATGAGCAATGAGGGTCAGATCCGGATTGCACGGCCAGTTGTTCACCAAAGAATCTGAAAGAAACAGAAATGTGGCAAAGTCATAAACTGAAGCTGCCAAGCTTTGATCCAAACGAATGGGAAGGCCAGTAACGAATGGGAAGGCCAGTAACTTACGCTTCAGCGGTAAGGGGCACCCGACGGAATGGAGGCACTTCACGAACTCCCCATCGCCCAGCGATTCCAGGACCGCTGTTCCCATTCGGGTCATGATCCTCATGCTGGCCACAACGTAGGGCGAATCGGTCAGCTGTATCCCAGTCTTGGACAGTGGGGAACCAATGGGCCCCATGCTGAAGGGAATAACATACATTGTGCGCCCTGAAACAAAGGCAACAAAACATAGGCATGAAGTTGTATTCTAAATCTTAATGTTTGACCGCTGTAACTTCCTTCGGGCATGTCATTGTGAATGAGGTCCGAAATAAATGTATAGCGTGGGAAGAATACAGTGGCAGAACTAATGTGTGATTATACAGATTCTGTCTTTCTAAAATTTGTACTGCCACCTTTTTAAAAAAGTACATCGCTAGCTAGCTCTCCAGAGAGATGTACAGATTTTCATTAGCGGAATTATGATGTGTCATTATGATCATTAGCAATATTATGAGTAATTATCAATATCAGTCTCATCATTCACATTAAACGAGGCACAACATTTTCACTCCTATAAGGAAGCAGCCGTGAAAAACAAGGATATATATATACACACATTCTAGTAAATGAAGCTGTACATAGGGTATATTTTTTAATGGCTCTGTTTCATTTCTGCTTCTGTCTGCATGTTTCACTTTATGTCTGGCTGTCTCATGCATGACAATAATGTAGTACATCAGTTTCTGTTAGATAACTGTGACTATTCCAGCTCTGAATACTGATGCCGATTAATGCCACTGTGCCATATACCAAGCAAATTTTGCTCACCTTTCATGCACCCTGGAAACCTTGCCTTGAAAGCTTTCTCAAAATCATCTTCGGACATCCAGCGCCCCAGCTGGCTGATGGCAGTTTTAGCGATTGGCACGGTGTCCCTTTGCTCTTGAGTAATAATGACGGTTTTGCTTTCGATCCTCGCCACATCCCGAGGGTCGGTGAGAGCCAGCCAGCTGTTAAAAAAAAACAAAACAAGGAAGAAATAACAATTCAGCGCTTACCCAAAAACTAAAAAAATCTAGCACTAGAGCGTACAGTCTGTGGCAATAATGTCAGATACGTCCTGCTTAGCTTTACTTGACATTAAAGCTTATGCTGCTTTCATCTGGGAACAGATGTGTTGAACTGCCTGATGCCTTTCACTGGACCATCATAAGAATTATCCATTTATCCAAAGGTGTTGGCGTGCGTGAGCTTTTGAGACCACACAGGGTGCCTCTTCAGATGCTAAGGGACTCGTGTGGTCACGTTCAACGTTGTTGGATAATTTTTTTTCTTATTTCAGTGAAAGGTGGCAGAGTCCTGCACGGAGACCCTTTTTCCTCCAGGACCCCCCCTACAGCATTTAGGACTCAGCTGGGCTTGTTGAGAAATTCATGAAAGGAAGATAACTCTGGCAAGCTAGTCACTGTTAAATACATGTTTCCATCAAAGACGATCTAGTTAAGCAACAGTTATGTTTTCTTTTCCCTAGAAACCTACCAGTGATCACTTACCAGTTCTCGTACTTGGTCAGCTTTTTGATCATGTGCAGCTCCTCCATCAGGTTCAGTATTTTCTTGTTCTCCTCCTCCGAGCCATCGCAAATGTGGATGCTCTCGGGCTGGCAGAGCGCGGCGTTGCTTTGGATGAAGTCTCTCACTTCTGGAGTCAAGCTGTTCAGCTCGCCCTGGACCACTTTGCTGGTGACCTTGAGCCCGGTTTGTATCTGGGGTGGCATTCTTGTTGTGTAATATTGCAACCTGCAATCAAGTGGTTCAATCTTTAGCAGATATCTTAAATTATAATTCCGTGTTGCACCATGATCTTTTTTTTTTATATATAGAAAAGCACATGAAATCGTCAAGGAAAGAATGAAATTCATTCTACTATACTAGAGACATTTTACAGGCATCTCTAGATGGGGCTTTTGCAGTCTTGAAATCTCATGTACAACATTATCTTTGGATCGTTCCTATGTTGGTCCATATTCTGTAAAGAATCCTGTTTTCTTATGAACTGGCATGGCTACTGGTACTCTGCAATTACTGGACTTAACTGTAGCATAAATATATGAGAGGGGCAGAACGGAAAAGAAGGACATATTTTCACATAGATTTACTTACAATTTCTCCTTCTGAGTCTTTTAGAGTAAGGTCTTCTAAGCTGGTTTCTTCAAGCCTTTTCTTAGGATTGCTTTGGTTCTCTCTGGACTGTTCTTCTCATCTTCCATTCCTAAGGAGGATGCCAGCTTTCTTAAATACTGTTCGGAAGACTTAGTCAGGCCAGTCAGCACGGGTGACAGGGGCTTGTCCTTCACGTCATCGAGTGAGGCCTGTCCCCTTGGAACAAAGCCATCAACAAGTTTTTATCACAAACAATTTGCAAAAATAAAACCCTAAAGGGGCTAATCATTTAACAAGTTATTGACTTCTGAATACCTACAGCAAAGGTTTTCAGCCCATTGAACTTGCTGAATGAAGTACTTGCATAACCTGTTGGCCAGGTAAACTTTGACCTACTTCAGTTCTGATGCAAGAGGGCTGGGTTATTTCTTTGTATGCACTGGGCCACCGAGCTCACTGGAACAGCCTTGTTTTGAGGCAAGGGTAGTGGTACAAGATGGCATTGCACAACGATCAGATTTAATATGCACGGTGCTACCAGTTGGTTGTACGCTGGGGGCTCGTCCAAGGTGTGTTTGCTCACCTTGGAAACGTTCCCTACTGCAGGATAAAGTACAGCTTGCAACAGCAAGCAAGGGGGAAAAGGAAGCTGCTGTGGAATTATTTATCTCGACACGGTGCTGTGAATTGGGTTCTTTCTATCAAGGAGGGAAAGTGTACAGACAGAGCCGGCAAGTGCCTTAGGCTCAGATTCTGGTTAGGAATGATAAATTGGCCAGGATTAAATCTTAACTCCTTCTATGAAGGCTGAAGGGGGTTTCAGATTAGCAGTCAAATGCTGCAAATTTGGTTCTGATACCCGCAGATCATTCACACTTTGATTTAACTCTTTCTGATTTGCCTTGGATGAAAATATTCACATGTGTAGGTAAGGCACTCAGAGGTTCACACTAATAGTTTCCATGTGCTTATATCTGGATCAGTCTAAACTACCCTGAGCAGATCTTTATTTTAAAAAGCCTAGGCAGCGATTGACTGATCACCTGCTTCAATCTGACTGCCTCTTCCTAGCTCTAAGAGGAGAGATTTGAGAAGTTTAGATGAACGGAAAGGGAAGGAGTGCCTCAGATCTGTCTATTACCTACCGTGTTAGGCGAGCAGGAGTTTTGTTCTCCTATTGTGGCACTGCCACACAGCTGATCGACCTATCTACCTTGAATATAGCAAAATGAGTGTTTCTTTAAAATAAATATATTCTGCATTTTAAGCTAAAAGAAAAAAGTATGAAAGACAAATAGAGAAGTAGGTGAACCACCAAATAAATATGAAAACAACAAGAATGGTACACAAAAAGATAAATAGACAATAAAACATGAATAAATACATATTTTTAAATGTGTGATAAAATATTACAAATTTAATATCAATAACAACATATTTATAATAAAATCAAACATAAAATTAGCACAATGATGGATCCAATACAATCGACATGGCCATGTTTCGACACTGTGTCTGCTTCAGGGGTGATTATATAATTGATCATCCTTCTTCCCTAACAAGAAACCATAAAAATATATAATCAAAGTAGTACAATTTTTAATAATAACAAAAAATACTCAAAAACATAAATAAATAATCCACTAGGACTAAAATTAAATTAATACAAATTTAAAAATAATACAAAATAAAAATGACAATGCATAACAAATGACTCGTAATAATATGGCAAGATGATAAATAATTTCAAACCAAAACTGTTGTGTTCCTCGCCCGTGGATGGCCATGGGCGCGGCCCCCTACCATGCCCGCGGCGGCGATCCACCGCGGGAGTTCCGGTAGAAGCCCTGGATCCAACGTCCCTCGCTCCGACATGGACCCCGGTGCTGGTCGCCAGGTGGGGAGCCGTCCCTGCTCCTCCCTCGCAGCGTCCAGCGGCGTTTCCTCCGTGGAGGAAATCAAAGATGGCCGCCACCATCCTTAGGCGCGAGGCCGCACCCCCTTCTCAGATTTAAAGGGACCTGATCCCTTTAACTAGACTCACCTGTTTCCTATGAGCCAGAGCACAGGAAGTATAAAAGGAGACTTCTCTGCTCATTCCTTGACTTGGCAACTTCCGTGGTTAGTCAGGTCTGCTTGCTTCGGTGAGTTCTTGTGCTTTGGAGAGGGAAGAAGGAGGAGGAGGACAAGGGAAGAGGAAAAGAAAAGGAACAAATAACACATTAAAAAAATTTAAAATGGTTTAAATAAAACCCAAAACTAATAATATAAAAAACTAAAAAAGTACCTAGAACATTTTTTTATTTTTTCATTAGCAAATAAAAAAGAACAATTGTTGGGGTAAATGATTGAAAAGTCCGATGGCAATTTTAATTGCATGCGGCATGGCTTGCTGATACCCCTTATCTATTTTTGATCCTTGCCTCACTCCACATTATACGGATTTGTTGGCTTAGTCTGTACACCACTCTAGCATTAAATACCACTCTAGCATTAAATAAAAACACAAGAATAGGCTCCAGCTCTTGCAAAATACTGCAGCTCTGATCCTGTTTTGGCCTTAAACCCAGAGAACATGTTACTGGAGCAGTGCAGAAAGTATACTGGCTCTCAGTGTCCTGTGGAATTAAATTGAAAGTCTTGCCTTTAGTATTCAGGACACTCTGTTATGACTGTCCAGACTATTGTGGTCATCCCAATATACTTTGTGTAAAGTCCTTCATAGAAGGTACAGAGTATGTGATGCTAGGAAAATGTGTTTTTTTTTCATGTGCCGGCCTCATCCTGTGGAATGCTATGCCGAAGGATCTGCTTATCATGGGGAGTTACTTATCCTTCAAGAAACAAATGGAAAGCCTGGTTGTTGTCTTCAGCCTTTGATGAGTACGTTTTCCGGTTCTGTTGGATGATCTGCTTTCTATTGCTTGTTTTATGATGTTATGATTTTAAGTTGCATGTATGTCATTTGCTGTGTGTGTGGGTTGTGATGGGCGCTGATCGATTTTATTGTGCTGTATTTTAACTTTTCTACTGTGATCTGCCCAGAGCCATTATGGGTGGGTGGAAAATAAATAACATGGGTGGGGGTCCGGGGAGACAATTGTGTTTCTATTACGGGATCTGTTTCACTAAGGGGTAGATTTTTTAAAAGGACGTGTGATTTTTATAACAATCACGGGCGGCGAGCACAAGGGGGGTAGACATAGGGCGTAAGTGCGCATCGACGCATTGTCCGGCTTCCCCAGTTCCCTCCCAGTCCGTTCCAATTAAGGAGCGGACTGGGAGGGAATTTCCCTACCCCCTACCCTAACCTTCCTTCCCCTTCCCTACCCCCTCCCCCCCTCCCCATTTTTTTTACCTTTGCTCTTGCAAAGGAGCTGTAGCAAGTTGCAGGGTGCTGGCACGCTATCCCCCGGCATAGTGGCAAATGGCCGTAGTACCAGGTGCCTCTAGCCCTGCCCTGTCCCGCCCCCTCCTGGACCGCCCCTCCCCCGAGACCCGGCTCTTCTGCGCATAACAGGGGTTACGTAGGTGGTTGGGGCCCCTTTTAAAAAGCGCGTGGCACACGCAAGGCCTGGCCGCACGCGTAACCCCTGTGTTTTACGCCCGCGGGCCATTAAAAATCCAGCCCTGAGGCTTTTCTCCTGTTCTGTGTCTGGGGCGGGAGGGGGAAGCTTTGTTTTCTGCCGCACTAGGGAATTCTGATCATCTCGATTCTGATCAGTCTGGCTTTTGTTAACATTTTAGTACCAAAACTGCCCTTGTGGCACTTATTGACGTTGGGGCAGATTTTATATAACTACGCGCCCGCGCGTACTTTTGCTCGCGCACCAGGCGCAAACAAAAGTACGCCGGATTTCAACAGATATGCGCGTAGCCACGCGTATCTGTTGAAATCCGGGGTTGGCACGCGCAAGGCTGCCCAAAATCGGCAGCCTGTGCGCGCCGAGCCGCGCAGCCGGCCTCGGAGGGAATTTTCCTTCCCCTTCCCTTCCCCTACCTAACCCACCTCCCCAGCCCTCTCTAAACTCCCCCCTACCTTTGTTGCGCAAGTTACGCCTGCTCGAGGCAGGCGTAACTTGCGCCCGCCGGGCCGGCCGCCGGCGCACCATGGTCTGGTCCTCGGGCTGGTCCGGAGACCGCGGCCACGCCCCCAATGACGCGCCGGCCACGACATGCCCCCCCCTCGACACGCCCCCCCAGGAAAACCTCAGGACTTACGCGCGTCCTGGGGCTTTGCGCGCGCCGGCAGCCTATGCAAGATAGGCTCGGCACGCGCAGGGGGGGCTTGGGGTAGGTTTTCGGGGGTTACGCGCGTAACCCTTTTGAAAATCTACCCCACTGTGAGGAGAGGTTTCGGAAAGAGGCATTGATTTTGTGCTTCTGTTAGATCTCTGGACTGTCTTCGATACCATTGCCCATGGCCTCTGAAATCATCGCCTCCGGTCAATGCGCTAGTTCTGTTCTTTGCTAGAGAGGACAGGTCCACCCCACGTGGTATCGCAGTGTGGGGGTCACCATTTAATATTTATTTGAAACGTTTGGCAAAATTGATTATAGATGCCGGGTTAAAGTGCAAAATCTATGAAAACAGTATTCAGCTCCACTACGAGTCCGGCCCGTCTCATTGGGAAAATATCCAGAACGTGAATTCTGGGCTTCAGTCTCTTGTCCATAGTTAAAAAGCAATAAACTGAAAGCTCAGGAGATGGAGGAAGTCTGGTTTCCTGTCCCTCCAAAACTGCGTCTGGAAGGCTGAGCCTCCAGTTCTCGCAGTCCGAGGCTCATTCCCTGGGTGTGATTCCGGGTGCAGAGCTAAATGTTCAGTTTCGGATTTCTCAGCTGGTGGGTTCGTGATTTTACCAGCTCGGGGTTATTTGGATTTTGACACCTTATCCTTCCTCAGATAATGCAGCAAGCATTCTTCACGCTGTGGTTACCAGCCGCTCTAATTATTTTAATGTGCTGTGTGTGGGGGTCGCAGAAAACACAGCTCCATAGGTGACGGTGTATTCAGAACGCAGCAGCCCGGATCCTTCCGGGCATCTAGCTGCACGATCACGTGTCACCTGCCTTACAATTTGAGCATTGGTTACCTGTCCAGTTTAGAATTCAGTTTACAATGCTAACCCACAGGCATCGGAACGGGGTGAGCCGGCCACCCAGGCCATGGCCCCCTCCCAGAAGTGCTCCTGTAGTGGGGATTTATTTATTTATTTGTTTTAGATACCGTCATTCCATGTGAGAATCGCTAATTCACAACTGTGTGCAGGTCTGACGCTCACAGACGATGCGTTGCGGAGGAAGGCATGCACACCGGAGAAAACCAAGAAAACACTCTAAAACCAGGGGATTACTTTAAAGATAGACACGTACAGAGCAGACGTTGCCAGATTAAGGGGAGGGTTGAGAGTAATGAGGTAGACATCGGGACATATTGGGTCATCGCAGTCTAGGGGAGTTGGGTGTGCCAGATTATAGGGATGGATGAGGGTAAGGGGGTAAGGTTCAGGACATATTTTGGTCATCAAAGCCATGGCAAATTGGATGTACCGGACAAACAGTAGGCACAATCAAATAGCCAAGTTTTCAGGACTTTTCTTAAATTTCTTAATGTCTGTTGTTGCACGAAGATTCTCCGGCATGGAGTTCCAGGGCTCTGGGCCAGCAATTGATGTCGCTCTGTCTCTAGTTTGAGTCAGATGAGAATCTCTTATGGTCGGGATTTCAAGAAGGGATGGCGTGGCTCTGCAAGTTTAAGTTGTGCTGATGCCTACACCCTTGCACTGAGTCTTGCAAGATTCAGCATGAGAACAAAGACCCCTGCACAGCTCCAACTCAAACGTTGAAGCCATACCAGTGCTGTGGTCAGACGTTGAGCCTCTGGAGATCCCACCATGCCTGCTGCAAGAATATTTCTGGGAGGGTGTAGGGTAAGAGACTGGGGGCTGAAGCTGGCTGGCTAAGAAGCCTGAGACTAGGGGGCCGGGGATCCAAGACCGGCTGGGGGGGGGAGGCGGGTTTGAGGCTTGCTGGTGGGATCTGAGGCTAGGGGCTGGGGAGGGGCAAGGCTGGGATCTGGGACTGAGAAGGAGGGAGTAGCCACTGGGCATGAGGAGGAAGAGAGCGGTTGGGGTGATACTAGAAACATAGACCCATGTGACGCGGACGTCACGTGATTCCCCGCGCGTTCGCTCCGGGACACAACCGGAACTTTTGGCCAGCTTGGGGGGGCCTCCTGACCCCCCCAAGCTGGCCAAAAGTTCCGTTTGTGTCCAACGAGGGTCCCGGAGCGAACGCGCGGGGAATCACGTGACGTCCGCGTCACTCCGACGTGACGCCGACGTCACGTGCTCCTCGCAAAGGAATATAGAAATGGCGTCCTGACTCTCCGCTGGACCACCAGGGAGTTTTGGTAAGTCTTGGGGGGGGGATTAAGGAGGGTGAGGGGTTAAAATTTTTATTTAGGATCAACAATCGCGATTTCCAACGTATTCAACATAGCTATGTTGAATAAGTTGGAAATCCGATCGTTTTCGCCTCATCACTTTTTTAAGTTAAAAAAAAAAAATTATGTTGCGTTTTACATATGCGTTGAAAACGAATGCACACCCCTACTATTCTGCCTTTGCTCAGTGGTATACAGGTTTAGATCTTATTTAAGTCTATCCCAATATGCTGTTGAGCGAAGACCACTCACCTTTTAGTAGTTGCCCTCTGGACTGACTCCACCCTGTTTACGGACAGAATAACTGAGCCAGATGGGTCTTTTTCTGCTGTCATCCTCTGCGTCGCCGTGTTACTGTATCGCTATGTTAAATATCGTTACTCTCCCTCCCTCCATGGCCGTTTTTATTGAATAATATCGGAATAGTGAGTACAGTTCTGGGGACTGCACCTTGAAAAGGCTCTGCTGCTAAGGGTTCATGCAGCTGCCAGCCACATAGTGCTGCCGCCTGCAAGATTTCTCCTTATCAAGGACGGTGCCTTTCCGCTTCCCCCCTCGGTACTGCACCATCGTGGGCAGGAGGGCATACAGGATCCCCGCTTAGTGCCCTCCAGCTCTCGCCTTTCCCGTGTCTAGCCCCCAAAGCTCTGTGATAATCTAAATGGCCAGCAATGCTAGCGTGCTTGTTTGCCCACACACCTAGTCTCCTAGACCCCCTTGCATAGCCTACCAGACAGACTCGGCTTACCTGAGTGCCTGCATTTCCACTCATTTAAAGTCCGCTTCGAAGATTGGCGTAACTTACTGGCGCATGTGCCGGCTAACTTACGCACGATGATAGAGAATTACCCGGCACAGGCATAGTGAGGTCCACCCCTCCTTCATAAGAACGACCAAATAAAAGAAAAACAAAAAACTCAGCAAACCAAAATAAGCTGAAAGAGCTTCTCGTTCTGTGCCCGGCAGTAAATTACTGGAGTTCCCTTCATTTACCCCCGTCCACCACCCTCCAGGACACACAATCGATCCCCAGAACATTAAAGAAATGTATGACTGCGTCGCTAAGGGATCCCGGTTTGATGAGGGACTGTAAGGCTGGTTAAGTAAAACAGATCATAACTTGCAGGGGGGGGGGGGGGGCAGTCTGAGCTGCTTCGGGGAGCAGTTCCGCAGGACGGGCACAAAACTGCGGAAAAGTTCCTACTGCAGGATGGGCACGGAATTAACCTTTTGACACAAGGAATCGACTAGAAGTCTGTCATCTTGAGATCTCAGGGGCCGAGCCGGGATGTACCAGGTCTTCTAGTTATTTCTGTACTTGCAGCCTGCCAGACAGACCCATCTGCTAGTTGTGTACCTCAAAAGAAAGACAATTATTTGCATGCAATATGTATTTTTGAAATCTTGTCAAACATAAAGCAATCTTACTCTGTTTATGATAGCACTGGTAATGGTATGACATTTGCTGATGGCTCTTTTATCCAAAATGCTTTGCAATAAATTAACACCGGTCCCATCTGGTCAGAATGAAGAGCAGGTTGAGGGTCGAGAGATGTTTATTGTCAGGTTAATTAGTGGCAGACATTAACCATGAGAGAAGTCCTTAAATGGGGAAAAAAAAACTGAGATATGAGTGGCCTTGCCACCCTGAAACCGTCATCAGTTTGCAAATATTCAAATTAAAGTCGGAGGTGAAAGTAAACAGGAGGGAATTAAATATTATTGCTAAAGTGTCAGACTCCTAAAACCTGCTTCATTAACTTGGTGCGCAAGTACTGTTTTTCTATGCCGAAGGCTCGTTCAGCATTTCTGTGTTCCAAGGATCAGTTTGTTGTTGTGACTGTCGGACACAGAAAGTGGGCGAAAGGGTAGGGATGTGGAAGGCAAGAGATGACATGCAGGACAAAGCAGCGCCATCCCGCTGCCCTGCTGTCAGGCGACGGCCGCCCTGATCCTCCTAATGCTCCCGCTAACAGCAGGCGAAGGAAAGCAGATCTGCCAAACAGAAAGTGAGCACAAAACCAAAGGAGCTTGGAATTAAATTACCAGAGGGAGGAGGTGGGTTGGCACAGTGGCAAGTGCTGCGCACTGCCATGCAGACAGACCTGAGTCAGCTGGGCACACCTGGGAGGCACCACCCATGGCCCCCGCAGGAAGGGAGCATTGGCCATTCCGCAACAGTGACACCCAGTGGCCAAACTTAGGGTGCACATGAGGCAGGTTCCAGAGGGAGCCACGGCCCACCCTAGTGCTCCTTCAGATTTAATGGTGTCCAAATCTTGCGCGAGCTCCTTGCATGCCCTCTGTCACTTCTTCACTATCATGGCTAGCTTGATCTCTGTTTCCGAAATCCCTGGTGTCATCTCTTCTCGGGTCACGTCAGATTAAAGGGTGGGGGAGGAGGAGGGTAATATTTGCACCTCTGCTTGATATTTTGCAGGCCTCCAAACTTTACAGAACACAGGCCATCACGGTGAAGTAATACCCGATGGTGTCATCCTCACCCGCGCTTCAATTTTCTTTTAGGGTAACACGAGTGAAGATTGAGGTTACTTTTTGTTGGTGAGAATGCTAGAATTTTGCATTGCAATGGCCTCGTCAGGCCACTCTGGATTGGTGTCGCCCACTCCAATAATCGTGATGACTCACAATACTATATATAAATACAATAACGTACAACAATATAAGAAAACCAAACACAATCACCCTAAAATAATATAACCCAACAATCCTTTTTAATATAAAGAACCTCGGTATATAAAAATTAAAAATAAATAAATAAATAATATAATAAGGACTGGGGGCATTCCATGAAATTAGCAAGTAGCACATTTAAGACTAATCGGAGAAAATTCTTTTTCACTCAACGCACAATAAAGCTCTGGAATTTGTTGCCAGAGGATGTGGTTAGTGCAGTTAGTGTAGCTGGGTTTAAAAAAGGATTGGATAAGTTCTTGGAGGAGAAGCCATTAACGGCTATTAATCAAGTTTACTTAGGGAATAGCCACTGCTATTAATTGCATCAGTAGCATGGGATCTTCTTAGTGTTTGGGTAATTGCCAGGTTCTTGTGGCCTGGTTTGGCCTCTGTTGGAAACAGGATGCTGGGCTTGATGGACCCTTGGTCTGACCCAGTATGGTAATTTCTTATGTTATTAATTTCAAATATGCCAAGCAATTTTCCTGAATTAGATAAATATTTTACATTCCAAGAAAATAAAAGCGATTTTTAGCAGAGACTTAAGGGTACAAATTCATAAGGGACCCCCGCCCTCTCCTCCCTTCCCCCACTGCTCTTTTGTTCTGTTTTTGATGCTTAAATTGCATTTCTTGCTGATCAGGCAAGAGTCATCAGACAAGCATAACAAAAGATGAACCTCTGACGTGTTCTCCAGTGACAGTGCTTGGCAGAATACCTGCGGCACGACAGCATTTCCAGCCTGTCTGCTCTGATAGATGGCGGTGGGGGGAGGGGGGGGGAATGGCATTTTAAAATTTATTTTACATTTTATTTTCAGCTCTGTCTTCTTAGGAAAACGTCCAAAATGGTTTGCATTTCAATAGCACCAACGGAGAGCTTGCTTCCCTACCACGGCACTCAACGTTTGTAAGACACTTTTGGTGACTATCACGAGGTCCATATTGAGTAAGCTGGAGGGCGGGTAATTTTAATCGGATATTCAGCTATTCCTGGCTAACGCCACAGTTATCCAGATAACTTTAGGACAGCCCTCTGGCACAACCAGACTTACCTGGATAACTAAATCCGGATAGCGTTGGCTCGCAGCCCTGAAAGTTGAGGCCCCGTCCCTGGAATGCCTCCATCACTGTTTTCTGTTTTTATCTGGATAAAATGTTGTCAGGTATGGAGTTACTCAAACAAAATGTTAGCAGAGAGCGAGGGGGGTGGCGAGGGAGAGAGTTTTGATAGCAGAGATTTTTTTTGTTTTTTTTTCCCTGGTAATCTTTTCTCTTTGGACCTCGTTCAGACGCATTTTGCCAGCCTGGGTTCTTCATTTGCCAGTTTAACTGCTTCAGGTATTCTACATCACAACAGAATTTTGCATTAACGTTTTGTTCTTTTCTTCAATAATCGGATCTCTCTTGCAGGACCTCCTTCCCTTGCCGCTCCGTTAAGGAAGCTGATTATACGGTCTCTCAGAAGAAGCTGGAACCATTTTTCACCAGGCCTTTACCTGGTGCGCTGAACGATGGCCCCCATTATGTTTTCGCGTGTGGAGAATCGTCTTGGTGCTGCCTTGTTTTTATGATGGAAGCCGCTCGTAGTGTAAATGTTTGAAGTTTTCGATTTGCATTTTCTGTATTTAATGTGTTACCCGCCAGTAGCAAGTATTTTTTGAGCTCGCAGAACAGGACTGTGAGAAAATGAAGAAAGAAATAATGGTTGTAAATGATAACAATGTTGGAAAGCTTTTTTTTGCCAGGTAACTAAGACTGGGATGCAACAGTGTAGTTTTTTTTTTAAAGAAAAATGCTCTTGGATAAGCTTTTGAATTACTTGTTTTCTAAAAGACCTCATTTTTTCCCATTTTTTTAATGTTTTGCAATTATTTATGAGGTAACAGGATATTCAAATTTGGAAATATCTGCATTTACTAAATCATATCCACCAAGTATAGAAAAATGATAAATTTAATATACATTTTTTATTACATTTGGTATTCTGAGAAAGTGGGGTTGATGATATTAAATCTATCTCTTTGAAAAGTACTGGTGAATCCCCCTGAATGGATTTGTCCATGACACTGATTTTTATCCATGGACATTGGCTTAGCTGGGGGGGTCCTTTGGGTGTGATCCTTTTTTCTCCTGGAGATAAACCCTGCTGACTCGCTTAGTCAACTGGAGATGAGGTTGCTCTAGAGAAGGCCCTTTTATTAATGGAAGTTGTCTAATTATTGAGAGATTAATCATCTCTGTCAAACAAACACGAGTCCACATCTCCACCACAGAAACCTAGGAACATGGATACGGAGCGGTTAACCCCCTCACCCTGTCTCCTGTGACACCAGTGACCCTTCTCAGTCTCCTCCAGACGACCTTCCTTACCCTTGTTCTAAATGCGTTCAGGTTCTCTCCCTGTTCCGGTTACTGCCACCTCCGCTGCTAGGGGGCTCCAGGCATCCATATCCTCTCTATAAGTATTTCCTCTGAGCCCCCCTCCTTCTGACTTCAAGCCCGCCTCGTCTCCAAGGGCTTCCTGTCCAAGTGCGCCACCGGGGGAAGGTGAAGGAGCATAGGCAACGTTGGCTTGCTCCTTGCGGAAAATTTCCCAAACTACGTTGCGGAAACCACGGAGAAAGACACCATAAATAAGAGGTTTCATGTATTCCAAAATGCCCCGGCTGACTTAAGAGGGACTCCACAAATCTGGTAAGGGTATAAATGTGTTTTATTCTGAGATAAGGAAAGGCACACAAGCGATAAAAACCTCGGGTCTTCACGTTTCAGGACATCATAGCTACCAGGTTTAAAAACAGCAATTCCACTCAAAGGTTTTTGCTGTACAAGGTTGAATTAAAAATGGGAGCACGCTGAGGGCTTCTCCCATGGATCCCTTTACCCGTAGGCAGTGACTGTCACCTCCCTGCCCTCACCCCTCTTACTTTCTCTATCCTCTAGCTTCATGCCCCTCCCTCTGTCCACCTGGATCTCACCTGCCTGTTACCGCTTTCGCCTCCCATCATCAGAGCTGGTACAGATGGGTGCAGAGTGCAGACAGCACCGGCATAAAACTAAACGTCATGTGGAGGTGGGGTGGATGAGGGGCGGACAAGAGATCCCCTTAACAGCTGAAATGAGGTTGCAAAATACACGTACGAACAGGGTCCAAACCAGCCAGACATCTCGGGATAGGGGGAGAAAGGGTTAAGATCCCCTGACGTGTACATCACAGGAAAAGCAGAAGATGTGCCTGTGACCTCGTCCCGGGCCTTCTCAGACATCAGCGATGCTAAAGACTCTCCTGGTCCCCTTTCCCTCACCAGTGTCCCCAGGGCCCATTCACGTCCTTCTCCCAGACTTTACCAATCTCTGGCATCCACGGGTGCTGTTTATTGTAAACATAAAGGGTTGATTTTCAAAACTTACGCGCGCGCGCTACCCGGCGCGCACACATGGACGCGCAATTTTATAACGTGCGTGCACTGGCACACGCACGTTATAAAATGCCGGGTCAGCGTGCGCAAAGGGGGGTAGAGTTATGCAATTACGTGCGGCGATGCATCGGGACCTTCCCCAGTTACCTCCCAGTCCACTCCAATTAAGCAGCGGACTGGGAGGGAACGTCCCAACCCCTACCCTAACCTCCCTTCCCCTATCCCTATCCTAACTAGCCCGATTTTTTTAACTCACCTTTTACTCCTGCCTCGGCAAACAGCGGCTGTGCCGGGCGCCTCTAGCCCCGGCCCACCCCGCCTCCCGGACCCCCTGCCTCCCGGACCCCCCGCGGCCCGCCCCGCCTCCCGGCCCGCCCCGGGGCTTACACGCGTGGCCGGGCCGTTTGGAAAATTAGCCCGGCGCACGTAAGGTCCGGCCACGCGCGTAAACCCCGGGCTTTTACGCGCGCTGGGGTTTGAAAATCTACCCCAAATTATTTTAAACGCCAGATGAAACAACCTGTGCCTTATTTCCAGTTGCCAAGTTATCACGTTTATGATTTTTATTTTCTCTAAGCTGCTGTCCTTTGGTTCCAGTGGACCCCGGGGAGCAGGCACATTAGCAAGAAAAGTGGATTGTAAGCTCCACGGAGCAGGGACTGACTCTTAAGTTATAAACGTCTATACAGTGCTGAGTACGCCTCGTGGCGCCATAGCAACGAGAAGCAATGGCCCTGATAAGTCTGTGTTGGCTGATTTGGATGTGGTGATGCAGGAACCAAATCAGACCCTAGTCCAAGTGACACAGCTGGAAACATGGCTGCCTCCAGGGTCTCATGGGAATCGGTGGGCGCAAGGGGAGCGTGATATTATCACCGTTTCCTTTGTGTGCACCTTCCGCTAAAGCTGGTTTCTAATTCTTTTTTTGTTGTTGTTGTTGTCATTAACTCTTTATTAGCAGGTAACAGCTTACAACGAGTCAATAAAGTTACCAGAGAATGCATAGTAAAATAAAGCATAATACAACTCAGCATTTCAATATCTGCCAGCCATATCACTTCCAGATAAAGACAAATGTACAAGAACAAGAACAATACTGGAAAGAGATATAAAAATAAACATCCAAGCTCCTGCATTTAAAATTTGACCCTTATCCAATTCCCCTAGTCCCCTACTCCGGTTACTCCCCCCTCCCCTCCTCTTTAATTATCCTTCCATCTCATGTATGGCCTCCATATCTTCTCAAAGCTGGCCAGTCTCTCTCATTGCGCATAGCTGTTAACGTCCTCATATAATAAATCCTGCCTAATCTGGAAGACACACCCACTAAAGAAGGCACGGATGGTTTACGCCGCCAAAGAGCAAAGCTCGCATCTTGCAGCTACGAAAATCTGGGTCAGCAAACGTTGCTGGTTCTCCTCGCCAATTTCAAACGGCATTCTTAGAAGCACATTTTGGGATCCTTGGGGATTGGTAACCCAAGCATGTCCTGTGAGATACTCACTGCCCCATCCCACGGTTTGCTCACCTCAGCACATACCCACCACAGACGGAAAAATGTCCCCACCGAACCGCAACCCTTCCAGCAATGATTACCCCTAGAAGGAAACGCCATCTGTGTAACAATCTATATCCGTTTTTCTTTTATGAGGGCTGAGCCCGGTGCACTGCCGGCAATCATGAAACACTGCTCCCAAGCACTTTCTCCCCAAATCTCTCCCATTTTTAAGTTACTCTTCATTTAACAAAGCATGTGTCTCGGAGATTGATTTTGTAAGTCCTCCCATTTGATCACAATGCCTAATAAAAAGCGTTCTGCCTTTCTTTAATTCCAAACCTATCTTCTCAGCCCAGAAGCAGTCAGCTAGCTGGTTATAATACAAGCAGTCGTCCATGGAAAGCTGGAAATCCTGCTGCGTCTTTTCAAGCGTTCGTGTCCCCTGCCCATCCCATAACTGCTCCGCCCTGGTGAGACCCTTCTCTGACCAACGCGCTGTTTCTTTTGCTTCCGAGCCCGGACTAGAATCCTTATTATATAGAAGTAATGTGTGGCGATGACCCCGTTTGCCCCCAGCTAGCTGCCCCCGTCATTTCCCCCAGATATCCATGAGTATCTTAGAGGACATCTCCCCCATAACCTACTCTCTAATGGAGGGGACCCTGCCTCAGTCTGAGCTACATGTACCCAAGAATCCGACCCCGACTCAACATGTCATTGCAACAAGGCGCTCAGTTGGGCTGCTACTTATTACCAGGACACATTTGGGACTCCGATGCCCACCCCATGCCTTCCCCCGATATAGAACTGTACTTGATACCCTTGGTGGCCTTTGATTCCAAATGAAGTGCAGCAGCTTACACTGCCAAACTTTCCAGAGACCGTCTGGGACTTTCACTGGTAGTGTCTTGCAGATAGCCACCCTTCCCAGCCAGGAGAAACCCATCCTACCCCATCTATCTGTCTTAAGTCTTTCTGAATCTCAGTCAACAGAGGTACATGATTCATTCCAAATAACTCTTTGGGCCAATTTTTACCCCCAAATATTTCACCCAAAGCTTAGCAAATGTAAAGGGAAGTGTATCACAAAGTTCCAGAAATTGCCAGTCCAGGATAGTTACATTCAAAATCTCTTGACTTGTCTTCATTGACCTTGAATCCCGAAACCCTCCCAAACTTTCTCATTTCCCTTAGCAATTCCTCGATCGAGGTCTCCGGCCTCATGATTGTAAACAGCAGGTCGTTCGCAAACAGAGATACTTTGTAATCCGTTTCCCCTACCATTAAACCACTCCGCAAAAGGTTCCAGCAACAAGGCAAACAATAAATGGGACAAGGGACATCCTTGCCTCGTTCCCCTCATTACCTCAAAAGAGGTGAGTAACCGCCATTGACTTTAATGCACGCTCGCGGTGAATTATAGAGGCTCTTGATCCACCCAATGAAATCCACACCCAGCTGCATTTTTTTCCAAAACACTGAATAAAAAAGGCGAATGAACTCTTATCAAAGGCTTTCTCTGCATCGACTGTGAGCAGAACTGCCGGCACTAGCCCCTGCTGCGCCTTCCAAATTAATTCTAGTACCTTCCTGACATTGTCCGATGCCATCCAACCCGGGATAAATCCCGGTTGTTCTGGGTGGATCAGTAAGGGAGCCACTGAGCTCAACTGAACTACTAGCACTTTAGAGGCAACGGTACAGAATTAGAAGCCAAATGTCCGATCTGGATTCCTTTATTGGACAAAGACACAAATTTTCAAGCAAGCCCGACTCAGGCCAAGTTTCGCCCTCTTTCAATGGGGCTGCATCAGGGGCTACAACATACAATAAATGACACATACTGATAAATAAATAAAAATCATAAAAACATAATTAAAACAAACATATAAAATGGTAACAAATATATATGTGGTGTATTTATTTTTTTATGATTTTTATTTATTTATCAGTATGTGTCATTTATTGTATGTTGTAGCCCCTGATGCAGCCCCATTGAAAGAGGGCGAAACTCGGCCTGAGTCGGGCTTGTTTGAAAATTTGTGTCTCTATCCAATAAAGGAATCCAGATCGGACATTTGGCTTCTAATTCTGTACTGTTGCCTCCACGGCTTTGTTAGACAGCCTCCCTTGCTGTTTTTTCAGTCCATCTCTACTAGCACTTTAGCCAGAATTTTTAAATCAATATTAATCAGAGATATAGGCCGGTAAGAACCACAAAGCATGGGGTCCCGACCTCCCTTCGCTAGAATAGTAATCCCTGCCAGATTTGCATCTTTGGAAATATCCCCACCAGTTCGCAAAGCGTTAAACATATTGGTCAATGGCGTAATTAAAATGGATTGAAGTTTTATAGAATTTGGCGGTAAGCCATCTAACCCCGGCGATTTACCCACTTTCAAATCCTTAATTACTTGGGGCCACCTCCAATTCCGAAATTTCTTTATTCAGTGTCTCTATAGACGCAGTAGACAAAGTTGGAAGAGCTATCACCTCTAAATACTCCACAATATCTTGCATGGCAATATGTGGGTCAAGAGCATATAACTCTTCATAAATTTGTATAAACCTAGCCCTGATCTCACCCGTATTGTAAAGACAATTACCCTTACTATCTTTTATTTTGGTAATATGATTTTGGGTGATTCTTTCCTTCAGATGCCTCGCCAGTGCTCGCCCCGCCTTACTGCCTAGTTCAAAATGTCTCTGCTTGAGTAAATCCAGCTGAAAGGCAATTTTATCTAGATCAAGATCCTGCAATTCCTTGCGAGCCTCCTCCAACTGACGTAGCTTATGGCCCTCTGGTGATATTTTATGACTTAATTCCAGTTCAGCAACCTTTTGCAACAGCAATACTCTTCTCCTTCCTCTCTCTCTTTCTGGAGGTAGGATGCGTGCAAAATCAGTTTGCCCCTAATCATTCCTTTCAGACAATCCCAGATTCGCATGAGACCTCATCAGTGCTATTAAGTTCTAAATATTCTTATATCTCACGCAAGAGAGAGTCCTGGAATTTCTTGTCATCTAGAAGTCTGTCGTTCACTCTCCAGAACCTATAAGATGCCTGTAAGGACACCCGTACTGGCACATGATCCGACCAAGTAATTTTGCTCACATCCACATCAACAATTTGGCCTGGCAGTGCTTTAACTATTAGAAAACCGTAAGAATTATGTGGCTTAGAATAATAAGTATAATTCCTAGCCGTGGGGTTCTATAGCCTCCAAATGTCTACCAACCTGCGATCCATAATGAGATTTTTTTTTTTAGAAATCATCTTTATTGGATCCCCCAACCCCCGAGCCAGTGCTGTCGAGATAAGGGTATCTTGTGATATTAAAATCCACCCCCCCCCCCCCAACAATAAGATGGCCTTCTGCCCATGTCATCAGAATAGTTGAGATAGTGTCCCAAAATGTCCCCTGTTCCGAGTTTGGAGCATATAAATTAAGCATAGTGTACAACAACTGGTTTCTAATTGCAACCCAGGCTGATGAGCCCGGGCAGCTTTACCCTTTCCCGCAGAAATTTAAGCTTTGGACAAGCTGCCTCCTACGCTTTTGTCCTTCTCCTGCTTCCCGCAGGACCTGGGGAGCAGCCCGGCAGCGACATTGTGCCATTTCAGCTGCGTGAGCCAGACCTCCAAGCCCTGAAGCGGACAAAGGAGGATTTCACATCACCCTAAGTTCTTTTCTGCTTGCTTTGAGCTCTTCTCAGTCTGAAGTGCGATTAAAAGTTTGCAGACCCTGCTATCTTGAGAGCAGCTTTACCTCTCCATTAACATAACCAGGGCCTTGCATGTTCTCCGCAGATAACCTGCCCATGCCTATCAATTTCTAATTAGGTTGTTTATTTTATTCTATGTCCCTGAGGGCTAGCAATAAAGAAGGGGCATTCTTCAAGCCAGCTCTGTACCCCAAAGTAATAATATCTGCAGGCACATACTGGCACTGATTATTCACTTCTTCTACAATTACAAAGGGGGACAACAATTTCTGATAACATTAAAAGCAATATAACCTGATATCAATACCTAGAATAAGAAGCACAAAACCAAAGTCAGCCCCTGAACCCTCAGAAAATGATATTATATGAAGTCCGTCAGTCCCCTCTGCCTGCTGCCAAGGACAGAAAGTGAATGCACTGAAAACAAAGCAAGAGAGAAAGTTCTGGGAGGCAAATCCATGTGTCAGCGCACTGCACCCTGCCCAGCCCCGACGAGGGGCTGGAAACACAGTAAACATGAGCAGATTAGGCTGGTTCTGGGGTTACTGCCCCTGTCCCGACAGATTCAGATCCTAAAGCATTTTCTGCAAGCCATGGGAACTGAAAACCTGAGCGTTCCCTACGCTTCTCTGCTTTCTGATCCTGAGAATAAAGAATTCCTGAATGGCATGTGAGCGTATGTGCACGTAAACCCCTCTGACCCATTCTCAGTCCCTCGTCCCATGATACTGACCGCCACCGCTAACCTTACACTGAAGTGAGATTATTGTCTCGGTTGCTTGATACTAAAGTGAAACTGCATTGCCTGCCTCCAATAGCCTTATACTGAACTGAAGCTGTACTGCCTGCCTGCACTAGCATTACACTGATAAAAGGCTGTGCTGTACGCCTGCAATAACCTTCTACTGAACTGAGGATAAAGACTGCCCTTCTCCTCGAGTCTTATACTGAAATGATGCTGTGCTGCCGCCCTCCTACAGCCTTATACTGAAGTGATGCTGTGCTGCCACCCTCCTACACTTATACTGAAATGATGCTGCGCTGCCGCCCTCCTACAGCCTTATACTGAAATGTTGCTGCGCTGCCGCCCTTCTACAGCCTTATACTGAAGTGATGCTGTGCTGCCACCCTCCTACACTTATACTGAAATGATGCTGCGCTGCCGCCCTCCTACAGCCTTATACTGAAATGATGCTGTGCTGCCGCCCTCCTACAGCCTTATACTGAAGTGATGCTGTGCTGCCACCCTCCTACACTTATACTGAAATGATGCTGCGCTGCCGCCCTCCTACAGCCTTATACTGAAATGTTGCTGCGCTGCCGCCCTTCTACAGCCTTATACTGAAGTGATGCTGTGCTGCCACCCTCCTACACTTATACTGAAATGATGCTGCGCTGCCGCCCTCCTACAGACTTATACTGAAATGTTGCTGCGCTGCCGCCCTCCTTCAGCCTTATACTGAAATGATGCTATGTTGCCGCCCTTCTACAGCCTTATACTGAAGTGATGCTGCACTGCCACCCTCCTACAGCCTTATACTGAAATGATGCAGTGCTGCCACCCTTAGACTTATATTGAAATAATGCTGCACTGCCGCCCTCCTACAGGCTTATACTGAAATGATGCTGTACTGCCGCCCTCCTACAGCCTTATATTGAAGTGATGCTGCGTGCCGCCCTCCTACAGCCTTATACTGAAATGATGCTGCGGGCCGCCCTCCTACAGGCTTATACTGAAATGATGCTGTACTGCCGCCCTCCTACAGCCTTATATTGAAATGATGCTGCACTGCCGCCCTCCTACAGGCTTATACTGAAATGATGCTGTACTGCCGCCCTCCTACAGCCTTATATTGAAGTGATGCTGCGTGCCGCACTCCTACAGCCTTATACTGAAATGATGCTGCGGGCCGCCCTCCTACAGCCTTATACTGAAATGATCCTGTGCTGCCGCCCTCCTACAGCCTTATATATTAGGAACGCTGCCCGCGGGTTCCCCTGCGAGCAGGCACTCACCTTTTCCCCCATGCTGCCTCTCCCTAACGCGGCCAGAGCCGTGGACTGTGCTTCTCCTTGCGGCCCGGAGGCCGCCTCTGGTGTCCTGCCTTGTTGTGGCACGGTGCCACTGAAGTTGGGTCTTCACCGCGGCTGGAGCCGCGGACTTTTCCATACTACCTGCCTTCTTCGCAGCAAGGAACCGCTGCCGCCGTCGTCTTCGCGGCAGGAGGCTGCATCCCCGAGCTCAATTGGCAGCTGGAGCCGCCCTCAGGGCCTCCTGCAGCGGCTGGAGCCGCTGCCATCTTTGGGGCATGCCTCCAGGCCCAGCCCTGCGTCTGTGTCGTCAACGTGGGTGCATGACCGCTGTCCACGGTCCTGCACAGCCCTACTTCCTTCCTCCTAGGCGTGCGGCCGCCCCTCTCTTCTGCATTTAAAGGGCCCATGACCGGATATGCCCTGGGCCCCACCTTTGTGACTGTTTCCTGTTCAGCCCTATAAAAGGGCTGGTCTTGCCATTGTGCCTTGCCTTGCATCGGAGTTACTTCGTCTCTGGAAGCTCCTGCTGTCCAGCGCTCCATCAGGTCTTCTGTCTTCTTCGTGGAGCTCCTCGTCTTGTCTTGTCTTGCCGTCTCATCATGCCATGTCTTGATTGCCTGAGGTCCCTGTCCAAGTGTCCTGGTGTCCCATCTCCTGATGTCTCGCTTCCTGGTGTTCTAGCCTTCCTTGGTATTTGTTCTTGCTCCGGAGCCTTCTGTCCTGCCGGCCGTGGATCTCCGGGTGACGCAGCTTCGTCATGGGAGATGCCGGCAGTGGACTGGTGTCCTGTGCTCCTGAGCCGTCTTGTCCTGCCAGCCTTTGTGGTGCTTCAGATGACATCTGGCTTTGTCGTCGAAGTTCTGCCTCGGCTAGATTCTTCCCTGCGCTTGTCCCGCTCTCCTTGTGGTCCGTGTAGGGCGCGTAGTGGGACAGCGTGGTCCGCGACCAGCCCATTGGGTCCGCCCATGAAGGTGGGCTGAGTAGGGCGCCCTGAGAGACAGTGCCAGTGTCTACCTGCCCAGCTTCTCGTCTCATCTGGCCTTCGTCAAGTTCCTCGTCTTGCCTCTGATGCCGTTGCATCAGCCCTGGTGTCTTGTCTTCAAAAGCCCTGGTGTCATGTCTTCAAAAGCCCTGGTGTCATGTCTTCAACAGCACTGGTGTCATGTCTTCAATAGCCTTGGTGTCATGTCTTCGCTTCAACCCTCGTCTGTGATGCTGTTGCATCAGCCCTGGTGTCTTGTCTTCAAAAGCCCTGGTGTCATGTCTTCAACAGCACTGGTGTCATGTCTTCAATAGCCTTGGTGTCATGTCTTCACTTCAACCCTCGTCTGTGATGCTGTTGCATCAACCTTTGTGTCATGTCTTTGTGTCAAGGCCTCCATCTGCCCTCATTCTCAGGCCGGGCTGCTGCTCCATGCCGATCCAAGCGGCAGGTCCGAAAGGGCTTGAATCCGTCGGAGGACCGTTCTCCTACTACCATCATCATGTTGGCGCTGGGAGCTTGCAGGCCCGGTCTCTGCCATCCTGGGACACGTCACCAACCCTCGGTTCGGTCCTGGATCCGTCTGGGGTCGGGCTGAGGCCCAAGGACACACTAAAATACCCGATTGTAACACTTATGTTGACTTGATGCTGCGCTGTTGCCCTCCTACAGCCTCAAACTGAAGCGATGCTGCGCTGCCACCCTCCTACAGCCTTATACTGAAATAATGCTGCGCTGCCGCCCTCCTAGTCTTATACTGAAATGATAGGGATGTGCATTCGTTTTGAACAAATGGGCTATCTGCAACGTATAAGCCCCTATTCGTTGCATTCGTGGATTCCCGAAATGTATGGTGAATCCCCACGAATGCAACGTATCATTAATGAATAAAACCCCTACCCTCCTGACCCCCCCAAGACTTGCCAAAAGTCCCTGGTGGTCCAGCGAGGGTCCTGGAGCGATCTCTTGCACTCGGGCCGTCGGCTGCCGGTATTCAAAATGGCACCGATAGCCTTTGCCCTTACTATGTCACAGGGGCTACCGGTGCCATTGGTCAGCCCCTGTCACACGGTAGGAGCACAAGATGGCGCCGGCCATCCATTGCTGAAATTATGCAGCGCTGCCGCCCTCCTAAGGCCTTATATTGAAATGATGCTGCGCTGCTGCCCTCCTAGTCTTCTATTGAAATGATGCAGCGCTGCCACCCTCCTAAAGCCTTATACTGAAATGATACGGCGCTGCCGCATTCCTACAGCCTTATACTGAAATGATGCTGCACTGCCGCCCTCCTACGGCCTTTTACTGAAATGATGCTGCGCTGCCGCCCTCCTACAGCCTTATACTGAAGTGATGCTGCACTGCCGCCCTCCTACGGCCTTATACTGAAGTGATGCTGCGCTGCTGCCCTCCTGCATCCTGATTCAGAAGTGATGCTGTGCTGCCGCCCTCCTATGGCCTTATACTGAAATGATGCTGCGCTACTGCCCTCCTACATCCTTTTACTGAAATGATGCTGCGCTGCTGCCCTCCTGCATCCTGATTCAGAAGTGATGCTGCGCTGCCGTCCTCCAGCAGCCTTATTCTGAATTAATGCAGCACTGCCGCCCTCCTGTAGCCTTATGTTGAAATGATGCAGCACCGTCACCCTCCTGTAGCTTTATACTAAAGTGATGCCGTGCTACTGCCCTCATATAGCCTTGTACTAAAGTGAGCTGCACCTCTGCTCTCCTGCAGCCTTATACTGAAGGGAGAACTGCCCGCTTTTCACTTTAGTTGAAGGAGTCCTGAAATCTTCTTGTGCTTGTTTGGCAGAAGCTCTTTCGGTTTGACTAAAGCAGTGACCTCTTGTGGCCCTGCTGCATAACTGCAAGTCCAAGTCCTGCTGATTTTCACCGTGGCTTCAAGGATGGGAGTCTGAATCCAAGCTGATTTTAACCACATGGACAACTTTCACCAAAGATCATGGGTGTAGGGAGTGCAAGCACATCAGCTCTTCAAGAACATGAGAACATAAAACTTACTATACTGGGTCAGACCAAAGATCCATCAAGCCCCGTATTCTGTTTCCAACAGTGGCCGATCCAGGTCACCAGTACCTGGAACGATCCTAAGGGGTAGATAGATTCCAGGCTGCTTATCCCAGCAATTATTTCACATTAAAAATTGCTGATGGACTTTTCCTCCAGAAAACTTGTACAAACTTTTTTTCAACGCAGCTACACTGACAGCTTTTCCCCGCACCCTCTGGCGACGAACTCCAGCGCTTTATTATGCATGGAGTAAAAAAATATTTTCTCTTATTGGTTTTAAATGTATTACCCTGTGACTTCACTGTGTGTCCCCCCCTGGTCTTTGTACTTTTTGAAAGAGTAAACAACCGATTCACGTTTACTCTTCCACTCCACTCGTTTTATAGACCTCCCATCATATCTCCCCTCAGCCTTCTCTTCTCCAAACTGCACTGCCATTTGCAAAAACCAGGCAACATCACTCATGAGCTAAAGAATCGTGCAGATCACTCTGTTAGTGATTTTGGCATAGTGAAACCGTGTGCAGGAAATCCCACAAAGTACCAATTTTCTGCAAGGAGATGCAGTTAGGTTTTCTTGTGCTAAAGTCCAAGGTTTTGCATGGACTTTACTAGAAAAATAATCCCCACAAAGTGGTCTGCACATTAGGTAAGTGGCCCGGGACCGTGATGAAGAACCTCTGGTTCCTGCGAAGCCGTCTGCCCATCGGCCTCATAGTGAACATAGTAATATATAGACAAACATTTCCTGTGGAGCCGAAGTAAAGGCTTTGTGCTTTTTAATAAGCGTTTCTTTTCTCCATCAACTGGAAAAGGCAGTGCAGATTGTTAAAAAGAAATATTATACTAATTAATTGTGGTGAAAGAATGTGCAGTAAAAGTAATGGATTTAGTTTTGTACCTGAAGAGCAGTACACGCAGTCCTAAATAATCAAAATAATTCATAATACAATCTAATTATTTTAGAGATTTGCTATCACCTTCCAGTTCCTGAAATTAATTCAGAATTTTTTTTTTTTTTTAAAGCTAAAGTTTCTTCTCCGAACTTGTTCCCGGGGTTTAAAGATTAACACCGCGATTAAGGCAAAGGAACATCCGCATCCTTGAAATCTGGCACTTTTGTTGAGTTACAAATTAAACTTTTGCTATCTGTCCCTGCTAATATAATTTACAGGTCTGCAGAGCAGCAGGACCTTTCCCCACTTTTAGCAAAAAAAAAAAACAAGTGGCTACGGAATCCAGCCCTCAGCTTGTTCTCTTAACCCGGTGGTCATTGTGCTCGGCTCCCGTACCCAGTTTGCTCACCTATACCGCCACATGGGCAAGCTAGAGAACAGAGTCCAAAACCAGAACAACCTGCTCTAGGAAAACAGAAAGGTGCACAGAGTGAAGATGCAGGATTCAAATCACTTCATGAATGTAACACACACACACACACACACACACACGCACGCACATAATAATTAAAAAAAACCCAACAATAATAAGATGCCAACTGTTCATCTCTGAAAGAGGCATCACTACAGCTAGAATTATTAACAGAATGCAGAAACAACATTGCTCCTTGTCAGGAACTGGACATTCACCCACGCTGAAAGAACAACCGGTGACGTGATTTCCTGCGTACGTGGCAGTGATGTGCTCGACTGGGCTCTTGGAAGCCCCTTCTTCAAGTATTTTATGGTCAACAGAGGGTATGGGGTTGTTTTTGAAGCCCCTTGTGGCAGAAGGCTGGAAAGGCCTAAGCATATGGGGGGGTTTGAAGTGGGAAATTAGAAAGGGGCATCTGAACCCAGGTTTTTAGCAATTAAAGACTCTTCTATTTTTACGAATGGATTAGTAGGAAGTGTTCTTAAGAACCCAGCGGCCAAACCAGCTCTTAAGCCGGGCACCACTACATAGCCTATGGGCTCAGATGACAAAAAAAAAATTGTGCATGCTTATCGCATTCATCCGAGGCACAGGCGTGCCAGTGCGAGTCATGGCATAACCTTCCCATGGCAGCTACAGATCTTGACCGTGAGCGTTTCCCTTTCATCTTACGGCACCGGGGACACCAATGACTGCTCCTCGCAGGGAAGGGTTTATTTGTTTTGCCAACGCGGCAATGGGAGTGAGAGGTGAGCAAGCTGCAATTCCCCTCATTAAATTATATATCTTTATTGGCACAGCTTTCTGCTTACCCTCCTATCCTTCTGGCCTCCGTCCCCAAGGACAGCAAGATGCAGAGGCTGCAGGACACCTGCCGCACTAAGTGGCCACAACCATCGAAGGGGATGCGTCTCAGGTAACAGCTGCATGGTGCACACCTCTTGTGTGCAAGGTGTGTGTGTGTGTGTGTGCTCACAAGGTCCCCCTTCCCTGGGCTCACTGCAGAGCTGCAGGTGCCTAAAATGGTTGACATAAGAGCTCTGAGTCAATCAAGGAGAAAGCTGATATGGATGTGAGGCTGAGAAAAGGAGAGTAAAGCTCTGTCCAAGGCATCTGTTTCCTAGAGGGGCTAAAAAGGAAGTGTTTGTTCACATTACTTAACAGACTTAAGTTTCCGATGTATTGCATTTTGCCTTGGGATTTCCATGTACAGAGAGATATCAGTATGGAGTCTCTGGTCTTCTCTTTCAGCCTAATCTCCTATAGCTCTGTAATTCCCCCTAGATGAGATGAGAGTCTCAGTCGAGAAGGCCGAATGATCCCGGACAGACTATAACTTAATATCTTTTTTGCACTGGGGTTGGGGGAAGGTTGCACGGTTACTGCTGGCCTGTGCAGCAGTAATTCTCTGTTTGACCAACTGCATGCTCCAGCAGCTAGTCACAGACGCACTGCCGCTCTCTTACCCGGGGGCGCTCACCAGCTCTGCTCCCCTAATCCCTCAATACCCTTTCTGTTTCAATAACATAATGCAGCCAGGGGGCTCCTGGGGACCACCTTCCAGTGCAGCCCTGCTTCAACACTAAAATTTTTGCATAAATATAAAAAAAGTAAAAGAGTCATGCCATGGGCAAACCCACTTCATTAGTGGTTTTCAAATTTTGCAGTGCAAGACCACCCCGCACCTCTAAACAGGATCAGATATTAGGGTAACCTCAGCAAGCAAATTAACCTGGTTCTTAGACCAGCTGCAAATATAACGCGAGAATATTTATTGTGCATCCCCTGAAAACCAGATCCACTGGGGGTTCTTGAGAACCACTAGCCTGGATGCAGGAACATCAGCTGCAGACAGCTTACTTAGCCTTTGCTTATATAAATCCTTAATCTGTCTCCTCAGTCAGGAACCTCCTCAGGATACAGGAAGGTGTTCAGAAGCCTTCTTCAACTAAAGCTGTAGCTAGTTGGCATCACAAGGCCATGCCAGATGATTGCAGAATAAAATGCAACCACCAAAAAAACACGTGCTTTAAGAGAGAGAGCTTTATACCAGCAGAGGACATTTCTGTCTGGGGAGAAGAGCTGTTGTGTTATCTCCAAACTCCCACCTGACATATGAGACATCTCTGCTTCATTAACTCTTCCGCACAGATGAGATTTCAGCGAGTTGCGGACCCTTTCCTTGCCCATCATGAGGCTTGTTCTGACTTCGGTTATTCTGGGAGTCGAATCACGCTGGAAAGGTGCGTGCCAGCACACCCCAGAAACCTGGAATGTCTGTGCATCCCGCTAGGAAAACATGCTAAAGGATGGAAATGAAGAAACGGGGAGCAGCAGTTACTGTCCTTAACAGAACGCAAGGGGGTAACCTGCACGGAGCGGCAGTTACTGCCCTTAACAGAAGGCAAGGGGGGAACCTGCACGGAGCAGCAGTTACTGCCCTTAACAGAAGGCATGGGGAAACCTGCACAGAGCAGCAGTTACTGCCCTTAACAGAACGCAAGGGGGTAACCTGCACGGAGCGGCAGTTACTGCCCTTAACAGAAGGCAAGGGGGGAACCTGCACGGAGCGGCAGTTACTGCCCTTAACAGAAGGCAAGGGGGGAACCTGCACGGAGCGGCAGTTACTGCCCTTAACAGAAGGCATGGGGAAACCTGCACGGAGCGGCAGTTACTACCCTTAACAGAAGGCATGGGGAAACCTGCACGGAGCGGCAGTTACTGCCCTTAACAGAAGGCATGGGGAAACCTGCACAGAGCAGCAGTTACTGCCCTTAACAGAACGCAAGGGGGTAACCTGCACGGAGCGGCAGTTACTGCCCTTAACAGAAGGCAAGGGGGGAACCTGCACGGAGCGGCAGTTACTGCCCTTAACAGAAGGCAAGGGGGGAACCTGCACGGAGCGGCAGTTACTGCCCTTAACAGAAGGCATGGGGAAACCTGCACGGAGCGGCAGTTACTGCCCTTAACAGAAGGCAAGGGGGGAACCTGCACGGAGCGGCAGTTACTGCCCTTAACAGAAGGCAAGGGGGGAACCTGCACGGAGCGGCAGTTACTGCCCTTAACAGAAGGCAAGGGGAAAACCTGCACAGAGCGGCAGTTACTGCCCTTAACAGAAGGCATGGGGAAACCTGCACGGAGCGGCAGTTACTGCCCTTAACAGAAGGCAAGGGGGGAACCTGCACGGAGCGGCAGTTACTGCCCTTAACAGAAGGCAAGGGGGGAACCTGCACGGAGCGGCAGTTACTGTCCTTAACAGAAACATGGGGGTGACCTGCACAGAGCAGCAGTTACTGCCCTTAACAGAAGGCATGGGAATAACCTGCCCAGGGCAGCAGTTACTGCCCTTAACAGAAGGCAAGGGGGTAACCTGCACAGAGCAGCAGTTACTGCCCTTAACAGAAACATGGGGGTGACCTGCACAGAGCAGCAGTTACTGCCCTTAACAGAAGGCATGGGAATAACCTGCCCAGGGCAGCAGTTACTGCCCTTAACAGAAGGCAAGGGGGTAACCTGCACAGAGCAGCAGTTACTGCCCTTAACAGAAACATGGGGGTGACCTGCACAGAGCAGCAGTTACTGCCCTTAACAGAAGGCAAGGGGGTAACCTGCACGGAGCGACAGTTACTACCCTTAACAGAAACATGAAGTAACCTGCATGGAGCAGCAGTTACTACCCCTAACAGAAGACATGGGGATAACCTGCATGGAGCAGCAATTACTGCCCTTAACAGAAGGAATTAGGGAGGAGAAATAGCCTAGTGGTTAGAGCAGTGGACTATGAACCAGGAGACCAGGGTTCAAGTCCTGCTGTCGCTCCTTGTGACCTTGGGCAAGTCACTTTACCCTCCATTGCCTCAGGTACAAAACTTAGATTGTAAGCCCTCTGGGGATAGAGAAATACCTACAGTACCTGAATGTAAACCGGTGTGATATCTCAGATCAAATGTCAGTATATAAAAATAATAAATAAATAAATAAGGAATGGGGGTAACCTGCACGGAGTGGCAGTTACTACCCCTAACAGAAGGCATGGGGGTAACCTGCACGGAGCGACAGTTACTACCCTTAACAGAAACATGAAGTAACCTGCATGGAGCAGCAGTTACTACCCCTAACAGAAGGCATGGTGGGAGTAAAGGCCTCCACCTCCTCTTTTGCGCACCGCCTCCGCAGCCGATGACCCAACCCTCGCTGACCGCCACAACTGGCTCCGCACTATTGGTGCGGACGACCCATCGGGGTCCGAGCCTGAACACGCGGCCTACCCGGCCCCGAATCCAGCTGTGACGCCGACAGCAGACCGCCTCCACCGGCGCACCTCACATCCGGCCGAGAAGTCCCTATAATAACAGGACTTCCTCCCAGGTGTCTTGCGCCGGGCATCTCGCACATAAGGAGCGCAACAAAGGGGCCTGCCCCTTAGTGTGCCCCTTTGTGTCTCCCCTGTGTCCCTCACATCTCTCTTCAAACCACGCCACCCTCTCTACCACCTAACACAGCTTCTCTTACCATCACAACGTACGACACCCTCATCTCTACAGGACACCCACCTCACCCACGCCAAGATGCATCCACTCCCCATACCTATCATCAAATATATACACCGCAACCACATAAAATCCACCATCCCAACCCAAAGACACCTACCAAGATCCCTCATACCCATCATGACATCCCCCCTCACACAACGTATAGGACTCATTCTGTTCACGCTGGCGCTACTCAATGCACAATCCCTAGCTAAAAAACCCCACATATTTAATGACCTCCTAACAGACTCAAAGCCAGACATCTGTGCCATCACAGAAACATGGCTCAAAAACACAGGCATTGCACTACTAAACCAATTACCTTCACATCTCTATGACATACACTCCATACCCAGACCCAAAAAAAAGAGGAGGCGGCTTTCTCCTCGTAACCAAAAAAGAACTTAACCTCACCCCGCAAACAGTCAATATACCCCCCAAATATGAGCTTGGCTTCTTCAAATCCCCACTGCTACAAATATGGTTAATATACACTCCCCCTGGTCTCCTAGAACATGACCCATCTCCCCTCATCGAATTCCTTGTAGACAAGTTAGATCGCAACACACCCGCCGTCTTACTCGGCGATCTCAACCTCCATGTCGACACTTGCCCACCTTCCCCCCCTCCTGTGAAGCATTTCTCTCCCCTCTCGAAGCCATGGGATACAAACAGATCATAAACCTCCCTACCCATAAAGCAGGCCACACACTCGATCTTATCTTCACTAATACCAACCTAGCCACCACCCAAACCCCCCACCTGCACCCCAGTACCCTGGTCCGACCACTCCCTCATAAACACCACCCTCTCCATAAAGAAACAAACTCCCCCCCCCTCCCCCACAATCACTCCTTCCAATTCCGTAAACCCTGCTCTCGAGAGAAGACTTAATCAAATCCTGCACTGACATCTTAAACAAGATTGATCTCACTGACCCCGAATCAGCTATAACCTCGTGGAACGACACCACCAAAAACATTGCAGATAAAATCTGCCCACTCAAAGCAATAAATGTGAACCCCGCCCGCAGCAACAAAAAAGCATGGTTCACACCTGAACTTAAGAAACTCAAAAACAACCTGAGAATAAAGGAAAGAAAATGGGGAAAGCAGCCCTCCCCCTCTTTACATGCATGAATACAGGATCAACATCCTAAAAACGAAGCGCGACTTCCACGCCCTCAAAATGCACAGTACAATGCCAAGGCCCTTTTCTCTCTGATATCCAACCTAAGTGAGCCAACCCCCCCACACACAGTCCCGCCCCAGACATCAAAAACAAAATGTGACAACCTAGCCTCCTTCTTCCACAGCAAAGTATCCAAACTGACAGCCAAATTTCCCCCGGACTTGTCCTTCACCTTGCCTCCCCCCCTCCAACAACACAGCCTGCCTCGATCATCTTGAAACCGCATCATCATGTGAAATTAAATCACTATTAAGGAAAATCAACCCCTCCTCACACCCCTTAGACCACATCCCATCCAAAATGCTACGGACCATCCCCGAAACTATAGCCACAACCTTATCCGAAATCATCAACTGCTCCATCACCCATGGTGACGTCCCAACCGCCCTCAAGCTAGCGCTTGTGAAACCAATCCTAAAAAAAAAAAACCTAACCTCGACCCGTCAGAACCATCTAACTATCGCCCAATCTCAAATTTACCGCTACTAGCCAAAATCACTGAAAAGGTATTCAACGTCCGCCTCACTGAATACTTAGACTCACACAACATTCTATCCCCATCCCAGTTAGGATTCCCAAAACTTTTCGGTACTGAAACACTCCTAATATCTCTCACAGACATGGATAAAGGGCAAGCATACATCCTAGCTATGCTTGACATCTCCTCTGCCTTCGACACTGTCTACTAAACCAACTCACGAACATAGGCATAACTGGTAGTGCCCACTGCTGGTTTCAATCTTACCTGGAAAACTGACACTTCAAAGTCAAACTTAGCAACGACGAATCTGACCCCATCAAACTTACCCGGGGTGTAGCCCAAGACTCTGCCCTCTCCTCCACCCTCTTCAATATCTACCTGCTGCCCCTCTGCCACCTCTTAACTAACCTAGGCATCGTCCATTTCATCTACGTGGACGATGTTCAAATTATCATTCCCATCACCGACTCACTATCCAGGGCCCTAAGAACCTGGAACAATTGCATCAACTCTATCAACCCAACTCCTTGCTAATCTCAACCTGGCACTCAACACCACCAAAACTGAACTCCTCATAATCTCTCACAATCAGCCCTCACTTAACCACATACTATCGAGCACCACACCCCTCTCAGCCCCCCTTCCCACAACACCTACGCAACCTAGGTGTCAACATTGACAACCAATTAAACCTAAAAACCTACATAAAATCCACCTTAAAAGAATGCTACTTTAAACTGCATGTATTAAAGAAAATTAGACCCCCTTCCTACACACACGACTTCCGCACTGTCCTACAAACTCTAATCTTCACTAAAATTGACTTCTGTAACTCCCTCCTCCGCCATCAAAGCCCCTCCAATTATTACAGAATGCCACTGCCAGAATGCTAACCAACACTCATAGAAAAGAGCACATCACATCCATCCTCAGAGACCTCCACTGGCTCCCCATCTCCTCTAGAATCCTCTACAAAACCCTCTCCCTTATACATAAAACATTACACAACCAAAACATCACCTGGCTAAACAACGCATTCCTCTTCAACTCTTCTAACAGTTCTCTCCCTGGTACTATCATGTTACATGACTTTGTCTACAGTTCCAACTATATAATTTATATATGTTATCTTCAAGTCCACTATATAAACTTCTGGCACCCTCTCAGAACATACCGTGTAATGTGTACATAGTCCTGTTTATGTTTATTTTCATTTGTATTTTTCCTTCAACACCTTATACTCTCTGCACACCATGTTTTTGTACCCCCCCCCCCGTTAACCATACCATGTAACCAAATCGTTCCATGTATTTTCTCTAGCATGTTATACGTTATCTGTAAACCGATACGATGTGCAAACGGCTATAGGTATATAAAAGCCTTTAAGTAAATAAATAAACAAATAAATAAATAAACCTGCACGGAGCAGCAGTTACTACCCTTAAGGAAAGGCATGGAAGTAACCTGCATGGAGCAACAGTTACTTCCCTTAACAAAACACATGGGGGTAACCTGCATGGAGTGGCAGTTACTACCCTTAACAGAAGGCATGGAGTTAACCTGCATGGAGCAACAGTTACTTCCCTTAACAAAACACATGGGGGTAACCTGCATGGAGTGGCAGTTACTACCCTTAACAAAACACATGGGGGTAACCTGCATGGAGTGGCAGTTACTACCCTTAACAGAAGGCATGGAGTTAACCTGCATGGAGCAACAGTTACTTCCCTTAACAAAACACATGGGGGTAACCTGCATGGAGCAACAGTTACTTCCCTTAACAAAACACATGGGGGTAACCTGCATGGAGTGGCAGTTACTACCCTTAACAGAAGGCATGGAGTTAACCTGCATGGAGCAACAGTTACTTCCCTTAACAAAACACATGGGGGTAACCTGCATGGAGCAACAGTTACTTCCCTTAACAAAACACATGGGGGTAACCTGCATGGAGTGGCAGTTACTACCCTTAACAGAAGGCATGGAGTTAACCTGCATGGAGCAACAGTTACTTCCCTTAACAAAACACATGGGGGTAACCTGCATGGAGCAACAGTTACTTCCCTTAACAAAACACATGGGGGTAACCTGCATGGAGTGGCAGTTACTACCCTTAACAGAAGGCATGGAGTTAACCTGCATGGAGCAACAGTTACTTCCCTTAACAAAACACATGGGGGTAACCTGCATGGAGCAACAGTTACTTCCCTTAACAAAACACATGGGGGTAACCTGCATGGAGTGGCAGTTACTACCCTTAACAGAAGGCATGGAGTTAACCTGCATGGAGCAACAGTTACTTCCCTTAACAAAACACATGGGGGTAACCTGCATGGAGCAACAGTTACTTCCCTTAACAAAACACATGGGGGTAACCTGCATGGAGTGGCAGTTACTACCCTTAACAGAAAGCATGGGGGAAGCTTGCACAGAGCAGCAGTTACTACCCTTAACAGAAAGCATGGGGGAAGCCTGCACAGAGCAGCAGTTACTACCCTAAAAAAAGACTTTCTCGGCAGACTGTATGGATCAACATTTTCTGACGACATTTATTATGGTACTATATTAGGAAAACAAAAACCTTCTTTCCCCTTTCCTCAGCTGTTCTGGTTGGCGCTTAATGTTGGGCGGTCAGAAAAGCAGAACCAGCAGAGAAGGTTAAACGGAATGCTAAGGTCGCATTAACAGAATCCCAAAGTGCAAGTTAAATAACCGTCACTCTCCTTTGTAAGAGACACCTGGAGAGATAGCTGCAGGTGGGACAATATTTGCTTCAGTAATTATTATTGCACTGGCTCCAGCTTCAAATAAAATCCCCTGGCGTCCAAGAGGCCTTCGCACCCTAGGTGATGCCCCTCCCTCACCTTCCTTAGAGTGGGAGGATTGACACGAGCTCTCGGCCAATCAGGGGACGAGCCTGTCCGGGCCCAGCCAGGCCCTGCCTTTCCCACCACTTCCTGTGCCTTTTTGCTGGGTCCCGAGGCTCCTTGAAGTCGCCGGAAGGAGGGAAACGTAGGAGAGGCAGCACGAGGACGCGGCTCCCAGGTGCGGGCGGCGCGCGAGGAGCTGCAGTGCTGCTCCTCGTCGGCGCACGTGCTGCAGGGAAAACCCGGGATCTGGCCCGCGTGCAAGCACGTGGCAGCGGCCTCGGCGCGCGCCGCGCCCAGGCTTGCAGCGATGCCATGGTGCTCCAGGGCTTGTAAACACGCCGTCAGTCAGGTCCCTACTTGAAGGGGTTTCCTCCCTCTCCAGCCCCTTTGCAATCCTGGCAGGTTGAAGCCCTCCGTCTTCTGCTTTCCACCTTTGCCCCAGTACCCCTGTAAAGCTGCACTGGGAGGCAGGGGTTGGAGCGAGTAGAGCGCCATGCCAGGCACATGGTGTGCCAGCTTTGAGGTGCTCGAGTACCCCCAGTACTGAGCAAATTCCTTCGCTGTCCCGACAGAGGCAGTGTATGTTGAGTTTAGCTCCCCCAGGCGATTTGAAAAATTGGCTCATATGATCAGGCTTGCCTGTCGGGTGGCTCACGCACTCACATTCAGCCTTGATTTGCAGAGCGTCCAGCGGGCAGAAGGAACTTGTAAAGAGGAGATTGCCATTTCTGCTCTGGGAAAGCCCTGCGCGGTACAACTTTCATCCTGCGTAGGACACCCACGGATAATTATGCAGCGATGGGTAGAGGGGTCCTCCAGTCACTCTTCTAGGGTTTATCAGGGTGTGTGGTTTTTTTTTTTTGGAGACGGGTGGGAATTTGTCTTTTGAGTCACAATCCCCCCTCATAGAGATCACGATCCGGAAACTCAGGCGCTGGGTTTGTTTGTTTTTTTTATTTGGAGACGAGGACAAATGCCTCTCTCTCCAGCCAAGGCAAGAATACTCGCTTTTCTGATTTAAGAGAGGCCGATGGCGATCTGGGGGGGTGGTGGCTGGCAAAGCAGCCTGCCCTGGGAACTTCTCTGCTCACCCCTAGTTAGTTGAGCAGGTATACAGCCATGTCTGCTAAAATCTCTATTTTTCTTTTAAATTTATTTTCTGACAGTGCAAATATGGAGGCCAGGAACCAGAAGCTGGAACAGTTCACTAAGATCAAAGACCCAGAAACAATCAGCAAGGACAAAGGGGAGAGCATTTGGAGAGAAGAGAGTGACAGAGATGTCATGTGCATGGCTTCTATGGTAGGAAGAAGAGAGGCATTCCCCTATGATGTAACGGCAGCCCTGCCCTCCCTGCTGTTTAAAAGGCAGGAGCCCTTCCTGTTCTCTGCAGGGGAGGAGACCTCGGGGAGCAAGCGCATCCTAACCCTGCAGGTCGTCAGATTTGAGGATGAGGAGGAGGACCCCCTGAGTGGGCACTGCCATGTGACTGTACAGCGGGACCAGATGGACATCCAGCCAGTGGAGATGGAGCTGCAGCGCTTGGGTGTGACCCTGGAGCCTGACATCCACCACAGCCAGCTGAGGATACTGGACCTGCTACCCCAGGCTGTCGAGGTGCAGCGGGATGGAGAGGGCCAGCCAGAGCTGGCAAGCCTTCTTCCGGAGCATTTTCAGGGAGAGGCGGGGCTGCCCCTCGGAGGAGGGGCCTACGAGCTGCAGGAGGTGGAAATGGAGCCGGTGCAGGTTAATGAATTTCATTCACGAGCTCGTTCTTTGCCCTTCCCGCCATCTTCTTGCTTTGAGGTTATCTTTTCTCCTGTGCTCAGTAGGTCATGGCAGTAGTGTCAGGGTCTCCCACTTCCTCCACCCGTCTTTTCACCCCATCTTCGCTCAAGCAGCTGGTCGTCTGCCGTCCCCACGCCTCCTCCTGTGCTGACCATTCGCTCTCCCGCTCGTCAGCATGGCCACTGCCTTGCCCTGGTACATTCCTGCTCTCGCTCAGGCTTCTCCGCCTCTCATCTTCCCCTCTCTGACCCATCACCTGATAACCTTCACACTCGGCCACCCTCCCCTACAGCCTCACCCGGTCACCGCCAACGCCTTCAGGAACATGGGAGGCCGTTGACCCGCGCGTCCTCTCTCCTCCTCTGCGTTTCCGCCTTGCTCCACCCCCTCCCCATCCCATAAAGCCAAACCCTCCCCCCCAGCCTTGCCTGACCTCCGTGGTTCGCTTCCCCCCACGTTCCTGTGACCACGGTGCAGGGCGTTCCTGACTGAAGCCCTCTTCCCCACTTGTTTGAAAATCGTGCTCGCCTCCTTCCCGTCCGTTACAACCGAACAAGATTATCATCTCCATCTGACAGACCCCCTGTCCTGCAAGCCCCGCCATCTCCTAGCCACAGGCACCTCCCTCCTCCCTCCTCCCTGCTGCCTCCCACCCCCCCTTTCACTCTCTGCCCAGACTATGGCCGAGTTTTCCATGAAAAGATTGAGCAGGTTAATGGTGAATTCTCCATCAGACCGCCTGCTCTGGTCCCCCGCTTCATTCACTTCCCCCTGCCACGTTTTCTTCCTTTTCTGGCATCACTGGGGAGGAAATTGTTCCATCTTCTCCTCCTCCTGCAAGCTCACTGCTCGCTTCTGTGACCCCCATTCCCAGCCGGCTCCTCAGTTCTGTCTCCCCTGCAGTCTTCCCCCTCCCTGCAGGCCTGGCCTTCGGAGGGGTGGTGTGGGGGGGCGGAGGCAGATAGGGGGTGACGGGTGACTGCCCTGGACCCTGCACTTTAGAGGGGCCGTGCCACGGTGCTAGGGCCCCCGTCTCCGGCATTATCACCTGCTCTCCGCTCGGGGGGGGGTGGAACCGTGCGGGTCGGCATCCTAAGGTCAGCAACCCCGCCTCCGTCTCTTGCGTTGACAGTCCCCTCCTCCTTCAGACACGCTGGGGTCGCGCCGCTCCTCAGAACACCTTCGCCGGACCCTGCCCTCTTCCCTCTATCATCTGAATCTGTCGAGGATCCGCCCCGCTCTGGCTTTCACCCGCTGCATCGCACAGACAACCGCTCTCGCCACAGCTTCTCCAGTGACCTCTTTGTGGCCATGTCCGAGGGCCTTTTACTCGGTCCCCATCGTCCTCGACGCCGCTGGTCACTCTCTGCTCCTTGACACGTTTTTTTGCTGGGTTGGATTTCGGGACTCTGCCCTGTCTTGGTTTTCTTCTTGCCTCGCCCATGGCGCTTTTGGTCCTGGGCCCTCTCCTCCTTTCTCTCTACAGGTCTTCCCTGGGCACTCTCATCTCCCCCCATGGCTATCAGCACCCCTTTTATGCAGATTAACCCCCTCCCCCCCAGATCTACATCTGTACACCAGAACCTTCATTGCAAATCCAGTCCCGAATTTTAGCCCAGCTCCTTAAACCTAACCTGGCCAAGCAGGAAGTTCTTGTCGTTCCCCCCTTAACCCCGCTTCCCCTCGTCTCTTTCTCATCCTCCCGTTTCCCTTAGCCCTTAACCTTGGAGGCTCGTCTTTGATGCCCTCTCACTCCTTCTCTTTTCTTCTGCAGCATCGCTGAATCGTGCAGCGAATAGGCCTGAGTCACATCTGCCTACGGTGTGCAGACAGAGCTCACGCCTATTCCTGGGGTCTGCGCTGAAAACCAGACTGACTGAGTGGGCCTCGGGGACCGGTTTGCCAATCAACAATACGTAGTTTATAAGTCGTGCGACCGTGTCCTTCCCATGTAACGGTTGCTTGTGTTGATGCTGACATGGGTCTATTTCGGGGAGGTGCGATTTGACCCTTTGTTCAGGTTAGGGTTTACTAAAATTTTGCCAAGAGAGAAGCAAACAGGTCTGCATGGAAGTTAGCAGAAAACCATGAATGCAACACATCTGTGCAGCTAAGTTAGCAAAAAAAAAAAACCAGTAAATGCATTAGTGGCTTGGTACGTTGCAGGTAATTATATTGTATATTTTGAACCAACAAATGTTTTTGGACAACTAGCATGAGGGAGATCTCAAACTCCAGTCCTAGAAGGCCGCAAACAAGTCTGCTTTTCAGATAACTTAGTTATGCTTGCATTACAGTCAGATTTCATGTGCAGTTAAGGTCGATTATAAAACTCGCCCCCCCTCCCTCTGAAGTGCAGGCCGCGTGGCGGAGAGGTGCAGATAAGGCAGCGGTTATTTAGGGAAGCTGCTGCTCCAGGTGAACCTCGGGTAACTTGCTTAAATGGCCACTGCAGATTGGAAACACACCTGCCGCCCAGGGGCCGGACCGAGCGTCACCTTTTCCCGACCTGCCAGGAAACCAGCAGTCGCCAGCGGCGGGCCGGACCTACCGGAGTGCAGAAGCTCAGGCAGAGGGGAACCTCGCCATCTGCGGCTATGAGGAGGCATCTCCAGGGGATCCGGCAAGGCAGGTGAAGGCTTCCAGAGCGAGAGGAGACCAGGGACCGCCAGGTAACAGGGGCGTCTAGTGGAGAGGGATGGGGGAGTGTTTTAATGAATGAGCCCGGCCCTCGCTCCTGTCCCTGCGTTAACAGATTTTCCTCCCCCGAGACCGCAGAAGGGACCGGCATCGTGCAGGCGGCTGTGCTCTCCACGCAGGAGGGGACGTGGGTGTCTCTTCAGTGGGGTGAAATGATTCAGCAGGAAAGCCGTGCAGAGAGGAGGAAAGGCAGGTGAAATTGTATTTATCACAAGGATTTGTAACTTGCTCCCCACAGGGGTACTAAGAGCCAGGTACAGGACTGCAGAATGCATTACATACATAATAAAACAGATAGCTTGCCTTAATACATCATCTATATGTGTGTATACAGAGAGAGCGTGAGTGCAGAGGAAACAGAAGTGACATGCATAGTAACACACTGAGACGAATGGTAGAGAAACAGAGACGAATGCCCGAGTGTTGGGGTGAAAGGGTCAGAGGCATGAGGTCGTGTTTTTGGATTTGGCAGCCAGGGGGGATGTTTCTGGCTCAGGAAGGATAAAGTTGGTGGAAGAGCCAGGCCCCGGTCTGGCCTCCATTGAGAAAGCATTTCAGAGCCCGGGGATGCAGGAGCAGAAGGTGCGCTTACAGGTCCGGGCCGGGCCAGAGTCTGTAGGGGCAGTGAGTTGTAGGTGTGCCTCTCTCTTTTGGGTCGTAGACGGCAGGAGGGTTTTATATGGAAACAGGTGAACCTTCACATACATTGGGCCCTGGTCATTTTAGCTGCTTGGATTTAACACAGAGGTCTTTGAATTGAGCCTGGTAGGGGATTGGTTACCAGTGGAGGTTGCAGTGGGCTGCGCTGACGTGGCCCCCAGCTGCAGTCAGATAACATCTGGGTTTGGGTAGATTAGACTAGAGCGCATCGTTATGGTACACTGTGTTTTAATTCAGTGCTTACCAGGGAAACCATGATGGGATCAGAAGAGGCTTTGATGGGTTCTCCTTTGGTCCTTGCAGGGTGTTTGCTTGAGCTATGTGTCCGTACTGTGTATGTGTGTGTTTGCATGCTGTGTGTGTCTGTATGGTTTGTGGTTTGGTTGTCTGTTTGTATTTGCATGTGCTGTGTGTGTGTGTGTCTCATTGCTGTGAGTCTTGTGTCTGCACTGTTTTGTGTGTCTCAATGCTGTGTGTCTCGTGTCTGTACTTGTGTGTGTGTGTCTCAGGGCTATGTGTCCTGTGTCTGTACTTGTGTGTGTGTGTCTCAGGGCTGTGTGTCCTGTGTCTGTACTTGTGTGTGTGTGTGTTGTCTCAGAGCTGTGTGTCTCATGTTTGTACTGTGTGTGTCTCAGTGCTATGTGTTTCATGTCTGTTCTTTGTGTATGTGTCTCAGTGCTGTGTGTCACATGTCTGTACTGTGTGTCTCAGTGCTGTGTGTTTCATGTCTATTCTGTATGTGTGTGTCTCAGTGCTGTGTGTGTCTCTGTACTGTTTGTGTGTGTATTTGCTTGTGCTGTGTGTGATGTGTTTGTGTGTGTGTCTCAGTGCTGTGTTTCATGTCTGAATGGTGTGTATGTGTGTGTGTCTCAGTGCTGTGTTTCATGTCTGTATTGTGTGTGTGTGTATTTGCTTGTGCTGTGTGTCTGTGATGTGTATGTGTGTGACTCGGTGCTGGGTGTTTCTTGTCTGTACAGTGTGTGTGCTTGCCTCAGTGCTATGTGTCTGTGTGATGTATGGGTGTGTGTATCAGTGCTATGTGTCTGTGTGATGTATGGGTGTGTGTATCAGTGCTGTGTGTGTCTGTGTATTGTCTGTGTGTGTGTGTATTTGCTTGTGCTATGTGTGTGTGTACTGTCTCTGTGTGTGTATGTGTTTTTGCTTGTGCTATGTGTCTCTGTGATGTGTGTGTGTGCGTCTCAGTGCTGTGTGTGTCTTTACTGTGTGTGTGTATTTGCTTGTGCTATGTGTGTGTGTGTGTTTGTCTCAGTGCTGTGTGTGTCTGTACTGTCTGTGTATTTGCTTGTGCTGTGTGTGTGTGTTTGTCTCAGTGCTGTGTGTGTCTGTACTGTGTGTGTGTATTTGCTTGTGCTATGTGTCTGTGTGTGTGCATGTCTCAGTGCTGTGTGTGTCTGTACTGTGTGTGTGTGTGTATTTGCTTGTGCTGTGTGATGTGTGTGCGTGTCTGTGCTGTGTTTGTGTGTGTATGTGTGTATTTGCTTATGCTATGTGTCTGTGATGTGTGTACTTGTCTCAGTGCTGTGTGTGTCTGTACTGTGTGTGTGTATTGTGCTATGTGCGTGTGCGTGTCTCAGTGCTGTGTGTGTCTTTACTGTGTATTTGCTTGTGCTATGTGTGTGTGTGTGTTTGTCTCAGTGCTGTGTGTGTCTGTACTGTCTGTGTATTTGCTTGTGCTGTGTGTGTGTTTGTCTCAGTGCTGTGTGTGTCTGTACTGTGTGTGTGTATTTGCTTGTGCTATGTGTGTGTGTGTGTTTGTCTCAGTGCTGTGTGTGTCTGTACTGTCTGTGTATTTGCTTGTGCTGTGTGTGTGTTTGTCTCAGTGCTGTGTGTGTCTGTACTGTGTGTGTGTATTTGCTTGTGCTATGTGTCTGTGTGTGTGCATGTCTCAGTGCTGTGTGTGTCTGTACTGTGTGTGTGTATTTGCTTGTGCTGTGTGATGTGTGTGCGTGTCTGTGCTGTGTTTGTGTGTGTATGTGTGTATTTGCTTATGCTATGTGTCTGTGATGTGTGTACTTGTCTCAGTGCTGTGTGTGTCTGTACTGTGTGTATTTGCTTGTGCTATGTGTGTGTGTGCGTGTGCATGTCTCAGTGCTGTGTGTGTCTGTACTGTCTGCGTGTGTGTGTGTATTTGCTGTGCTGTGTGTGTGTGTGATTGTCTCAGTGTACGTGTCTCAGTGCTGTGTGTCTCGTGTCTGTACTGTCTGTGTGTGTGTGCTTGTCTCAGTGTGTGTGTCTTAGTGCTGTGTGTGTCTGTACTGTCTGTGTGTGTGTGTGTATTTGCTTGGCTGTGTGTGTGTGTGTGTGTGTGATTGTCTCAGTGTGCGTGTCTCAGTGCTGTGTGTCTCGTATCTGTATTTGCTTGTGCTTTGTGTGTGTGCCTGTCTCAGTGCTGTGTGTCTCGTGTCTGTACTGTCTGTGTGTGTGTGTGTGTGTGTGCTTGTCTCAGTGTGTGTGTCTCAGTGCTGTGTGTGTCTGTACTGTCTGTGTGTGTGTGTGTGTATTTGCTTGGCTATGTGTGTGTGTGTGTGTGTGATTGTCTCAGTGTGCGTGTCTCGTGTCTGTACTGTCTGTGTGTGTTTGCTTGTGCTCTGTGTGTGTGCGTGTCTCAGTGCTGTGTGTGTCTGTACTGTCTGTGTGTGTGTGTGTGTGTTTGCTTGTGCTCTGTGTGTGTCCGTGTCTCAGTGCTGTGTGTGTCTGTGCACTGTCTCTGTGTGTGGTGTGTTTAGAGCCGCTCAGACGGAGGAGTTTGCACACACAGGGACTTGGTGTAATTTTACTGCAGTTCCTTGCTTTGACAGATAGCAGAGGATCCTGCAGCTCTGAATAAGTCGGAGGAGACTGCAGTCATGTTACATTCCCAGGCAGTAAATGCTTAACCTAAAGCTCATGCACCTTCTCCTCTCTTCCTCTTTATTGGGGTACATTTTCCCTTATAAGTCTTTTTATTTCCGTTGCTCTGTTTGTGTATTGCGTTGCCTTTTCATAGCTTGCCTGATGTTTGCGGGGTAAGAGAAAGCGATTCTCCAGCCGAAGTGGTGTTACCTAAGAAACTCACCCCTGACCCTCAGAGCCTGGAAGAAGGTTTCCAGGGCAGACAGAAGAGAGCCATCCGCTTTCCTGGTGATGGTGGCCCATCGGAAGCTGTGCACTGCTTAATTAGTCTGACCGGAGCAGCGTGCAGTAAAAGCAGAGAAGGCTCACTAAGCTGGAGCGCTGCAGCCTCCATGTTTCCGCCTTGCCCTTTCTGCCAGCGCTGGGCACGCGGACGTCCTTCCCTTCTGCATGAACTGGAAACGTTCTGTCGTCAGCCGGCACGATCTTTTCAGAGGCCCCCCTCTCCCTCTGTGCAGTGCCGGAGTTTAGTGAAGAGGGACACACACCTCTATCCTTCCTGGCTGCGTTTCATGCCCATCAGAAAGGCAGAATATCTTTTTTACCCCTGGCACGGCTGCGCATTAATGTCCGCTCACGCAAAGCATCAGAAGCGTTGTCGGGCTGGACTGTCACTGCCTCTTTTCTTAGCAGTTACAGGAGCAAACCCCCCCTGGGGCGATGAGAACAGTATTCCCTGCACATACCCGGAGCAGTCCACACTCCTGGGCTTTACCGCTCTTCCAACAGATGGAGACAGAGAACGTTTTGTAGACACCGCCTCTTAACCTGGTGTGCCACCTGCATCGCCTCTGTATTTCTCTGTCTCCAGCAGATGGAGGTGGTGCAAAACCCGCAGTTCTGTATGTGGACCGAAAGCAAAAAAAAAAAAAAGATTGAGAGCACTTGGTCTCCTCGGTGGTTGTGAGGTCTTGGGGGTGATCAACCCTCCCAGTCGTAAGCATTAATGAGCAGGAGTTGGGGACTCCAAATTTGCTCCGGAGTGATAGCCAGAGGACTGGCTTCCTCCCCCTCCAGCCTGGTGACCAAGAGAGCCTCTGCCGTTCGGATTACAGGAAAGTATTCTGCCTTCCTTCTTTGTTCTGGGGTAAAATTGTGTTAAAAAAGATTCAAGACGAGTCGGGTAGTTTCGGGAACTCTTTCTCTCGCAAGCTGCGGTCTCTCGGTGTTCTCGGGTAGCAGGGGGAACGGCGGCCATCTTAAGTTCTTTCGGGTGCTCGGCACAGAGAGTAGCAGGGGGAGGGGATCTCCCACCGATACTGTCGCTGGCGGAGGTTAGCCCCGATGAGCCCTGGGGGGGCATAGGGGGCTGGAGGAGGAAGAGGTCGATCCCTTGGGGGGAGGGGGATGAATCAGAATTCTCTCCTCCCCCAAGTTTGTGTTAAGCTCCAGGCCCTTTTTAACCTGGGGGGCTAAGCATATGGGCCCTTCTGCAAGAAGCATGGCTGGGGAGCCCCCCCCCCCCCCCCCCCCCCCGAAAAAAGGGCCAAGTGTCAGAGGCACCCGGGGCCCAAAGGGTCCAGCCGGACTGGACCCCTGAGGGCGACAGGACCACGGGGCCCCATTTGTCGGGGGATTCGGTTTCGGGGGCCCCCCCCCCCCCCCCCCGAGCCCTGCAAATGATTTCTTGCCCTTGGCAGTCCAGGACCCTGAGAAGCACTTCCCAGAGACCCCGCCTTCCCTGGAGGGCGACGATCCCAGGTTAGTCTGTTTGTTCCAAAGGCAGAGACCTAGCCCCCTCATTCCGCATGTCCTCAAGGAGTTGGGAATCGAAGTCCCACGGGAGGAACCAGTTTTGGACTCAGTGGACCCGGTCATGGCTGGGCGGCGAGGGCAGGCTACCATGTTCCCTTTTTCACTGGATGGTGCTGCAGCTGGTAACCGGGGAGTGGGGCACTCCGGGGACGGGCTTAAAGGTCAGCAGGGCTGTGGACAAGTTGTATCCTTTGCCCGGAGGGACATTGGAGCTGCTCAGGGTACCAAAGGTCGATGCCTCTGTGTCCACGGTTACGAAAAGAACCATGATGCCAGTCACCAGCGTGGCGGCCTTGGAGGACTTCAAGAACGGAAACTTGAGGTCCACCTCAAGTGGATTTTTGAGGTGTCCACCAGGTGGGTCCAACAATTACAGAGGGCGAACCCTGTCACCTGGGGAGTCGTCACAGGCAGAATGCTTGGAAGCAGCGGTAGCCTATGGGGCAGATGCCTTGTATGACCTTGTCCGCACCTCTTCCGGAACTGTGATGTCGGCGTTTTCGGCTCGGAGGCTCTTGTGGTGACGCAATTGGTCGGCGACTGTCTCTTCCAAGGTGCAATTGGGTGCCCTCCCCCTTAAGGGCAAGTTCCTCTTTGGTGAAGACCTGAAGCTGTTGATCAGTTGAGGGATATCATGGTGCATAAATTACCGGAGGACACAAAACATCTAAGGGATTCTAACTGGTCCGCTTTGCGTTTTCAGAATCCAAGATGGTTCCGTCAGAGCAGAGTTCCAAGTACAGGCCAGAGGCAGACTTTGTGGAGGTCTCAGCCCTGGCCCCAGTCCTTTCATGACCACAGGACCAGCCAGGATGGATCAGGCCAAGAGCCAAATGGACCAAAGTCCCCACATTGGGAATGGACTGGCCCACTCATTGACTTCTCCATCGGGGGTTGGCTGACCTCCTTTTACGCCAAGTGGGTCACTGTCACTTCAGACCAATGAGTCCTCAGCATAATAAAACATGGCCATCGTTCCCTCTGGAGGAGAGAGAGAAGGGACTATTTATTTTGTCGTCTCAAAGAAAGGGGGGATTTTTTGGCCCAACCTGGACCTACAGAAGGTGACTATGGCACTGAAGGTCCCCCATTTCCGGATGGAAACACTGCGGTCCGTTACAGCAGCGGTCCGCAGCAGAGAATTCATGGACTCTCTAGTCCTCACGGAAGTGTGCCTGCACATTGGTATACGCTGAGATCACCAGAGATATCTCCAGTTGAAGATACTCAGAATATTTTCAGTTTTGTGCTCTTCCTTTCGGAATCACTCTGACTCAGAGGACTTTCACCAAAGTCATAGTGGTGGTGGCGGCAGCGCTTCAGAAGCAGGGAATTCTGATCCACCTTTACTTGGACGACTGGCTCATCTGAGCGAAGTCTCAAGACCTTTGTCGCCAAGCCGTAGAGGCCATACTGAATCTCCTACGGTTCTTGGGCTAGGCAATCAATCTTGCCAAGAACCATCTTTCGCCCTCGTAGGTCCTGGAGTTCTTGGGGGTGAAGTTTGATACCGTGTTGGAAAGATCTTTCTCTCAGAAAAGCAAACGACCAAGCTGCTATCGCAGGTTCGGAAGTTTCTGAACATGAGGACTCCCATGGTATGGCACTACTTACAGGTTCTCGGCCCCATGGCCTCCACCTTGGAATTGGTTCCATGGGTGTTGACTCATAGGCGGCCCTTTCAGCGGGCTCTCCTCTCTATGTGGGACCCCAGGTCGGCACAGTTCCATCTTCCTCTACCGCTTACAGAGTCTGCCAGATTCAGTCTCTCGTGTTGGCTGTGCCAGGCTTATTTGGAATGTGGCGAGCTACCACACTGGATACTGGTGATGACCAACGCCAGCCTCTCCATTTTGGGGGCAGTGTGCCAATCCTGCTCGGTGTAGGGATGATGGTCAAAGGAGAAAGCCTCTTGGGCCATCAATCGCCTGGAAATGAGGGTTGTGCAGTTGGCGCTTCTGGAGTTCCTCCCTCTGTTACAGAATTGAGTGGTCCGAGTCCTATCAGACAATGCGATCACAGTGGCCTTCATCAATCACCAAGGACCTACAATGAGCAGAGCAGTGGCTCTGGAAGCAGACCTACTCATGACATGGACGGAGCAGAACTTGGCAATGTTGGCGGCGTCACACATTGCGGGAGCCGACAACATACAGGCAGTCTTCCTCAGCAGTCAACAGCTGGAACCAGGAGAGTGGGAGCTCTCTGAGGAAGCAGTGATGATAATGTAGCGCAGGTGGGGAACTCCTTACATCGTCCTCATGGCAAAAAGGGAGAACGCCAAGACCCCACACTTCTTCAGTCGCAGAAGGGAACATGGAGCGGAAGGCATCGATGCCCTAGTTCTACCTTGGCCGACCGAGGTTCTGGTATACGTGTTTCCTCCGTGGCCACTGGTGGGCAAGATTCTAAGAAGAATAGAACTTTATTCGGGAAGGATGATTCTCATTGCTCCCGAGTGGCCCAGATGTCCTTGGTTCGCAGATCTAATCAACTTGGCCATAGAAGGGTTCCTGAGGCTGGGCCATCTACAGAACCTGCTACGACAAAGTCCTATATTTTTTGATCCAGCGGATCCAGCTTTTGTCTAGTGGTTTGGTTTTTCAGAGGTGGACACTGAGGAAAAGGGGTTACCCGGAAGATGTGATTTCCACGCTATTGAGAGCTCAAAAGACATCTATTTCCTTAGCCTATGTCAGAGTCTGGATGGTCTTTGAGTCTTGGTATGCAGAGCAAGGTGGATCTTCGTGTAGCGTCGGTGGTGCAGATGCTGGCCTTCTTACAGAATGGTTTGACGAAGGGCCTTTCTTACAGTTCCCTCCGGCTCCAAGTCTCTGCTCTGGGCTGCTTACAAGGCAAGCTTCATGGGGGCAGTTTAGCAGCTCATCCGGACGTTGTGCGCTTTCTTTGAGGGGCGAATCACTTAAGGACTCCGATCCGTCAAGTTAGGATCTCACCCTGAAGACAGTCATTTTGGTGGCTATTTGTTCCACAAGCTCTGTCGTGTAGGGATCCCTTTCTTTGGATTTCAGGTTAGGGGGTTTCCTTGCGGATGGTCCTTTTCTTCTTACCATTGGTGGTTTCCACATTCCATTTGAACCAATCAGTGGGCCTTCCGGCTTTTACGGACTTTGGGACAGGTTCACCTAACGCCACATTGTTGGGACATCTGGATGTTCGAGCTCTGCTACGATACCTGGTCAAATCACTATTTTGTCCTCTGGCATGGTTCCAGAAGAGGGCAGCGGGCCTCTAAGGTCACTATTGCTAGGTGGTTGAAGGAAGCAGTTGGATCCGCTTACATATCCTGTGGTCATCCGGTCCCGAAGGGGTTAAAAGCTCGTTCGATCCGCTCACAGGTGACCTACGGGGCGGAATTTCAGCTGGTTTCGCCCCAAGAGATTTGCAGGGTGGCTACCTGGAAGTCTTTACATACCTTTGCTAGACACCACCGATTGGACGTCCAGACCCCGGACGTCAACAATTTTGGGGCAAATGTGCTTCGAGCGGGACCCTCATAGTCCCACCCCGATTAGGGAAGCTTTGGTACATCCCAGGAGTCTGGACTGATCTGGGTACGTACAGGGAAAGGAAAATTGGTTCTTTCCAGATGCCCGCCCGGGGGAGTGGTAAAGTGTGGAGAGAGTACACGCGATCTATTTAGTTGCTTCTTTGTGTAACTCTGCAGAATGGCACAGGTTTTTTTCCTTTATTTTAATTATTCTTCTGCTCGTTATGGGTAGGCTTAGGCTTCAATGTTTTTGTTATGCTTGGGTACAGATTAATACGGAGGAGATGCAGGTGGCACACTGGGTTAAGAGGCGGTGTCTATAAAACTTTCTCTGTCTCCATCTGCTGGAAGGAAGGCCAAACCCAGTAGTCTGGACTGATCCGTGGTACTACAGGAATGAAAATTAGCAGGTAAGAACCAATTTTCCTTTAGCCCTCAGGGTGTGAGTAAACGAGGGGGGGGAGTGTCTGCCTTAGTGATAAGAAGGGGGGAATGGACTGACGGGCACTTCCCTCCTGTTTTCCCCCATGGAAAGATCCCAGATCGTCCTGTTCACATCTTGCAGGAGCCGGCGCCGCCCACCAGTGCCAGCTGTGCGAGTTCAGCTCCGCCAGGCTCTCCAACTTCGACCGGCACGTGAAGAGTCACACGGAGGAGAGGCCTCACAAGTGTCACCTGTGCAGTAAGGGCTTCCGTACTGTCACCCTCCTGCGCAACCATATCAACGCGCACACAGGTAGGGGAAATCGCGCGCAGCCTTCTGAGAGCCGGCGCCGGCTCTGCCGCTCCCTGCAGCGAGGGACAGCTCTATCTGACCCGTGCGAATGTAAATCAAATGCAGTCCATGCAGGTTTTCTGGCATCGCTTCTAGCTTGCCATGCTGTTGGGCATTGCAGGCTGAATGCATTTTTAAGGAAGGAAGGCGCTTAATGTGATTATTTTTTCATTAAAAAACGATGTTCTCTGTACCCAGACTCCTGGGTTTTTCCTCCCTGCCAGCAGATGGAGACAGAGAAAGTTTCACTGACACTGCTACATAACCCAGTGTGCCACCTGCAGTCCCTCAGTATTTCTCTGTCTCCAGCAGATGGTAGATGGTGCAAAACCTGTGGTCTGGAGAGAAAGAAAGAAAAAAAAGATTAAAACCCCAAATTTCTGGATCCTCTCAGGGGGTTGTGAGGTACTGCTGGGGCCATCGCCCCCAGATCTTTTCTTTTTTCAGAGATGTCTTGCTGAGTTTGTTGGCTCAGACCCTGAACAGTGTGGTTGAGGTCAATTTTAGGTTAAATGTCCTGTTTCTTTTCCCCTCTGTATCCAATTCAAGAGATATTGGATTTAAAGAAGGTAAACTCTGAGGTCTAACTCTGAGGTCCGTCATAGCAGCAGAATGCAAGGGAGACTTCTTGGCATTTCTTGCCTTGATAGAGGCGTATCTGCACTTAGCCATCAGGCCGGAGCACCAGATATTCTGGAGGTTCATGGTCCTAAGGGAACATTGTCGGTTTTGAGCCCTTCCCTTTGACTGGCAATGGCTCCATGTAACTTCATCAAGGTGTTGGTGGTGGGGCCAGCCGCATTACAAAAGGAGGGTGTGTTGGTGTATCTGTATCTGGATGACTGGCGTTTCGTGCAAAATCAGATGACCTCTGTCGACAATTGGTACAAAAGGTACCGATGCGCTTGAAGTCTCTAGGATGGTTGGTGAACCTAGCAACGAGCCATTTAGTTCTCTTACAAACTCTGGAGTATCTGGGAGCTCAGTTTGACACACTGGCAGAGAGAGTTTTTCTCACCGAGAGATAATGTTGAAATTGCAGAGTCAGATTAGGCTTCTGCTAGAGCTTTCGGTGCCCAGGATCTGGGACTATTTACAGGTCCTGGGTTCTATGGCATCGACATTGGAATTAATTTACTGGGCGTTCACACATATGCGGCTTCTTCAGGGGGCCCTTCTTTCCTGCTGGAATCCATTATTGGAAGAATTTCATCTTTCTCTTCCATTAGAGAGGGAAGCCAGGGACAGTCTTTCATGGTGGCTTATTCGCACCAGTCTCGAGTGTGGTGTGGAATTGGAGATTCAAAATTAGATAATAGTCACAACTGATGCAAGCCTCTTCGGATGGAGAGCAGAGTGGCAAGATCAGTTAGCACAAGGCCAATGGTTGAAACAGGAGGCCTCATGGCCTGTCAGTCGGTTTGAGACGAGAGCGGTGCATTTTGCATTGTTTGCCTGTTTGCCAAGGTTACGTGGCCATCCAGTATGGATTCTATCAAAGAATGTGGCAATGGTGGACTACATCAACCATCAAGGCAGAATCAAGAATCAGGCAGTGGCTCGAGAGGCCCCGGAGTTGATACTCTGGGAAGAGCAGCACTTGGAGTGGCTGGCCATGTCTCACATCGCCGGAGTGAACGATATTCAGGCAGATTTTATCAGTCGGATAAAGTTAGACACCAGGGAGTGGGAGCTGTTGGAGGCAGCGATGTGTCTCATTCACGGAAAATGGGGGTATCCTGACCAAAGAACACCAAGGTGTTGCGGTTTTACAAGCGCTGAACAGTACAAAGGAATCAGAGCTCTGGTGTTGCCATGGACTAGAGGGATTCTTCTTTTGTCTTCCCTCCCGTGGCCTCTGGTGCACAAGAGATTACGGCAGATAGAAAAACATCTGGGCAACATGATCCTGTTAGCTCCAGAATGGCCACATCAGCCATGCTTCCCAGATCTGATCAACATGGCCATAGATGGGCCCCTTATGTTCGGACACTGGTCGACTGTTTTCCAACAGGGCCCAATATTTTTGGGTCAGGCAGCTCACTTCTGTCTCGTGACTTCGCTTCTGAGAGAGAGGGGATATTCTGAAGCAGTTATTTCCACTTTATTGCAGGCTAAATGTATGTACGAATTGGAGGATCGTTGAGTCCTGGTCTGCTGTTGACCGAGTGCAGCCTTAACCTGTTCAGGCTATGTTGTCGCATATTTTGGCTTTTCTACAGAAAGGTTCTAGTCAAAGGACTGGCCTTTAACTCTCTGAGAGTCCAAGTAGTGACATTGGGTTGTCTCCGGGGCACATCCAGATGTTATACAGTTCCTTCAGGGAGCTAAGAACTTGCATCCTCAGCTGCGGAACATTTATCCATCTTGGAATCTGAATCTATTTATTTATTTTATTTATTTATTATTTTTATATACCGACATTCGATCTCAATTGAGATATCACACCGGTTTACATTCAGGTACTGTAGGTATTTCTCTATCCCCAGAGGGCTTACAATCTAAGTTTTTGTACCTGAGGCAATGGAGAGTAAAGTGACTTGCCCAAGGTCACAAGGAGCGACAGTGGGACTCGAACCCTGGTCTCCTGAATCTAGTCCATAGAGGATTGTGTGAGGCTCAGTTTGAACCACTAAAGAGAGCTACGGTTAAAGACTTGACTCTTAAAGTGGTTTCCTTGGTGGCTATTTGTTCAGCCAGGAGAATTTCGGAGCTCCAGGTGTTGTCGTGGCGAGATCCCTTCCTACAGATGCCTGATTTGGCGGTATCTTTATGTATGGTGCCTTCTTTTCTGCCTGAGATAGTCTTGAAGTTCCATCTTAGTTAGACAGTCTAGACAGTCTAGAGCTTCCATCTTTTATGGATTTGGATTCCTATTCGCCTTACGCGGGGGAGCTTAGGCTCTTAGATTGGTGGTATGCATTATTGAGGTATCTAAAGGTCACTTATAATTTCCGTAGATCACATCACCTCTTTGTATTGTGGAGTTGTCCAAAGAACGGAAATAAGTCGTCTAAGGCTACAGTTGTGTGGTGGCTGAAGGAAGCAATCGAGTTGACTTACATTTCTAAAGGGTGCCCGCTGCCAGGGGTGGGTTTAGTGGCGCACATGACGCGATCTGAGGTGATTTCCTGGGCTAAGTCACAACAGACATCTCCGCATGAAATTTGCTGGGTGGCTACTGGGAAGTCATTGCACACTTTCGTTAGGCATTATTGTTGCGATGCAGCCAATGGCTGGAGCCAAGAGCCGCCTCTTACCTTTGCGGCCCAGAGGCCGCAGAAGCCGGGACCTTTCCCGCGGCCTGGAGCCACCCTCTGACCACATTTGTTGCTCTTCTTCACCGTGGCAGGAGCCGCAGACTTCGGCATCCTCTTCGTGGCCCGGAGCCGCCGCCCATGCCGTCTCCCGACAGGCCTGGAGGCCTGCTCTGCAGCGGAAGGGACACCGCCTTGCTCCGCCTCCCATGTCTGGCCTGCTCCAGCGTTAGCGGCAGGGACGCCGCTGTCCAGGGTCCTGCTCTTCCTCTTCCTGCTTCCTAGGCGCCGGCACACACCTCTCTAGCTCCTTTAAAGGGCCCGTGGCCAGATCCGCTCCAGATCCCGCCTGTAAGCTCCTCCCTGGGCTTTCCTGGTCTAGCCCTACTTAAGGGCTCAGGAGCTCATTGAACGTTGCCTTAGCAAGGAGCTAGCCTCCTTGGAGCAGTCCTCACTTGGACACCGTGTTCTGCTCCATTGGACTTCCATCTTCAGTTCCAAGTTCCTGTGATGTCTTCCGTCTGCCTTATCTTCACGTCCTTCATCTCCTGATGTCTCCATGGCTGTGCAGTTCTCCTGAGATTCCTGGCTTTTAACCTTCCTGCACTGAGTCCCGCCTCAGTGTTCTGGCTCAGAGTTCCGTCTCTGGATACCTGGCTCCGAGTCCTGCCTCCGAGCACTCCTTTGAACTGTGTCCAGGTCCTTGGAGCTCCTTGCTCTTGCCTTCGTCTCTTCAGTGTCCAAGTCTTTGTCTTCAGTTCCAAGTGCCAAGTCTCCTCTTCAGAACTCCTTTCCCAGACGAGGGGCACACACTCTCCGTCCCACGCTGGGGAGCGCCCCCTAGCGCTTCCTCCCATCGCAGTGCAACAATTATTACTTGGATGTGGGGGATCCGGCTTCCATGTGCTTTAGTTAGAGTGTTCTACAAGCGGAACTCTCCAGGTACCACCCGACGAGTTAAGGGGAACTTAGATACATCCCAGGAGTCTGGTCTGATCTGGGTACGTACAGGGAAAGGAAAATTGGTTTTATCTGCTAATTTTCGTTCCTGAGGTACCACAGATCAGTCCGGAGACCCATTGATTTATTGGCGGGGAGGGGGGGGAGAGTCCGCTGCTCGTACTGTTGCTTTGTATATAGTGCTAGTTGTTGGAGGTTTTTCACTGCTGATCACTTATATTAAATTTGAGAAATGCGTTTTCCATTGTCTTTTTTGGCAACTTCACCTTCCGGCTTATTGGAGGGGAACGAGTTTGCTTAGAAGTTTGTTTAGAAAGGTTGTTGCTGTCATCTTGGCTTGGGTGCAAGTTAATACTGAGGGACTGCAGGTGGCACACTGGGTTATGTAGCAGTGTCAGTGAAACTTTCTCTGTCTCCATCTGCTGGCAGGGAGGCAAAACCCAGGAGTCGGGGCTGATCTGTGGTACTACAGGAACGAAAATTTAGCAGGTAAGAACCAATTTTCCTTTCTGCCTGCTAGCAAGGGAGCTCAGTATAAGGGCAGCATTTGACAAGTTTATCCAGATACCAGGGGTGAGCAACGCTGAACTGCAAAGCCCTCGGAAAGAGCCCCTCGCATTCAGAGGGGAAAGAAATTCTATAGAGCAGGAGGTCGGCAGCTCCCGGCACGCATGCCCGTATGGTGGGGACGCAAAGCCCTCCCCGCTGGCACACCACTTGCTGCAAAGTGCCAGCGGCACCTAGAGCATTTCCCATACTGGCCAGCTCTGCCGATCCCACGATGCACGAGGCAAGCAGAGTCAGCCTGGGAGTTTTACAATTGTTCGCTGGCATTTTGAAGCAGCTCGGTGGAAATGGCACATTTCTACCCCCGCTATCACCCCCAACAGCCCCCCCGGTAGAATCTCATAAACAGGAGCCCCATTCTCCAGAATCAACAGAATTTTGGAGCCCTTTCCTCTCCCCTAAGGATTTAATCAAGGACCTTGCAGATCCCACCAGCCACAGAGTAAACAGCACTATTGACATTTTTGGTACCAGGTAAAAAGAAAGTTGCTGACCCCTGGTTTAGGACGTTATTTGGGAATCCCGCGGGATTTCAGCGCAGCCGCGTAATAGTGCTGTGACCCACGGGACCCCCCTCTGTCACCGCTGCTTTAGGTGTACCTCGCTAGCCCTTCTTTTGAGACGCGTTCACCTCAGGCCTCACTTCCCCTGTCTCCCCCAGGGGTCAGACCTCACAAATGTAAGGACTGCGACATGGCCTTCGTCACCAGCGGGGAGCTGATGCGGCACCAGCGCTACAAGCACACGCACGAGAAGCCTTTCAAATGCTCCATGTGTGCTTACTCCTGCGTGGAGGTAAGTGTGACAGCGCAGGCCGCTGGGAGGGGGTCCAAGCCACGCCCGGTTTTATTTCCCTGTGCATGCATGGAATTGTAGTTCTACCTTATCTAAGAAAAAAGGAGAGCTGGATTCCCCCCCCACCCCGCTCGGCGTGGGATAAAACCTGGTCCAGCCCAGCCTGTCCTCTGCCATAGGGCTATCGGGTCACCCCCATTTAAATGCTTTTGAGGGAAAATTAGTTGGGGATTTATTTCTATAATTTATAGACCGCCTATCACTATTTCTAGGCGCTTTACTCTTTTACATTCATTAAAATGAAACCGTATAACAATAAATAAATAAGCTACCGTAAATCATATACAATAAAACTCATTAAAACAATAAAACAGCATAATAAAACCAAATAAATCACTTTAAAACATTTTCCTGTCGATAAGCAGGCTGAATTAGCCATTCTTTCTGGGTGACGTCTTCTGGCAGCATGGGGTGGAGCTTTCTCTTAGTGTACAGAGCTTTGCTCTGCGCTCATGCATGGTGGTTTCCTGCGTGAATCCATCTTCTTTTCAGTTTTTCTCTTTCCACGCATGGTAGCGCAGTCTATTTTCTCACTTCTTGTCACTTACAGTGACCCCCCAAAACAGCACTTTTAAGTGCTAAAATGGCATCAAAAAACACCAGGGTTCAAGCACTGCCAATGCAGTAAGATCATGTCCTTAACAGATGGACATTACTGCTATTTCTGCCTTGGCCTGGATCACCAGCAGGAGTCTTGCTGGGACTGTAGACAGATGTCCCCAAGAGCAGGAGGCAGAGGGCAGCCAAAATTGAGAGACTCCGGCAAGGTGAGGCGTCGTTGGGCTCTTATGCCCCCATTCCCAGAGTCCTGGGTTCAGCCCAATCATCGCTTGGGCGCAAGATGCACAGGGCCCCCCACAGGAAAAGAGCCGCATCAGTGGGACCCATTGACACCTCGATCAGGCACGGCCAATTGAGAACAACTTCCAGACAGCCAGAGGCAGTGCAAAGGGAGGGGCAGCCTGAAGCGCCATCTAAGTCTGGCCCGTGGCCTCGACGCACACTGAACATAAAGGAGAGTTGGTGGCGTCACACAGGACTCATGGTATGCCTCCATCTGAATGACCCATGAAGAAAGCATGGAAGGCAACAAAAAAACATTGTTGCCAATGCATGAGCCGAGACTGACACATGAGTTGAAATTGCACAATTTGAAGTTGATGCTCGAGTCAAGACCAAAGCAGTTGAAGCCAACTCAACCCTCCAGTTGGTTGACACAGATGACTCATAGCATGAGGAAAATGACAGACAAGTCTCCACCATTACTGCTGAGGGAAACTCAGTCTTCCAAACCTTACACAGATCCTCAGATAGTGTTTATGCCCGAGAAGTTCATGGGGGTTCACCTCTTCTTGATCAGAGATTCTCTGAGAGAAATTGTTAGCATCTTCCCTCAGAATTTATTCTGATCTGTCAGCACTGTCTCATAGGAAGAGACAATCTCCTCTGGTGCAGGAACCAGTTGCTAAGAGGCACAGTGTAGCCCCCAGGAGCTTGCCACCGGTTGAGCACCAAAGAGGATCTGACTCCTGCATACAGCAGGCGGCTCTGGCCTATGCCTCGTGTAAAGCACATGAGATTTGCCTCCAAGACACAGTCACATGCTGAGCCAGCTTCCACTTTGCAGAGTGAGAAGTACCTAGACATGCTGGTAGCCTCACAGGCCATTTCCCAAATATCGCACATACTCAAAGCATCCTTCTACTCATGCAACACCCAGCAGAGCTATCCTCGGCACCCTAGTCCACCAGCGGAGGAGGAACTCTCACCCCTGAATCCTTGTTCATCCCCGGAGCAAGAACCCAATAACCCTCTGCTTGAGAACACAGGCTGAGAACCAAGTCCTTCCCCAGAGCCAGATAACATAGAAACATGTCGATGATGTTTCTCTACCAACTTCTTCAGGAAGCTCTTCTGATATTCCATCCGATGCCCCCGAGGGTCCTCCGGAGCCGTAATCACCTCTTGAAGATTTGACCTATTCCAAATTTATAGACAAGGTGGGGTCGGCCTTGAAAATAGAAGCCAAGAAGCTTCCTGATCCGTGTTCAAAAACATTGAGAATTCATAAAATCCTTGATTTCCCTGTGGAGCCGACGGCATTGCCATCCCATCTGGTATTAGATGCGGTCATGGATAAGATCTAGGAGTCCCTGTTCACAGGGCAAACTGTTTCCCGAAAGATGGACGTGCAAATCTAATCACACTGGAATAGTGCAACTCCCCCATACTTCAGTAGTGGTGGAATCGGCAATGTGTAAGGCCAAGAAATCTAGTCTCCAGTCCAATACACCTCCTGAAAAGGATAATAAGATCCTTGACGAGTTCGGCAGAAAGGTTTTCCAAGGGGCGATGTTGAATGCAGTAATTCAGCAGTATCAATTTTATATCACGCATTATTTATAAGAATGCATGCAAGCCTTAAAGCTATTTATCTCAGAAGGCACAGGTGATCAAACCCCCCTGCCCCCCCAACTCTTGGCAGACTTGGAGGAAGGTCTGCGGCACTTATTATGAACCATATACGTGGCCTTCAAAACATCTGCTCGCACATCCGCAGCTTCGATAATGGGTAGAAGAATAGCCTGGCTTTGTGCGAGTGCCATTAAGGAAGATGTCCATGTAAGCGGACAACCTGTTTGGGGACAAATTAAGGATCCCTCACTTCTACACCAGAGCAGCAGGGCTCCTCAAGGCGCTATTATGGCAATATAACAAGCCCTGTTATCCAAGACACCCCTACCGACAATATTCCTTCTTCAGGTCACATCCCTTCCAAATTTACCAGCCACCCAGACAGCAGGGTCCAATTTCTGAGGCCAGTGACCTCAGAAACAAAACAGGGCCCACCTCAAAAACCATAGCTGAATTTTTGAAGGGGCCTGCGCCACAGGTACCACTCAAAGTAGGGGGGCAGGGTATCTCAGTTCTACCACTCCTGGGAGGCCATCACATCCGATCGTTGGATTTTGAGCATCGTTCATGATGGCTTCAAGTTGAATTTCAAATGAATTCCATATGTCTCGTGCACTGTAGTTCCATTTCGAGACCAATCATAAACTACGCTGTTACAGTAGGAAGTGGAGTGGTTGCTTCATCAGGAGGCTATACATGATCTACCCCACTCACAGCGCCACAAGGGATTCTACACTCAAACCTTCCTCATCCTGAAAAAATCAGGGAGTCTGCGTCCAATCCTGGACCTTCGTTCTCTCAACAAGTTTCTTTGGAGGGAGAAGTTCAAAATGACCTCCCTCAAATCAATTTTACCATTCCTCCAACCCAACAATTGGATGTGCCTACTGAATCTCAAGGATGCATATTACCACAGCCCGATTCTCCAGTCCTATTGGTATTGTCTATGCTTCCAGGACAATTCCAAGCATTACCAATACAAGTTCTCCCATTTGGCCTTTCATCTGCCCCGCAAGTTTTCACCAAATGCCTTCCTGTTGTGTGGCCCATCTCCTAAAAAGGGGAATAAGGATTTTTCCCTATCTGGACGACTGGCTGATAGTGTCTCCGAATTCAGAAACACTGCAACTGCATCTAACAGACACAATTATCTGTCTAGAAAATCTAGACTTCATCATAAATTATGAAACATCGAACCTCCACCCAACTCATGTTGCGTCAGAAGTTGACCCTTGGGCTGAGGTGGGGTTGACACAACCCATAGGTAGGGACCTACAAGTCCCCACCGTCGGCAGATAGAGTTGGCTGAAGATAGAGGCTGCTGGAGCTTCACCTATACCAGCCCTCATTTCCCGCGGGTTGAGCCTTTGGGTGCCGGGGCCAGCAGGACTTAGATGGGCCTCGAGTTGGTTTGTGAAGAGAGGTTGTTCAGCCCAGAGACAGCAGTCGATAGGTGGCGTAGTCCTTCCCTGGACTGGATTCAGTACAGGAACTCAGGCACCAATGGAACGGAAAGTAACTGGAGGCACTCAAACAAAGAAAGGCTGGAGCCAGGGGATAGGCAAGAGGAGGCATCACTGACAGGCTGGGATCAGGACCGGCGGCAAGCGGAGGTCATGGCAAGCAATGCAGAATTTTGGAGAAGGAGAAGTCTGTAGCGTAGTCAATCAAGGGAATGACCAGGACACGGAGAAGGCAGGTGTAATCAATCAAGGCAATGGTCAGGGCATGGAGAAGGTAGGCGTAGTCAAGTGTAGCAGAGGTCCGGGGCTGGAGATAGGCTGAAGAGTAGTCAAACAAAGCAGAGTCGAAATCCAGAGAGTCAGTCCAACACATAGACAGGGTAGGAACGAGGAAGACAGGAATCAGGAACACGAAGTAGAGAGGATTCTCTATCAGCAATGAGTACGAGGAGACCTGTTGCAAAGGCAATGCTATGGAGTGAGGCCTGAAGAGTCTGACGTCAACATCCGGAGCTGCGGCCAGGTTCCTGCCGCGAGCCCTTTAAAAGGATTAGCGATGCGCCTGCGCAAGCCTAGGGAGGGGCACGACGCCGATGGCGATGTCTCTCCACGGGCCACACGGAAAGACCCGGTAAGCAAGGGCATCTTGGTTGGCAACACTGGGGACCATGGCAGAGCCGGAGGCACCGGAGGCGACCCGAGGTCGGAGCTGGCGGCCCACCACCGCCAGTGAAGAGGAACCAGGAGCTGGAGTCCGTGTAAGAAGGTGAGAGGGCCGTGCTGCGGGTGGTGCATGTAACAGTACCCCCCTTTACGCCCCCCTCTTGGAGGTCGGGGTTTGCCCGGATGGGCACGATGGTAATTCAAAAGGAGATTCTTGTCCAGGATGTTTTGAGCTGGTTCCCACGAATTCTCTTCGGGTCCGTATCCCTCCCAGGAAAGGAGGTATTCCCACCGGCGGCCCCTATGGCGGACGTGTAGGACTTCGTGGATCTTGTACGTCGTATCTGTTTCTGCCACCAAAGGAGGGTGCTCAGGGGCTTTCTGGGCAGGCCAAGATAAGATCACAGGTTTTAAGAGCGATACATAGAATGTATTATGTATTCCCAGCATAGGAGGCAGCTGAAGCTGGTATGTAACTGGTCCGATGCGTCGGGTAACAGCAAAGGGACCGATGTATCTAGGAGCGAATCTCTGAGACGGAATTCGAAGTCGGATATATTGAGTACTTAACCAGACTTTCTCGCCAGGGAGGAATTCAGGAGCCGAGTGACGTCGATTGTCAGCAGTTCTCTTGGCCTGGGAGGCGGCCTGACGCAAGCAGAGATTTGTCTGCTCCCATAACGATTTAAGGGCATCCGCAGTAGCCTGTGCCGCAGGGGATGCCACTGATAGAGGTATGGTGGTGGGTAGTGGTGGTTATGGTTGTTTCCCACAGACAACTGAAAATGGAGATGTTCCAGTAGCAGTGGTGATGTGAGAGTTGTGAGAAAACTCTGCCCAGTATAAGAGGTCTGACCAATTATCTTGTCGGTCATTGATGTAAACACACAGGAAGGACTTCAAGGAGCGATTCATCCGCTCAGCTTGCCCGTTAGCTTGGGGATGATAGGCGGTCGTAAGGCTGATGTTAATACCAAATTTTCAGCAGAGGGAGCACCAGTACCTGGCAACAAATTGAGGACCTCGATCTGAAACAATGTCCATGGGTAAGCCGTGCAGTCTGAAGATATGGTGGAAGAATAATCGTGCTAGCTCTGGAGCAGATGGTAGGCCCGGTAGAGATACGAAATAGGCCATTTTTGAAAATCGGTCTATGGTGACCCATATTACGGTGTGACCCTTTGAAGACGGCAGATCCACGATGAAATCCGTAGGCAAGTGAGTCCATAGTTCTTCGGGTGCTGGAAGTGGTTGTAAAAGACCCCAAGGTCGCCCGACCGTGGGTTTTTGCTGTGCACATACGTTACAGGATTCGACGTACACTTTCGCGTTGGAGACCATGGTAGGCCACCAGAAGAACCTCTGGAGTAGTGCCATGGTTCGTGCTCGTCCTGGGTGACCAGTAAATTTGGAATCATGCGCCCAGCGGAGAACTCTTTCTCGAAGTCGTCGGGGCACGACCATCTTTCCAGCAGGAACTGGATGAATGGCAGATAAAAAATACAGGCTGGATCGATTATATGAGTTGGTTCTTCTGGAGTGTCTTCGGGCTCGAAGGATCGTGATAGGGCATCGAGTTCCTCAGTATGTAAGGCCCCAATGCATAACTGGACAGGTTCTGTAGTCAAGGAAATTTGGCCGGGTAGCGGCTCTTCGTAGATAGAAACAATGCATAGCGATGTATCAAGCGAGCGGGTCTTTATGCCCAAAAGCTGAACAAGATCCTTGAGAATAAAATTACCTCCTGCTCCGGAATCCACCAGAGCAAGAACCAGAAAGGACTGGGAATCCCAGATCACAGTAACTGGTACAGATAACTGAGGGGCCGGAGAAGTTGCACCCGAGTTCAGGACCCTGAACTCGGGCCAAGGAGTTTCCCGGACTAATAGGACAAATCTGTAGATGGTGGCCAGGTGCTCCGCAATACAGACACAGACCGGTTTGTCTCCGCCGGAGGCGCTCTTCCAGTGTCAGCTGCCTATGACCCAACTGCATAGGCTCTTCCGTCTTGACCACTCTAGTATCACTGCCGAAAGCAGGGTTGGTAATAGGTGGTGAACGGGAACGAACCTGCGAAGGCTTCTTGGGCATCTGACTCTCCTGGTGACGCTCTTGAAGACGATGATCGATTCGGCCTGCCAAGTCTATAAGGTCCTCCAAAGAGGAAGGGAGTCCCGCGTAGCCAGCTCATCTTTCAGCTGCGGGGAGAGTCCATCCAGGTAGATAGCTCAGAGGCAATCTTCCTGCCAAGCGAGCTCAGTAGCCAAAGTCCGAAACTCAATGGTATAATCAAAAAGACTTCTTTGTCCTTGACGGAGGTATAGTAAGCTGGTGCTTGCCACGGCATGTCGCCCGGGATCATTGAAGGTCCATCTGAATACAGCCACAAACTGAGCCAGTTCTTTCAGCAAGGAGTCCGAGCGTTCCCACAGGGGAGATGCCCAGGCCAGCGCCTTCCCTTCAAGGTGGGATAGGATGAAAGTGACTTGTCAACTCGTGCTGGAAGACGGAAGGTTGCAGAGCGAATTGTATATAACATTGGATAATGAACCCTCTGCAGAGTCTGGAGTCGCTATTGAAGCGTGGGGGCGCATATGTTATTCATGTTGGGACTGGCAACTTCTTCCAACAGCGTTCATTTGAGCATGATAGCAACATACCACACTGCAGGAGGGGCTCGCTATTGCAACTCATCCGTTGATCTCTAAATTCATGAGGAGGCTCATTCATGTCCATCCTCCAGTCACCAATCCACCCCATTCTGTGGGACTTAAATGTCGTTCTTGAAAGGCTCATGCTTCCCCCGTTTGAACCCATGGGCACAGTGGCTATGAAGTGCCTTACATGGAAAGTGATGTTCCTGGTTGCAGTGACTTCAGCAAGACAAGTCAGTGAACTACAAGCATTAGTTCATTACCCTCCTTACTTGCAGTTTTACCATGACAAAGTCACCTTACGAACGCACCCATCCTTGTTACCAAAGGTTGTATCACCTTTTCATCTTTCCCAAACCTCATACTAACGAAAGGGAAAAATGACTACATACATTGGACTATAAAAGAGTGTTGGCTTACTACAAAAGAAAAACGCACGCAACTAAATGAACTTCTCAGCTATGTGCCTCATTTAACCCTAATGCACCAATTCTCCTGGTGGCAAAAAGAACAAATTGGATAACTCAACGTATTCAGTTTTGCTACTCTTCCCTTTCTCCATAACTTACGGACTCATTCAAAACACATCAAGTGAAAGCCGCAGCGATATCTGTGACGCACCTCTTCAATGTACCACTTCTGGATATCTGCAAATCAGCTACCTGGTCGTCTATACATATCTTTACATTTCATTGCTACCTTGACCAGCAAGCAGCCTCAGACAGGGTTCTGGGTGCAGCAGTATTGCATAATACAGTTGGAGGTCGAGGCAGTCCATGCACTGGGCGGGTTGCACGCACATCAGATGCGAACTGACATCGTACCACATTTGCATCTCTGGAGCAACCAGGTGAACCGTGGTTTCCTGCATACATTAGCAATCCAGGGCTAGGGACCGCCAGAAAGCATGGCTGATTCAGCTCTGCTTATCGATGGGATAAAAGCAAATTTGCTTACTGTAAGCAGTGTTTTCTGTAGATAGGATGAATTAGCCATGCGAGCCCACCCTCCTCCCTGGACTGCCTCTACAAAAAATTGCTTCGCTTAACAACTTGAATATCATCTGAAGAGAAGATGGATTTGTGCGGGAAACCACCGCGCATGAGCGCAGAGTAGAGCTCTGTACACTAAGAGAAGGCTCTGTCCCGTGCCGCCAGAGGACGTCACCCAGAAAGCATGGCTAATTCATCCTGCTATCTACAGAAAACACCATTTACGGTAAGCAAACTTGCTTTTATAAGGCAAAAGGACAAAAACAAGTAGAATCCTGCTGCTGCTTAATGAAAAATATCAGTGCCTGACACTGTTCAAATCACTTTGTACTATTAGCTTCTGCTTTCCTCTAGAAAACTAAACACCTGACTGACTTGTCACAGAATAATATTCCCCCAACGTGGTCTCAGCTGAATGGATGTCTGCGCCTTTACGGTTGTAGCTGGCCTATCCCTTTGGGGTTACTTTTCAAAGAGTTGAAGTGCCTGACTGAGCACCGAAACTTGGGTTTCCAAAAAGTGGGGAAACTAAATTGTCGGATTTAGGTGCTCGGCGTTGATTTTTGAAGTGCTCAGCGTTGAGTAATGAAGTGCAGGCCTCGGTTTATTTAGCTTCAGTCATTTATAACCGCTTATAAAGAGAACCTCCTTCAAAACAACAAGAGCAATAAAATACGCAACATGACATGAACGGGCAGACAAAACTCGTATGAAAATGCACAGGCCTTTTGTAATCCACCATTGCTCACAATTCGAAGGGCAACGCCTTCCAAAGAACTGGGCCAGTTATTGAAAATGGTCTCTTCCTGGTGACTTGTGGACGATAATCTCTCAAAGATGGCACATCAAGCAGGTGTTTACGTGAAGATCTGGACTGTATCCATTGCTGCTGTAAAGGGAAGCCAGTGAAGCTGCCATAACACAGGAGTGACGTGTTCGTGCATGGCGCACGACAACACCACTGTGCCTAAATTTACAAAAATATTTGCAGCTGAAATCTTGGGCTCCTAAAGGCAGATGAAAATCCCCTAAATTTAGGTTCCTAATTTTTTTTGGAAATTGAGCCCTTAATGTTTGCAAACTGAACGTCTGTGTGTCTTTGAATGACTCGGGTTAATGAGTCTCGGGCACAGGTAACAGGAGAGACGTCATGATAAACCAGCTGTATAGGCCAGCGTGCTCTGGAATTCCAGGATGAGGATTTTGAACCAGGTTTTCCCAAACTCAGTCTTTGGGGGTTTTCATCTGGTTGATATTCATGAGCTGTATTTCCATGCATTCGGTGTAGCTCTGTGCCAATTTGCGTACTTTGGTTATCTTGAACACCAGGCTGGGTCAAGGATCTTGAGGTCAGAGAAAATCCATCAAATAGACAAGGGACTTCCCAAACCTGTCCTGGGGACCCCACTGCCTATCAGGTTTTCAAGGTATCCATAATGAATATGCATGAGATCAATTTGCATTGATATGTGTGCCTGAGCTGGAAACCAATATGGAGAAGGCAACTGACCCAGAATCCTCGGCTATCTTAGCCTATGTGAACTCCAAGTGACCTGCTGGGCCTGACCTGCAGGAATTCCAGGGGCACCTGGACAGCAGTTGAATCTGGCGCCACTTGTGATGCCTAATTATAGGGTCACAAAAGGAGGAGGCAACGGTTGGAAACTTCAGACTATACTGTTACAATAAGAGGCACTATTTTCAGGGGCATTTGTAAACACAGCCTCAGATGTGTTAATTGCCCTGACCAGCAAGATTCTAACAGAACAAAGGACTATCTAAAGAGCGATGGTAACTGGGCCCCACCTTGGAGAAATACTCAGGGTAGTTTAGGGATAATCTTATCATGCCGTTGACATGACAACCTATGTAAATTATTCTCTGGGTAGTCACGCACTTCTAGAATTTTCTAACCTAGTACTATATTGTATAAAAGAAGGGTCAATTCGTGTATACAATGAGATGCTGGTGGTCTGTTTGTCAGAGAAATGGCATCAGCATCTCCCAAGAATACTTACATTGATCAATAAAAAAATTATGCTTTCTACAAAATCTAAGTGTTCTTGTATCCCTGGACATAAGCGTCGTAATGGCCTGGAACTTAACAGCATATAAAAGACTTGAACGTGATGCAGGTTGATCTCATGCGTATTCATTGTGGATACCTTGAAAACCCGACAGACAGTGGGGATCACCAGGACAGATCTGGGAAGCCTTGATCTCGAGTTGTGTTAAATTTGCGCTGCTGGGCTCCAGGTCCTGTGGGAGCGGTGAGCCAGCTCTGGTTTCTCAGCATTCTGGGCTCATCCATCCTGTGTGGGGCCGGGCAAAGACAGGTTTTTGGGGTTGTCGTTTGGAAGGTAACACTTGTGATTTGTGGTGTTTTGATTTTTTTTTTTCCAACATGAACCAGACCAGTAAAATGAAGCGCCACATCCGCTCGCACACTGGAGAGCGGCCCTACCTCTGCTGCTTCTGCAGCTATGCCAGCAGAGACACCTACAAGCTGAAGAGACACATGAGGACCCATTCAGGTACGTAAGCGCGGGGCGCGAGCCAGACACGAGCCGAGCCACTAGGGCAATAGGTTCTGGGCGCTGCAGAGTTCCCGTCCACTCCCCCGTCCATGGCCCCCCCCCCCCCCCAGTTCTGTCTCTGCTCCCCTACTACCTCATGGATCTCCAATCTCTGCAACTTCCAGTCTGGACCCTGCTCCTCCCCCTTACCCCCCCCCCCCCCTTTGATAACCGCATCACTGAAGCCGGAGAGAGAGCCCTGAGGTGGGTGGGAGGGGAAAGGATTATATAAGATTGGCTAGAGGTAATGGAGGGGGGTGAGTGTTGAATTGATTCAGAGGTCTGGGGGTGGGAGATGAAATCGTAGTTCTGGAAGAAAAGAGAGGTCGGTTGGGCCTAGAACATCCATGGAAGGGTGCTGGTGAAATACCCGGCAACCATATTGACGCTGAGCAGGGCAGCAAAAGATGAAATCCGATACCGACGCCACACGATCTCTGTTTCCCTTAGAGATAACCCCGTGGGGCGAGATTATATTCCAGAATTATATATTTAAAATGAATGGTCTTGCAGTAATGCAGAGGCGCTTTGCAGCTTTTATCCGAGTCAACCCAAAGAGCCCGTGCCCTGCTGGGTGCTTGGTATCCTGGTTCTGAACGGAGGCTTCGCTTTTAATCCAGAATCCACCGGAGGGGGGGGGGGGGGGGGGGAACGTAGAAAGGGCCGAAGCAGACACGATGACAATTCCTTCAGCAGCGTGTTTTGCTTTCTGAAGGTGAAAAGCCGTACGAGTGTTACGTGTGCCTGGCCAGGTTCACCCAGAGCGGCACCATGAAAACGCACATCCTGCAGAAGCACACCCAGAACGTGCCGAAACTCCAGTGCCCGTACTGCAGTACCACCATCGCCAGGAAAAGCGACTTGAGTGAGTGCCAGGGACTGCCAGGCTGGTTTATTTCCCTGTGAGGTGAAAGGGGGCCGGGGGGTTGAGGTAGTTATTCTGAGCCTGGAAGGAGAGAGCCGTTTTACTGGGGGGGGGTGGGGAGAGCTGCTCATCTGCTGCCTTTGCTTCTGTTTCTTTTGAAATCCGTTTTGGGCTGTTCCTGGGCTGCTGTTTATCCGGCTCTTCGGCTGGGAGGGGGGAGGGGCGATGTCCAGACTGCACATTGGGACGCACACCGGGCGTGGGTTTTAACCACCAGCTTCAAGGCAATTCTCAAGCGAAGGCTCGCGCGTGAACTTTACCGATAAAAAAAAAAAAAAAAAATGGCAAAGTCCGTGTGCTCTTGTGTAGCTCTTTTTTTTTTGTGGGTGTGGGGGGGAGGTAAAAAGTCATCGCATAGATCTGGAAATAAAATTCATGCCCAGACTTTTCCTCCCCCAGCTAAACACATCTGGGCGCAGCTGAAAGCGCCACACAGTGGAGAAAAACGTTTTTTAGCTAAGGAACTCCCATTGAAGATTACCGTCCACATGTTTAAATCTAGGATAAGTAGCGCCCCAAAACAGACACCAGTTCAGGCATCAAATATGGGGGTGTCGGAAGGGGATGCTAGTGAGCTACCACCTCTAATGGCCCCCGCCCCTTAACTTTGTCTCCTTCCCCCTCGTGTGTGCTCCGCCCGTCCGGAGGAGGCCCAGCGGGGCAGGAAGTCGGGAGCGAGAGCCGTTGCACGGGGGGGGGGGGGGGAAGAGCCGAGCAGTGTTCCAGGCAAGGCGGGGGCCCTGACGGCGCTTTATCCGCAGGCCCCGGCGGCGATGGACAAGGTCGCTGGGAGCCCTGCGGCCTAGGCGGCTGGGGTTCTCTAAAAAGCGCCCTCTTACCCGCTTCCCTCGCTGAGATAAGGGAGGCCGGCGAGTGGAACTGGTGACGCGGGTGCCACGGAGATTTGGGGAGCTGACGCGGGGATGAATCGGGAGCCGGAAGGAAAATCTGAGACCACTGGTAGGAGGGAGGGGGTTGCTGTTAGCCCCCCCCCACACACACACACACTCACCAAGCTGTCCCCGACCCTTTAACCTTTCTGTTTTCTAGTAACTTTTCTGCTTGGTGTCCTATTGACACAGAATTTGGGGGGATATGAAGTTTCTGACCGGCCACACACACGTGCATGGACGCAGAAAAGCAGGCTGGATTAGTTCCGGATGGATACAACTTTCTCTCTCTTCCGTGCAGTCCTTCTTTCCTTATTTAGCAGGTTGGAGGATATAGAACTCGCTCTGAATACTTTGTTTTTCTGACAGAGGGCATCTGACGTCTCTGGAGTCAAAACTGAGGCATCTTGTCTTAAGAAGGTTCGGCAGCTGCCCTGAGGCGGAGCCAAGCGTCGGTGCCCAGCCCGGTGGGGTAGTTAAGGGGACAAAGGTCCCTGAAGTTACCCAGAGAGACTTCCCATCCAGCGTTCACTCAATTCAGATATCTCCAAGCTGCTGTGGGAGAGACGAAGCTGTCAGTTGAAAAATAAAGAGTCTCGGGATCCCCTTTTGAAGATTTAGCTGAGCGGGGTGGGGGTGAGAAAAATTCTCAGCGATTTGAAATGTTCTGTGTGGCCCTTCTCATATAAAATTTGGGGACCCACCCTGTCTAGGAGGTTGCTTGAACTGTACACGCTCCCCTTCAGCGTGGAAGATAATCAGGGAGCTGGGGTGGGGGTACATAGATGGGAGAGAGACTATACTTTCCCTGTACGTACCCAGATCAGTCCAGACTCCTGCGTTTTGCATCCCAGCCAGCAGATGGAGACAAAGTTTTACTGACACTGCTACATAATCCTGAGTGCCGCCTGCAGTCCCTCGGTATTTCTCTGTCTCCAGCGGATGGTACGTGTTGCAAAACCTGCAGTTCTGGAGTTGAAAAAAAAAAAAAAGAGAGCGAGAGCCGGAATGAAAATCTGAGGGGGGGGGGGGGGGGGTTTCTAGGTCCTGATGGGATCATCACCTCCCCCTGGTCTGAGACAGTCAAGCTGGGGAGTTGGTGACCCGTTAGTATGCTCGGTCCTTAGTTCCATAGGGTGCAAATCTGGTGGTCCAGATCGGCACTCTGACGCAGCTTGGAAGCGGCCTGTTCCCACTTGCTGCAGCTCTGTGTTCCAGCCTAAACCAGGGAAGTATGCTTACGTTGGTTGCTGGTGGTAAAGTTGTTTTAAAGAAAAGAATAGGAGGTTCGAGATTCCCTGCTTGTGGCGGCTGGGTATATTTACGCGCTTCCACTCAGCGGCAAAGCAAGTGCAGTGAGCGGCTGTAGCTGAGGGGGATTCTTCACAGCTGTCGTCGCAGTTGCAGCTCACCCGGGCCAGATTGTGCATGGGCTGCCTATCGGGCAGTGAAGGGTCTTCGGGGAGACCTGCCACCGTGTCAGAGGGAAAACGCGTGCTCGCTCCTGCTCCCTCGGTTGCATCAGGGGTTCGCAGCAGGTCGGGGCTTCTCTCCCCGTCGGAACAGCGGTCATTTTGCAATCTCGGGCGGCTTCGGCAGCATCGGCGGGGGGGGGGGGGGGGGAGGGAGATTCCCCTTCTAGGCCATCTCCAGCGTTTTCGGGCTCTGAAGGGGAGGATTTTCCTGTTGACCCTATTACTAAGCCCACTCAGCCGGTGGGATCTGATTCCCGGGTCCACACGCAGCCTTTTTCCACAGATTTTATTCTGCTGATGAACGAGGCCTATTCAGCTAAGCAGCTCTCCGGGGAGTCGCAACCTGGGACCCGGGCCCGGCCTTCAGAAAATCCGCTTAAGGGACATGAACCTGGGCAGGCCAAAAAGGAAGCGGCCTTTGCCCACCCAGCATGTATTGGGACTTGCCTCGGCGTCGGGAGACGCAGCGGATGATTCGGATGCCACTAAGGAAGCGCCGGGGGGCGCCCCAGAGGGTCGATCCAGATACGGGCGGCGAGGATCAAGTGGCGGCTCCAGAGGAGATGCCTGTCGCCGAGGGAGATGACCCCAGGGTGGTCTTGTCTTTTTCGTGAAGAGGAACTGCGGCCCTCGATTCCTCGGGTCCCCTTGACGGCACGGGATACTGCCAGAGCCGTGCTGCGGGGACATGGTTCTCTTTTTGTTGGGGGGGAAAAAAAAACAAAGGCAAGCTTAACATGGTTGCATTGAAAGGCTCATAAGGTAGAGAAGGATGATGAGACGCAGAAGAGATTAATCAGTGTCGGAGGTGAGATTAACTCGTCAGGTTGTCCTCACTGTTTGAAGCCGAGGAGTAGGCAATTTTATGAGCGTGCCAGGCGAGTGATTGCTGCGGCAATTAAAAAGGGTCAGAATTAAAAGGATTAATCAAATTAATACAGGCTCTGGAGATGCAATTTCTAGGTCTAATTAGACAGCAAAATGTTTTATCAAAGCAGGAGGGCCCCTCCCCAGCCGTCAGTATCCTGAAGTGACATTCAGCAGTGGCCTGGGAGGCGACAGATGGCTGAGCTCACCAAGGTTGCCCCGGGAGCATGGCCGTGGGTCCTTCACGTGAGAAAGGTGCTCGCTGGCCTTAGAAGTCGTGACGCTGCTGGATCGCTTTGCCTGCAGAACAGCACAAGAATACGACAGGTTTTTTTTTTTTGTTTGATTTTTGTCTGACTAAACCTTTTGTGAAAATAGTAAGCGTGCAAATGGAAAACCTTATGACTGGCTTTGCTGTGTTTGCTAGGCAACTCTTTCCCTCTCCTGCTGGGATCTATCAAGGCTGTGTTTCAGCGTAGTACACTCCTCCCACCAGCAGGCGGTGCTCTTCCTTCCTCCACCCTGTGATCAGAGGAGCAGACTCTTGCGCTCATGGCTGGTTCTGTTTGGCTGCAGCCTTGGACGTGGGGAAGTGAGGAGGGAAGAAGACAATGGGAGGGGTGGAGAGGGGGGTCAGAGCTTCCAAGGGATCCTCTTTCTGGAGGGAGACTTCAGGTCTGTCCTGACTTTCTGACACCAGCTTTTACCCATAGCCTCCCCCCACACCCCTGTGATTCTCATTTCAAATGGAAGGAGGACCTCAGATCCCACAATGCACTGGGATGTGTTTGAAAACCAGAACTGGACAAAGGTCTCCTTTTGGAACTGGGTCTGCGGGGCAGCTCTGGTGGGAAAAGAGGGAGCAAGCAATAGGAAAGGGGGCAGAATGAAGAGGCAAAGGAGGGAAGTGTGCCAAGGGGGAAGAGGGATGACAGGAGTGGACAGAGGGACGGGAGGGGGATAGATGAGGGAGAATAGGACAGGAGAGGAGCCAGACAGGAGTGGGGAAAGACAAGGGAGAATAGGACAGGAGGGGAGAGACGAGGAGAGCTTTTACAAAAAGTAATAGTTACCTCCACAGGAAAGAATGAATGAATGAATGAAAAGTCAGAACAGCAGAAAAAGGGAGCAATTGTGTAAAACTGAACCTACAGATTTTATTTTAAGAAGCAAAGAGAGGAGGCAAGGGGATTCGGATCTGTGGATGGACAGGTCTGGAGAGAGGAGCTGAAAGGCTTCCACGTCCGTGGGCTGCAGAGCCATCTTGTGGTTCACGATCCGCCACCGCAGCTCCTGAGTGTTGCAGCAGTCTCGTTGGAAACACGTTTTAGCCTCTGGTTAGATTTCTGTGCAGCATTTCAGCATCGGCGGGTTTGTGCCTCTCAGGCGTGGGGGCGCGTACCGTGTTGTGCTCTGCACCCCCCCTTTGGAAATATTAAACATTTTTTTTTATATGTATTTCCTTAGCTTTAAAAAAAATAATTTTGAAAGCATTTTGCAGCGACTTTAGCGCCCTGAGTCGTTTGAAGGAGGAAACAAACAACCCTTGAAAATTAAGTTTTGCTGCGTCATTTTTACGATCTTTTTTGACGGGCGAAAGATGCGTCCTGAGCACTTGGTGAGGGGGAGTCCATTTCAAGACGGCGGATGCTGTCCCCAGCGGCGCTGCAAGCACCATCTTGACTGCAAAGCTTGGCAGTGCTCACTTCTTTCTTACAGCCACGGTTTCTTTTTTAATTGTAGGAGGTGTCGACCCTGAAAGGCGAATAGGCTGGGCAGCAGCGAGCAGCTTGGCCGGCAATTGCTTTATGCGGCTTTCCTGGTGGCGCTGAGCCCCTTGCTTTCGTATTTGTGCTTCGGCCTCTTAGAATTTCACAGCGATCGCCTTGTGAGGTGGGGGAGCGGTCGGAGAGTCGTATTCACAGCCCCGGATATGAGTTTCTGCCGAGCCGTAGCAGAGATAACTCGTCAGCTTCAGAAAAAAATGAATTTCACGTACTTTTGGTAAGAGGGAGGGAGATGACCTGAGTAGGGTGCACGGGTGACACAGAGGGCAGCAGTATAGAACAGGTGGGCCCAAGAGGTTCGTACCCGCTGAAGGATGCCGTGTTTGTCTGTGAAAAACCTGCCACTGTTGAGCATCCTGTCAATTAAATTTGCAAGGTCTGGCGAGAGCGGATCTGAGCTCCCAGCGCCTTTTACGGTTGCTGCCCACCGATTTACCTCATTCTCCCTCATAGAGAGGATTAGGTCCCTATCAAGAGCAGCGTTCTCTCCAAGCTGCTCGGGCGCGCACCATCCGCGTTCTAACCGTGGAGCCGCGGGAGTCCTGCGGTGACGGCGTCTGCCCCGCATCCAGAACACGGACGGCGGACTCCCACGCGGCTTCGAGGGGAACGTTGGCGAGGAGAGGATCGGCCTAGCAGTTGGGCCTCTTCAAGCGAGGAAATCCCTTCCGCGCGGGAGGCGCACGCTGGCTGGGATTCCCTTTCAGGTGCTCGGGGGGGGGGGGGGGGACCCGGGACCCGCCAGCTCCTTTCTCCCTTCCAGGTGTGCTCCAGCCATTCCACAGTTTAAACTGCACAGGGGGCTCCCACAGTCTGTGGGAACTGCCAGGTTTAACCCACGGGATGGCTGGAAGTGCGCCGGGCAGGGAGAAAGGTGCTCGTGGTCTTCCTTTAGAGGCAACGTGGGAACCAGCCCTTTGTTGTGATACAACTGTTGGGTTGACGTGGGTGGAGTCGGAGCATGTTACAGGGACTGGACCTGCCAAAATAGTCCCCCTCTTCCCCCTCCATGATGTAATTTCTAAAAACCCTCTGCACCCTGGGGTGGATCACAGCCTGCGCTGAGAAGGTTTGCTGAGTCTTCACACTCCGAGTGCAGAGAGCTTTACCAGCTTCAGCTTCACATCCCATTGTGCAACCGGCAAACAAGAACTGCGAACGAGATTGGCATTGATTTTAGGAACGCTGGAAATATCTCGCGCCCCCCCCCCCCCCCCCCACGTCAATAGCTCTAAGGGGCTCACCGACAGCTTGGAGCTGGGGAAAGCTGCATCGGCTGTGTGCTAAGCAGCTGGATGCCAGATGTGGTGGGAGCACACGGGGAGAAGCACCCTGCAGTTTCCAGAGCTGACTTCTGAATACTGGAAAGACCCAGGCCTCGGAGGATGAATGGGAGCAGTGGCCCAGCTTCAGTTCCTAGACTTGGCTCTGACAGGGCTGTGTCTCTCCTTCAGGGGAGAGGACGTCTTGGAACAAGGAGGTCATGAGAGACACAGACAGTGACCTCCTCTGTTCCTGTTCATACCCCAGATCAGTCCAGAATCTTGGGTTTTGCCTTCCTGCCGGCAGATGGAGACAGAGAAAGTTTTACTGGTATCGTACATAACCCAGTGTGCCACCTGCGATCCCTCAATATTTCTCCAGCAGATGGTAGATGGTGTAAAACCTGCAATCTGGAGTGAAAAAAAAGTGCAATTAATAAAGGAAGACAAGATTTCTGGATCCTCCCAGAGGGTTGTGAGGTCCTGGTGGGGCCATCCCACCTGGTTTGAGGTGGATGAGCAGTAGGGGTTGGTGACCCTTCTGGTAGATTGATCCTGAGGTCTGGGGGACATCTGATGGTCCAGATCCCCCATCTCCCACGAGACAGCTTTGGTACCTGCAGGCAGCTCTGTACTACAAGCTGCGATGGAGAAGGTACAGAGAAGGGCAACCAGAATGATAAAGGGGATGGAACAGCTCCCCTATGAGGAAAGACTAAAGAGGTTAAGAACATAAGAAATTGCCATACTGGGTCAGACCAAGGGTCCATCAGGCCCAGCATCCTGTTTCCAACAGTGGCCAATCCAGGCCATAAGAACCTGGCAAGTACCCAAAAACTAAGTTAGGGCTGTTCAGCTTGGAGAAGAGACGGCTGAGGGGGGATATGATAGAGGTCTTTAAGATCATGAGAGGTCTTGAACGGGTAGATGTGAATCAGTTAGTTACACTTTCGAATAATAGAAGGACTAGGGGGCATTCCATGAAGTTAGCAAGTAGCACATTTAAGACTAATCGGAGAAAATTATTTTTCACTCAACGCACAATAAAGCTTTGGAATTTGTTGCCAGAGGATGTGGTTAGTGCAGTTAGTGTAGCTGGGTTCAAAAAAGGTTTGGATAAGTTCTTGGAGGAGAAGTCCATTAATGGCTATTAATCATCTTTACTTAGGGAATAGCCACTGCTATTAATTGCATCAGTAGCATGGGATCTTCTTAGTGTTTGGGTACTTGCCAGGTTCTTGTGGCCTGGTTTGTTGGAAACAGGATGCTGGGCTTGATGGACCCTTGGTCTGACCCAGCATGGCAATTTCTTATGTTCTTAAGTGAAGTAGCCCTTTTTTGCAGTTTGTTCTGGGCTGGGTCGCTAAAGCTTTGTTAAAAATAAAAAAATATATTTTTGCCTCTCATTAGTTTTTTGTTTTTGTACAGTAGCCGTTGCCTATAGTATTCGGAGTGCAGGGCCGGTGACCGACGTTTCTTTCCGAGGTCGGGCGGCAGAGTTCTGTGTCGGCGCACAGCTCTGGGCCACATGTCGATGCCGAACTTGTGGATCGCGGTCATGGCTAAATTGGGCAGACTTGTGCTCCGACTGTTTCCGATGGGGAAGGCACTTCGTTCTAAGCCTGCTGGTGTTTTGCAGGTGTCCAGGCCTGCCACACAGAGTTTCCCTGTCAGCGCGGGAACAGCAGCCATATTAACTTCTATGGCAGGGGAGGCAGGAGGAGTCCCACCGCAGCTGTCTCCTGCTGTGGCTGGCACCAGAGAGGACTGGGCAGGCTTGGACTTGGAGGATTTTCCCCGGATAGGGAGGAATCCAAGGCTTTTTCTGCTGATTTCATTTTGCTTATGCATAAGGCGTATTTAGCAAGGAAAGCAGCAGGGGATCGCTCTAGATCCCAGTCTCTGTCCATGGTTGATCCCCGGTCAATGAAGGGACCTGGATATGCCAAAAGAAAGTGTTTGGTGAGCATGTGGCGTGTTTTGGGGATACTGATGACTCTGAGGATTCTGATGTTGTGGCGGGGATTCCCCAGGAACAGGCATGATGCTGGATCCAACAAACCCAGATGGCCAAAGGGGATGATCCCAAGGTGCTGCACCTTTTCCGCAGAGAGGAACTCTAGCATTTGATTCTGCATGTGCTTCAGGAGCTGGGAATCGAGGTTTCGCAGGAAGAGTCTGACTTGGAGGGAGCAGATCCCGTGTTGGTCGGTTTGCACGGTCCAGCGAAAACTTTTCCCTTTCATAAGTCGGTGAAGAAGTTAGTAGTTCATGAGAGGGGCACTCTGGAGTCCGGCTTAAGGGTTGGCAGAGCAATGGCAAAGCTTTGTCTGCTGCCGGAGGAGAAATTGGAGCTTTTAGCTCTTCCTAAAGATGACGCTTTGGTGTCGGCGGTCACCAAGAAGACCACTATTCCAGTGGCAGGGTCTGCCGCTTTATGAGATGTGCCAGATCGAAAGTTGGAGGTTCACTTCAAGAGGATCTTTGAGGTCTCGGCCCTAGGCATAAGGTCTGTGATTTGCAGCAGTTTTATGCAAAGGGCTTGTCTGTGTTGGGTCCAGCAGATACAGGAGATGCAAGCTACATTGGGGCTGCAGCGCAGTAGGCTGAGCGTCTCGAAGTAGCTGTGGCGTACGAAGCGGATAACCTATATGACCGGACTAGGACATCTTCCAAGATCATGATGTCTGTGATGTCAGCCAGAAGGTTACTATGGTTATGGACCTGGTCAGCGGATATTTGATCCCAATCTCAGCTGGGTACTCTTCCATTTAAGGGCAAGCTCTTGTTCAGCGAGGACTTGGAGCAGATAATGAAGCATCTAGGAGAGTCTAAAGTGCATAGGTTAACAGAAAACAAGCCAAAGGGCAGACAATTTTTTCCTGCTCGGACACAGTTTCGAGACAGCAAGAGATTTTGTTAAACTGCAGCCAGAGCTCAGTCCTGGGGTTATTCCTTTTGGGTGATCGTAATCCATCCTGAGACAACCCTAGTATGGGTGCAGAAGGTGAGAAGTCCTCGCAATGAAGCAAGGACAGTCCACTCTTCAGTTCTGGCCATCAGAGGGTGCTTGGTGCTCTTTTACAAGGAGTGGACCAAAAGTACCACAGACCAGTGGGTCCTAAGTGTGATAAAAGATGGCTACTTGTTAGAATTTACTCGTCCAATACGAGATGCTTACATTGTTTCCCCTTGCATGCCTCACGCCTCATGTTTGCAGCGTCTGGGGGCTATTATGTTGATTCCTTGAGAGGAACATGGAACAGGAAGGTACTCCATTTATTTCGTGGTGCTGAAAAAGGGAATGTTTCGCTCACTTTTGCATTTGAAGAAGGTGAATATGGCCCTCAAGGTTCCTTGTTTCCATATGGAGACCCTGAAGTCGGTCATAGCGGAGGTGCGTAAGTAGTTTGAGGTGTCTCTGGATTTGACAGAGGCTTATCTGCATATAGCCATCAGACCAGAGCACCAGCAGTTTCTGAGAGTCATGATCCTAGGGAAACATTTTAATTTTTGGGCCCTTCCGTTTAGTCTGGCAGCAGCTCCGTGTACGTTCACCAAGGTGATGGTAGTGGTGGTGGTGGCGGCCTTATGACAGGAAGGTGTGCTGATGCACCCATATCTGGATGACTGGCTTATTCAGGCAAAGTCAGAGAGCCTCTGGAGGCAGTCAGTACAGAAGGTGCTGATACGGTTGAAGTCTCTGGGTTGGGTGGTGAATCTAGTGAAGAGTCATTTCGTTTCCTCTCAGACCTTGGAGTATCTGGGGTCTCAATTCTGGGACTATTTGCAAGTCCTGGGCTCTATGGCATTGACATTGGAGCTGGTGCCTTGGACGTTCACTTATATACAGCCTCTTCAGAGGACTCTTCTCTCTCGGTGGAGTTTCATCTTCCTCTTCCACTCGAGGGAGAAGGCAGAGATAGTCTTTTGTAGTGGCTTATTTGTGCCAATCTGGAGCATGGTGTGGAATTAGAGGATTATTGGATTTTAAACATTTAAATTACCATATATATATATCTTTTTTCAACAGAGACAAATGCTTTTTGACAAAGAATGTTATATTCCAAGCTCCTGATGAAGCAGCACAAGCTGCGAAACTTCGGCCGGTTGTTGAGCTAATATTGAAGTAACATCTGACTTTGTCAAAACACGCTCGGCGAAGATCGAGCTCTGTTGCATTAGAATACTGCATATTTGTAAAATCATCGAGGATTTAATGAAAAGTTACAGTAGTACAATACACAACAAAAGAATATTAAGGACTGCCGCAAATGATTAGAAGTCCGGGCGGCTTTCGTTTGAAATACCACAAGAAAGCACGCCGTCAGGCTTGCTGATGCGGCTAGATATACATAAAAAATAAAAAACAAAAAAACAGAAAATTAAAAATTAAAAATTAACAACCAGCTTAATTGGGAAACGGCACGTAGATTGATATTTCCTTTTCCATTACTGATTTGGTTTTTTGTTGGAAATTATTTGTGTTCTTTTTTGAGTCGTGGAATTAGAGGTTCCAGATTGGGTGATACTCACTACCAATGCCAGCCTTTCAAGCTGGGAAGCAGTGTGTCAGGATCAGTAGGCACAGGGCCAGTGCTTAAAGAAAAAGGCTTCACATTCTATCATTTGGTTAGAGACGTGAGTGGTGCGTTATGCTTTGCTTGCCTTTCTGCCACAATTATATGACCATCTGGTGTGGGTCCTATTGGACAATGCGACAACAGTGGCCTACATCAACTGAAGGAGGAGCCAAGAGTCGGGCAATGGCTTAGGAGGCCCAGAAGATGATTCTCTGGGTGGAACAGCACCTGGAGCGGATAGCAGCATCTCACATCGCCAGGGTAGATAATGTTCAGGCAGATTTTATCAGTCGGAGAAAGCTAAACCCCAGGGAGTGGGAACTGTCAGAGCTGGTGATGCATCTCATTCACCAGAGATGGAAATATCCTCATATGGACTTAATGACGACTAGGCAGAACACAAAGGCATTTCGATTTTATAGCCGTCGGAGAGAACACAAGACAGAAGGCATCGAGACATTTTTCTTTATGTGATTCCTCCATGGTCATTGGTGGGCAAGGTGATATGATGGATAGAGAAACATCCAGGCAACATGATTCTGGTGGCTCCAGAGTGGTCACGTCATCCATGGTTCACAGATCTCATCAACATGGCGTAGATAGAGCACTGAGGTTCGGCAATCTGTTGAATCTTCTACATTAGGACCTAATATTTTCAGATCAGGCAGCTCACTTCTATCTCACGCCTGGCTTTTGAAAGGAGTCGGCTAAGAAGGAAGAGATATTTCAAAGTAGTTATTACCACCTTATTGCAGGCCAGGCAATCCTCCACATCCTTGGCATATGTGATGATTTGGAGGGTCTTCGAGTCCTGTTGTATTGTTAATGGGGTGTAGCCTGTCAGACTACTGTATCACATATTTTGAGTGTTCTGCAGGAGGGTTTGGTCATGGGTCTGGCCTTTAATTCTCTGTGGGTACAGGTAGCGGCTTTGGTCTGTCTCTGGGGTAAGGTGCAGGAATATCTTCTATTTGTACATCTGGATGTCATACGTTCTCTTTGAGGAGCTAAGAATTTGCGTCCTCTGTTGTGAAAGATCTGTCCACCTTGGAATCTTAATCTTGTGCTTAGAGGAATGTGTGAGGTTCCGTTTGAACCACTGAGGATGGCAACTGTAAAGGATTTGATTCTTAAGGTGTTTTTTCTGGTGGCTATTTGTTTAGCCAGGAGAATTTCGGAGCTCCAGGCTTTGTCATGTTAAGAACATGCCATACTGGGTCAGACCAAGGGTCCATCGAGCCGAGCATCCTGTCTCCAACAGTGGCCAATCCAGGCCATAAGAACCTGGCACGTACCCAAAAACTAAGTCTATCCCTTGTTACTGTTGCTAGTAACATGAGATAGACTTTCTGCAGATTTCAGTCGGGGGTCTTGTTATGCACGATGCCTTCTTTTGTGCCTAAGGTGATTTCAGCATTCCATCTTAGTCAGACAGTGAAACTTCTGGATTTTGATCCCTTCTCGCCTCATACAAGAGAACTTAGGCTCTTGGATGTAGGCGTGCTTTGTTTATTTATTTAACATTTTTTATATACCGAAGTTCTAGCAACAATGTTGCTAATCACTTCGGTTTACATATAACATTGGAGTGACTTAACAAGTGTGTCTTACATGGAACAAGAAAATGAACTTGGAGAAAATTGAATAAATACTAATAACAAGGTATCTGAAGGTTGCTAATGATCTCTGGAGGTCGGATCACCTCTTTGTACTATGGAGCGGTCCAAAGAAGGGATGTAAGGCATCTAAGGCTACAATTGCGCGTTGGCTAAAGGAGGCAATTGGCTCGGCTTACATATCTAAGGTTTGTCCTGTCTCTGTGGGATTAAGGGCTCACTCGACACATTTTCAGGAGACCTCTTGGGCCAGGTCACAACAGGTGTCTCTGCAGGAAATTTGCAGGGAGGCTACTTGGAAGTCGCTGCGCACTTTCTGCGTGCGGGACTCTCCAGGTCCTACTCGGGTTAGGGGAGCTTAGGACATCCCAGGAGTCCGGACTGATCTGGGGTGTGAAAAGGAAAGGAAAATTGGTTCTTAACTGCTAATTTTTGTTTCTGGAGAATACCACAGAACAGTCTATGGGAGGGAAGGGTGAAGAGTCTACCACTCATCTTGATGGTTTGTCGGTCGGTACAGACCTAGCTTTACTTTCTGGGATCGAGTTTCCATTTGGTAACAACGTCACCTTCCCCTTGCTCATTGTGGGGGTTTGCATTCAAGGTTCTGAGTGTTGATATCATCTTGGCTTGGGTACAGGTCAATAATGAGGAACTGCAGGAGGCACATTAGATTATGTAGCAATGTCAGTAAAACTTTCTCTGTCTCCATCTGCTGGCAGGAATGTAAAACCCAGGAGTCGGGACTGATCTGTGGTGCTCCAGGAACGAAAATTAGCAAGTAAGAAACAGTTTTCCTTTTTCATCTTAAACCAGTGGTTTCCCCATTTTTTTCAAACCCTGCTCCTTGTTTCCTGTCCCGTCCCCCCTCCCCCCAGCATGTGCTTTCCCTGTGCGGTATCCTATAGGTGTTACAGTATTCTTGTCCTGTGGACCCGGGGATAGAGGAAGAACCTGGGATCAGAGTGGGGGGAGGGAGAGAGAGGAAGGAGGGACTGGCTTGGGGGGCGGTAGGATTGGGGAATTAGAAATATATTGTTTTCTTAAACTCTGAGGTGGTGTACAATGATTTCAGTTCTGTCATACTTTTAGGCACGCTGCAGTATATTCTATTTATCAGAGCATTAATCTGCTTACAGTACAGTTTGCCTTCTGTCCACCCAAATTAACCCCAAAACATACCCAGAAAAATGAAGAGGCAGTTTGTGCACTGATTTTCTCCTGTTTTTAAATTGCAGTTGCTATAGTAAGTGCTGAAAAATTCCTGGGGAAAAAACAGAATAAACTTTAAAGTGAAAAATGCTTATCCCCGAACGGCCTTACGAAAGCTCAGCCTCTGTCAAACTGTTCTTTCCTTTTTTTTTTTTTTTTGGGTGGCTGCTTCAGGGGTTCACCTGCGAAAGCTGCACAGCTACGTGGACTCGGGGATGAAGTGCCGTTACTGCGACGCTGTCTTTCACGAGCGCTACCCCCCTCATCCAGCATCAGCGCGGCCACCGAAACGAGAAGAAGATCAGGTGTGAGCAGTGCAGCTACGTCTGCAAGCAGGTACGGCCTCCCTCCTTCTCCTCCTCCTCCTCCTCACTGCCGGGGCGGGAGAAGGGGTGAAGGTGCGGGCACCTGGGCCTTTTCAGATCAGCGCCTACCAAGCCTCGAGCTGAGAGATGGTTTGCCTGTTCCAGAGAAGCCTTTCTGCCACCTGATGGAAGAGGTGAGGGAGAGAGGGTGGCGCGTGGCCCAGGCCAATCTCCTCCTCAAGGCAGGAGGAAAAAGGTGCAGGGGATGACTCTTCCCAGAACAGAAACATAGATCCGACCATAAATGTAATGCTGGCCCTAGCTGCAGGAGGAACCAGGTCTAGGAATCAAACCCAGGATTCCTAAATAACCACTGTTGTCATTTTAAAAGGTGTATTTTGTTGAGGCGGTTACTACCCTAAACCAATCAAGCCTGATATTTCACCTTGAATGCATATCCAGCATGGCTCTCTACTTCAGCAGCAGGAGGGGAATGAGGAAAAGAGGATTTACATCCAGACAGCATCTAACAAGCATTGATCTGAGCAGTATGAGTATTCAAACATCGGGGTAACTTCTCATTACGAAGGTTACTACCCTCAAACATTAAGCCTTATACTTCACTTTGATGCAGCTCCAACACTGTTCTCTGCATCAGTGGCGGGGGTGGAAGGAAATAGGGCCCTGAACTCAGCGGTCGGGGTAACAAAGGTATGGGAAAATAAGTGTGAGAGCTTGCTGGGCAGACTGAATGGGCCTGTTGGTCTTCTTCTGCCATCATTTCTATGTTTCTATGGTTTAGGCCACAGCTGTCGCGTTGTTGGACAAGGCTCTGACTGCACATTTGCGTAGAAGAGGAAGAAACTCTTGCAGGGCTAACTGTACCGCTCTCGTCTCTAGGCGATTGACGGACCAGGCTGCTTCCTCCTCTGACCATTGGCCTTGCTTCAACTGGGATTGACACACATCTCCCCAACCGGAGAGACTGGCGACGGTAGTCACTACCATCCACTGAGGCACCTCAAGGTCCACCCCATGGCCCAAATGTTCCCGGCCAAGCCATCATGAAAGGCTGGACCTGTCAGGCTGTAGAAGTGGTAGTGGAAGATGAAACTGCTCCGAAATCGGATCCCACCGGGATAGTAAAGCTCTCTGTAGAGGTCTCATATGAGCAAATGCCCACGGGACCAACTCCAATGTCGAGAACATGGAACCAAGGACCTGCAAGTAATCCCAGACCTTGGGTACTCAGGCCTCCAACTGGTTCCGAACTTGATATTGAAGCTTGACTATCCGCTTCTCCGTGAGAAAGACCTTCCCCACTCGGGTATCGAAACGCGCGCCCAATAACTCCAGAACCTGCGAAGGAGAGATGTGGCTCTTGGACAGATTCACTATCCATCCCGATGAAGTCAGGTGCTGCACCACTGCTTCCACAGCTCGTCTGCAAAGGACTTCCGACTTCTCCCGGATGAGCCAGTCATCTACATATGGGTGGACAAATACGCCCTCCCTTCTGAGGGCTGCCGCTACCACCACCATTATCTTGGTGAAGGTCCTCAGGGCTGTCACTAGCCTGAATAGGAGTGTGCAAAATTGAAAATGCCTCCCTAGGATCATAAACCGAAGGTACTTCTGATGGTCCAGGTGAATCCCTATGTGCAGATAAATCTCCGTCAGATCCAAGGAAGCCAAAAACTCCCCCACCTCTCACCGCTGCTATGATGGACCTCAGAGTTTCCATCCAGAAATGGGAAACGTTGAGATCCACATTCACCTTCTTTAAATCCAGAATGGGACGAAAGGTTCCTTCTTTTTTGGCAACACAAAATAAATGGAATAACACCCCGTCCCCCGCTCATCCTGGGGGACAAGAACAATGGCCCCCAGCTTCCACAGGCGTTCTATAGTCTGCAGGACAATTAGCTTCTTCTCTTCTGAGACGCAGGGAGAAGCCTTAAACAGGCTTCTGAGCGGCCGAGCAAATTCTAAAGCATAGCCTTGACCTATCACGCTTAGAACCCACTGGTCCGACATGATTTTGACCCACTCCTTGTAAAAATGAGTCAAACGACCTCCTATGACAGGGACTGAAGAGTGGGCCGGCCTCATCTCATTGCGCATGGTTAGCACTGCCTCTGTCTTGGCCGGAGCCATCACGGCCTGCTCTGCGCCCTTGAAATGGCTGGGCCCAGGTCTATGACCTCCACGAGGTCTGAATTTGACCAGCTCCCGGAGCCCTACTCTGACGGAAACGCCTTTGACCTCGAAACCGAGAGCACATTGGGAGAAACCTTTGGACCCCCTTCGGCTTGTCTTCCGGTAGCTTGTGCACCTTGTTAACTCTCAGCTATTTTATCAACTGTTCCATGTCTTCTCCAAACAGAAGCTTGCCCTTAAAAGGGTAACGCTCCTAGCTGAGTCTTTGACGAATCGTCTGCTGACCATTTTCTTAACCAAAGCAGCCTCCTGGCTGATACTACGGACATCATGGTCCTGGAAGACGTGCGAATGAGATCATACAAAGCATCCGCCCCGTAAGCCACCACAGCCTCCAGTCGCTCCGCCTGTTTGGACTTCTGAGGTGACATGTCTCTGGTACTCTGCAACTGCTGCACCCATCTCAAACTAGCCCGGAGCATAAAGCTGCTGCACAGATGCCCAAGGCAGACACCTCGAAAATCTTAAGGTGCACTTCAAGCTTTCTGTCCTGGAAATCTTTAAGAGCTGCCGCGCCAACTACCGGAATGGTGGTCCTCTTTGTAACTGCTTAGACTGAAGCATCCACCTTCGGCATCCTCAGGAGCTCCAAAGTGTCTTCGGGCAAAGGATAAAGCCTATCCATGGGCCTACTAACCTTAAGGCCAGTCTCTGGAGTATCCCACTCCCTGACCACCAGCTCCTTAACCGACTTGAGAAATGGGAAAATCGTGGCTGGACCACTCAAGCCAGCCATGACTGGATCCAATTCCTCCAGGTCCCCCTGCTCCTGTGGGACGGAGATCCCTAATTCTGCCAGAACTGGCTGGATGAGGGGCTGAGTTCCTCCCTCTGAAACAGGCGAACCACCTTAGGATCGTCGGGACCTTCCCTGCGTCCCCTTCCGGATTTTGAGGCACACAAGACAGATCAGGATCCCGAGAACCATCCCTTGGTTGCAACCCCCGTTCAAACTCCTCTGAAGAACCTTCCTCTGTGGCCACAGACCCAGAAGGTCCCAGGACCCTTTGAATCCTGGTGGCCCCAGAAAACCTGGACTTCTTCCTGGGAGGAGGATCTGTCATTCCCTACTTAGGAAGGGGCTGCTCCGTGGCCTTGCAAGCTAAAAAGGCTTTCTATAGCAAGAGCACAAACTCGGGCGAAAAAGGGGAGGCACCATCAGAATTCTCTTCCAGAGGATCAATGTCCTCCTCTGACTGCTCCCCGCGGGCCCCCCGGGCCTCCTCGGAGCTGAACTTGGCCGAAGAAAGTTCAGGCAGCTGATCCCCTCCCCTCGCTGCAGCCTTCTCCTTAGCAGCGAATGTATTCAAAATGGCCGCCGTCCCCACGCTCAGCCCCTCGCGATGCAGCTTTCGGCTCCCCGGAGTCACGCTGCCTCAAAGCTGCCGCCGCAGTACTTCCCGATGAGCCCTCTCCGCCAGAGAGGCAGCGGGTACAGCAGCCGGAACGAGAGAGGCGTGTGGAGCTGTCCCCACACGTGGCGCATTGGCACCCCTTCGGCATGGCTTAGACCGCGTGGCAGATGCCCGGAGGGCGGAAGGCAGTGGGAGAGCCGCTAAGAAATTAAATCAAAGCTGACCTCACCACCACTGGCGACGGGGAAACTGAAGCACAGGAAACGCACACGCTGCTCTTGAAAATCTTCTAGCAGCCAATTCTTTTTTTCTTTTTTGTAACTTTATAAGAAATGGACAAAAAAAAAAAGAACGATCTTATCTGGAAAGTGGCAGAGGCTTCTCCCAATCCTCCTGGAGATTAAGGAACTGGACCACCAGCTATCACCTCAGGCGAAATCCAGAGAGCAATGTAGGGTCCCCAGCCCCTGCTCGTCCGCCCCTACAACCAGGAGGGATGGTCCCACCAGGACCTGACAACCTCCTGGGAGGGAAATTTCTGCTCTTCTTAGCTTAATATTTCTTCTTCTCTCTTTTTTTTTTTTTGGGGTACAGAACTGCGGGTTTTGCACCACCTCCATCTGCCGGAGACAGAGAAATACTGAGGAGCTGCAGGAGGCACACCGGGTTAAGAGGCGGTGCCTGTGAAACTTTCTCTGTCTCCACCTGCTGGAAGGGAGGCAAAATGCAGGAGTCTGGACTGCTCCCGGTACATGCAGGGAAATGGTCTTTCCCTGTACGTACCAGGATCAGTCCAGACTGCTGGGTTATGCCTCTCCTCCAGCAGATGGAGTCAGAGAAAAGCTGAAAGCACCCCCTAGATATACTGGTGTGCCACCTGCGATCCCTCAGTATATCTCTGACTCCAGCAGATTGAGAGGCATAACCTGCGGTCCCGATCATCTCTAAATTTGAGTTTGGTTATTCAGGTTTGACTTTTTGCTGACCTTTGACCAGATCAGTTTCTTTTGCTTAAGGTAGTTAGATCAGCGGATAGGTTTGGTTTCTGTCCTTTCTTTTCACATGCGCTGGGCGAAGTTCTGGTTCTTGGCAGGGCAGTGCCCTAAGGCCTATTTCCCGGAGATAGTGATCCCTTGGGACCAGGGGGGAGTATTCACCTTTTTCCTCCATCGGGTTTCTATGTTTCTGTTTTGAAAATAGCAATTAAACCGCACCAGCCAGCCCAAGTCCTTGGCAAACCGCCACCCCCCCAAAAAAAACAAACCCACCCCAAACTCCTTACCAGTCCCCATCCCACTCCCTCCCCCTGCCACCATCAACAACTGATGAGAAACTACCCGCCAGAGCGCCCTGGCATCAGAGCGCCCCCCTCAGCCAATGGCGCTGTGTTTTCTTCCCGTGACTGCAGGAGTCTCACATGACCGCCCACCGGCGCACACACACCGGGGAGAAGCCGTTTTCCTGCTCCTGCTGCGGCAAATGCTTCAGGCAGAAGCAGCTGCTGACCCTGCACTCCAAGAGGTACCACGACCCCAACTTCGTGCCCTCCCTCCACAAGTGCGTGGTGTGCGGAAAGAGCTTCACTCGCTGGGTAAGGGTCCACCCGCCTGCGGGGGATCGATCCGTTCACACCTCCCCCACCCCACCCCCGAACCCTCCTTTTCGGCACGACTAACCCAATGCTTAAGCCGTCACGGCCCCTGCGGGCGGAGGAGAGAGGGCTGTGTTCCTGCTCTCCGGACCCTCTGCTGAGGGGGGGGAACGGCTATCGAACATCAGAGCGGGGAGGAGAGGTCAGAATTAAGGGGACTTTTTTTTTTCCATAAAAAGATGTAGAGACACCAGAAAAGATGATCGAAAGGAGCGGCAGCAGCAGTGTGAAGAGGCAGACAAGATGTCTGCTGAAAATCCTAGCCAGTACTTCTGTCCTGAGGCAGGACGGTGTTTGTAGGGATGGCTTCCGACTTAAGCTCTAGAAGGAAAGGAACCGGGTTGGGGGTGGGAGGCACTCCTGAAATAAAATAAAATCAGAGAGGAAATTCATAAAAAGGGACATTTCGAGTTTGATTTCACACCTAGGGAGACGATGAGCCCTTCAGCACCGATAGCTACGAGCCTGACTTTGCTCCATCGCCTGAACTTCCTCGAGTCGGCGGAAGGGTTGCCCTGCAGCTTTATCCCCCCCCCCCCCCCTCGAGACCCTGCCCTGCTGTCCCGGGACCCGTGGCTGCGAGACACCCTGCCTCGTGCCAGCTGTTCTGCATCTGGAACGTAGAACGTGTGCCGGGTGACGCCCGGTGCCTCGACAACCCTGCCACGGCCCTTTACAGAGCCCCGGGGTGCTCTGACGGCCGCACTGAGCCAGGGATCCGTAACAGGAAGCTGGCCTGATCTTCTGCGCGGCCTTCGTTTGCTGGCTTAAATCTTCGGTCTGCGCCGAGGATGCTGGACTGACTGGGATCTCTCTTGCCTACAGAATAACCTCTGCAAGCATGCTGAGAAATGCAGTCTGATGGCGGGAAGAGCCAACGTGCTGGAGACAGAACGCCTAAGCAGAAGAAAGGGAGGGACCGGACGAGAAGGTATCATTCTATTTAAAAAAACAAAAACATTCGAATGGCACTCCCTAATACACGCTTAAATTATTGGACTACTAGACTAGTTTGTCTGCATGACTGGCTAAATGGGGGATGGGGGGTGGATATTCCGTGGTTGGGTGGAGAGAGAGAGAGCAGGCTGAGTTAGTTAACCTAGCTATGCTTCCCTTTCTCAAGTGTGACTCTCCTTTGAGGAGGAAAATCGGTAGAACTAGTCCAGTACTTGCTCGTACCTTGCTGGTCTGGATCCAGGTTCAAAAGTTTTGGAAGATGAATGGGGAGGTCTTATCACCCATAGCACCGGTATTTGGAATTCCTGAACATACCCAGACCAGTCCAGACCAGTGGGTTTATGCTTCCCTACCAGCAGATGGAGGCAGAGAACAAGGGGGGAACCTAATCATTCCGGTGCGCGGCGGCTTTTATTTTGCTCCGGGCAGCTGTTTTTATTTTTAGCTCTCCCGTCTTCTTTCTGCCGCCGCTCTGACTGCGTGGTGCTGAAAGGATTTCTGGCGGGATTTTCTGTGTGTCAGCCCTGACTTGCAGCTCATCTTGAGTTTTTTTTTTCTTTCGCGCGCACACGCTTCCCGACCTTTCCACGCTCTTTTGCAGGTCGCACGGCAGAACGGCCTGGTTTGGCCACGAGGTGCAGCCTCTATCGGAGCGGGGGGCGGTAGAGTAGCGCGGATGTCTGAGAAACCACGTATTGAGGCCTGTAGGGCCTGCGGGACCTGGTCAGCCCACCTTAACTCCCTTTCCCTGTGTACTGGCTGTGCTTCTGGGGGAGGGATCCTCCGCTAAGGGTCCTAAGACCCGGAGAGCCTCCCAGTCCGCGGGGGGGGGGGGGGGATCGCTGCTGGGGAGTCCCGACGGACTGCAAGTCGGGTGACTCTCCTCCACCTCTCTCTCCTGCAGCGCGGATTAGTGAGGATGGTGTTGAGGGGGGGGGGGGTCTCCGAACCCAGCAGCCCTGAACAGGTTTCAGAGGGCCTGGTGGGGTTTTCCCCAGAATTTGTGCTGCTTATGCATGAGGCCTTTTTGGCTTGTAAAGCAGCTAAGCGGAGACCCAAGGAGCCATCTTCAGGACCGTCCTCAAGGGTGTTCTCGGGGGGGGGGGCCCCCCTGAACAGGCATTGCAGGTAGTGGAACGCTCGTACAGAGCGGGACCCTACAGATCTGGAGGACTCTTGACGATCCATTAGATGAGGGGGGTGGCCTCTCCAGCTTCTGATCTGGAGGGAGATCCCGATGGGGACCAACATCCTGAGGATGGCAGCAAGGATGACTTGGACCTCGCGGAAGTGGCCGGAGCTGAGGGTGATGATCTCCGGATGGTGCGCTTATTTAAAAAAGAGAACCTCTGGCCACTTATTCCTCAGGTGTTGGAGGAATTAGGAATCAAATTGACTCAGGAGGAGTCTGACAACGAGGGTGTTAACCTGGTACTTGATGGTTTGCAAGGTCCTCCCAGTGCCTTTCTTATTCCAAAGAAGATCCAGAAGCTCATTAGTCAAGAGTGGGACTCCCCGGAAGTGGGCTTGAAGGTGGGAAGGGCCATGTCAAAGCTCTATCCCCCATTGGAGGAGCACTTGGATTGACTTAAAATGCCTAAGGTCAATGCGGTGGTATCGGCTGTGACCAAGAAGACTACGATCTCAGTGGCAGGGGGGGAAGCCCTCAAGGATATCCAGGATCGTAAACCGGAGGTTCAGTTGAAGTGCATGTTCGAGGTTTCAGTGCTGAGTCTCCAGGTAGTGGTGTGCACTAGCTTGATGCAGCGTGCTTGCTTATGTTGAATCCAGAAGCCGCAGGAGCAGGCGTCTCCCCCACACAGGCAGCCCGTCTGGAGGCTGGGGTGGCCTGTGTGGCAGATGCTTTGTATGATCTGGTGCACACTATGGCTAGGAGTAAGATCTCGGTGGTGGCAGCGCAGTGTCTCTTGTGGCTGTACAGTTGGTCGGCGGACATGTGGTCTAAGACTCAGTTGTGTAACCTTCCCTTCAAGGGCAAACTGCTTTTTGGGGAGGACCTGGACCAGCTCATGAAGTCTCTGGGAGAAACCAAGGGCAATAAGTGACCGGAGGATAAGAAAAGCATTGAGAGGAGCTTTCCCGCACACTCTCGGTTTTGGGAGTTGAGAAGATTTTGGCCCAGTAGAGGTTCTTCGTCAGCGGGGCAAAAGCCATCATCGAATTGTCAGCAGGCCTTTCAGGGGGTTAACCGTTCCTCCAGAGGCGGCTCTGGTCAGGGGACTGAGGTAGCAAGCCGTCCTAATGAAGCCGGTTTTACGAGGAGTGGGTCAGGATTACCTCTAACCGGTGGATTCTGGAGGTGATAAGAGATGGTTACGCCTTAGAATTTTCTTGCCCGCTCAACGACGCCTTCCTGGAGTCACATTGTTCTTCTCGAAGCAAGCACGACGAGGTAGAAGAAACTCTGTGCAGGCTGCTAAGCTTGGAGGCCATCCTCCTGGATGAGCGGGTGGCAGGGAAGGTATTCCATCTACTTTGTGGTGCCAAAGAAGGAGGGCACTTTCCGTCCTTTCTTCGACTTGCAGAAGGTGAACTTGAGCTTGCGGGTGCTATGCTTCCGGATGGAGACTCTGCGTACGGTGATTACGGCCATCCGTAAGGGGGAATTTCTGGTGTCATTGGACCTCACTGAGACCTATCTTCATATTCCTATCTGAAAGGAGCACCAGAAATTCCTGCGATTCAAGGTGCTGGGATGGCATTTCCAGTTTCAGGCCCTTCCCTTCGGACTGGCCACGGCTCCTCGCACTTTCATGAAAGTGATGGTGGTGGTTGCAGCGGCCTTGCGGCGGGAAGGAGTGTTGGTTCACCCATACCTGGACAATTGGCTCATCCAGGTGAAGACAGAGGAGGAGTGCACTCATTCGGTGCAGCAAGTGAAGCAGCTCCTGAGCCCACTGGGTTGGCTAATCAATGTGGTGAAGAGCCATTTGGTACCCTCTCAATCTCTAGAATACTTGGGGGCATGCTTCGATACCCAGCAGGGCAAGGTATATCTGACAGAGTGACGAAATTGCAGGAGCAAGTTTCCCGGTTGCTGCATCTCCCAATCCTGAAGATCTGGGATTAGCTGCAGGTGCTGGGGTCTATGGCATCGAAGTTGGACAAGGGAATGTCCCTCGAAGTTCCGGATTGGGTGGTGCTGACCACGGATGCAAGTCTCAAAGGCTGGGGAGCAGTGTGCTTGGGGTGTTCGGCCCAGGGTCTTTGGTTGATTGCAGAGAAGACTTGGTCTATCAATCGCTTGGAGACAAGAGCGGTGCACAGGGCTTTGGAGGTGTTCCTGCCCCTGGTCCAGGGTCAAATGGGTTCGAGTGTTGTCGGACAATGCAACGACAGTGGCGTACATCAGTCACCAAGGAGAAACAAGAAGCCATGCTATGGCTCGGGAAGCTCACCTGCTGTTTGCCTGGGAGGAGCGCCACCTCGAAGGGATCGCAACCTGTCATGTCGTGGGACTGGACAATGTGCAGGCGGTTTTCTTAAGCCAACAGCAAATGGATCCCAAGGAGTGGGAGCTGTCCCAGGAAGCCTGGAACCACATTTGTGCCAGATGGGCAGACCTGCAGCTGGATCGAATGGTGACAAGGGCCAACTCGAAGACATTAAGGTTCTTCAGTCATAGAAGAGAAGTCAGTTTGGTAGGCCTAGATGCTCTCGTGTGTCCTTGGCCAACGGGGCTTCTTCTGTTTGTGTTTCCTCTGTGGCCTCTCATAGGGCGAGTGCTGTGTCACATAGAAATGCTTCCAGGACCAATGGTTCTGGTCGTGCCGGAGTGGCTGCGTCGCCCGAGGTTTGCGGACTTAGTCATCTGGCAGTAGATGGTCTTCTTCGGTTGGCTCATCTTCAGAGGTTACTACATCAGGGCTCTGTATTTTCGGATCAGGAGGATCGCTTTTGTCTCGCGGCTTGGATTTTGAGAGGCAGCAACTGGGCATGAAGGGTTATTTGGAGCCGGTTATTTCTATCCTGCAGATTTTGTTCTTTCTGCAGCATGGTCTGTCCAAGGGCCTAGCTTATAGTTCTCTCTGAGTGCAGGTTTCAGCTCTGGGTTGTTTCAGGGGCAAGGTTTGGGGAAGGCCTTTGGCGTCTTATCTGGATGTCATTCGTTTCCTCAAGGGAGTGAAGCATTTGAAACCTCCGGTTTGCAAGGTCTGTCCAGATTGGAATCTTAACCTTGTCCTACGGGTTCTTGTGAACCTCCCTTTGAGCCTTTAGGTTTTGCCTCCTTGAAGGATCTTACGCTAAAGACAATGTTTCTGGTCGCAATCTGCTTGGCCAGGCATATTTCAGAGCTTCAGGCTCTTTCCTGTTGCGTCCTTTTCTTACATATTTCCACCAATAAGGTGTCTCTGAGTACGGTGTCTTCCTTTTTGCCAAAGGTTTACCATGTGAATCAAACAGTGGAGTTGCTGGGGTTTCCAGAATGGTCTAGAGACTCTGCAGTGGGTAGAGATCTTCACCTCTTGGGTGTTCGACATGCGCTCTTGCGGTACTTGAAAGTCACCAATTCTTTTTGTTCTGTTTGGATTGAAGAATGGAGAGAAGGAGTCAAAAGTGACTTTGGCCTGAAGGTTGAAAGAGGTTATTTTGGTGGCCTATATTGCTAAGGGTCATGTGGTTCCAAGTGGCCTTAAAGCACATTCTGCTAGAGCACAGGCGGCGCCTTGGGCCAAGTGTCAGTTGGTGTCTCCATAGGAATTATGTAGGGACTTACGCGAGTCCCGGGGCTCTGCGCGCGCCGGTAGGCCTATGTAAAATAGGCTTCCCGGCGCGCAGGGCCCTGCTCGCCTAAATCCGTCCGGTTTTGGGCGGATTTAGGCGAGCAGGGCTCTTTAAATCCGCCCCTTATTGTGCAGTTTGGCGAACACACAATTATATAAATGAAAGAATCAAAATGAGAGCCAGGACACAGAAAAGAATCAATTTTTGCTGGACAATTTGTGAAACAACAAAGCAGATAGAGACAAGGAATATTTTATGGATGAAAAGGAAAAAATCTGGAAGAAGGAAAAATTAAATTAAATTAAAATTAAAAATAATGAAACTAGATAAATTTAAAAATTAATGAAAAAATTAGTGAAACAATTATGAAAAATGGATCAAGAAGAATATTCATAAAAGGAATTGTAAAGGGGGAGGGGAGAGAGGTGGGGACAAAGGAAGGAACGGAAGGGGAGGGAGGGGGAAAAAGGAAGGGAAGGGGAAAGAAAGGGAAGAGGGAGGGAGGGGAAGAGAAAGGAGGGAAGGAGATGGAGGGAAAGAAGAGGAAGGGGCAAGGGGGAGAAGGGAAGGGGAAGAAAACAGAATATTGAGAAAAACAATAAACAAACGAACTGCTGTCTCGAATGCCGGTATATAAAAATCTGAAATAAATAAATAAATAAATAATAGAGAAAAAAGAGAGAGTTATATAGTTGCCAGGATGTTGTGGGCCTTGCGGTTTGTGTAGGTTTCCAGTTCGGGGATTCCAACCCTGGGGTTTTTGCAGTTTGCCCGGGTGGGGGAGGGAGAATTCCCTATAATTTTGGTTTGGGTACAGGTCAGTACTGAGGCACTATAGGTGGCCCGCTCGGTTAAGTAGCAGTGCCTCAAAGTTTGGTTCTCTGCCTCCATCTGCTGGTAGGGATGCATAAACCCACTTGTCTTTTAAATAAGGCAATATTTGGATTGAATATCATCAAGATTATGGTCACTCCATGCCTTGGGCCTTTTGTTGTTATTGTCTGATACTGTAAGAAAAGCTGTGTACCTTTGCTGGACTTGTAAGCTGATTATGTCTTATTTATATTTGCCTAAAAACTTGTTAAATAAAGAGTTAAAAAAAAAAATCCAAAATAGAGCCAGAGATAACCACTGGCCTTCGACCAGTTTTCTTACAGTATTTGGCTGTAAGGAAGTTTTTCTTCCATCCGGACAAAGGAAGCTAATTCATTGTCTCGTTCCATGACCTGGCGGCCCTTCGATCACCAGCTTTTATTTCTGGCCCATAAGTTTCCTTCTGCTCCTCTGGATCCCCAGCAGAATTAAAACTGGCTTCTGTTGGACTGTGATGCCATTGCAGCTGCTTCTGCTACTCAGTTTCTGTAGTGCAGACCCCAAAAGGTGGTCCCTGCTCCATAAAGCTTGCATTCGCCCCATGAGCTTTCAAACAGGCCATTACCCCTTATTCAGTAAGGGGTAATAGCGCGTCGAAAACACGCATCCAACACCCCCCCCCGAAACTAATAGCGCCCGCAACATGCAAATGCATGTTGATGGCCCTATTAGTTATTCCCGCGCGATACAGAAAGTAAAATGCCGCACATTTTACTTTCAGAAATTAGCGCCTACCCAAAGGCTGGCATTCATTTCTGCCGGCGCCGGGGAAGTGCACAGAAAAGCAGAAAAAACTGCTTTTCTGTGCACCCTCCGACTTAATATCACAGTGATATTAAGTCGGAGGCCCCAAAAATTAAAAAAAATACATTTAAAATCAGCCCACGGGTCAGAAGACGGACGCTCAATTATGCCGGCGTCCGTTTTCCGAGCCCGTGGCTGTCAGAGGGCTCGAGAACCGACGCCGGCAAAATTGAGCGTTGGCTGTCAAACTCGCTGACAGCCGCCGCTCCTGTCAAAAAAGAGGCGCTAGGGACGCGCTAGTGTCCTTAGCACCTCTTTTTACCGCGGGCCCTCATTTGCATACTAAATCGTGCGCACAGGAGAGTGGCCTGTGCGCTCTCCCGCGACTTTTACTGTATCGGCCCGTAAGTGCCTGGGTTATTTTCCCCCTACTTTTATTTCCCTCCCTAGCCCGGCCATCACGGTGGTATTGACTGGTCAGGGGCCACAGGCCGCAGCTCCCAACTGAAACCCAGTAAGCCTGCACCGGTCGTCAGGCGTCCGCATCTCTCTCTCTCTCTCCTTCCTGGGGCTGCCGCCTCGGCACCCCCAGCTCCGTCCGGCCTCGGAGAGCGGAAGCCAGAGCCGGAGAACGAAATCCAGATCTGGGGCAGCAGGCCGGCCCAGGTCGCCAGTTTTTAGTTGGATAATTTTATATCCTCTCCAACTGCATAATCTTGTACACATCCACAGAGAGGGATCTGAGAGGTGATTCATGGGTCCAGGGATGGTGGGAGAGTGGGGGGGGGGGGGGAGGGTTGCAAGGAGGCAGCCGTTCACCAGAATAGACCATACTGGTCAATCTGGCCGGGCACATCAGCTGAATATAAACTTCTGCCTGCAGATGCACAGAAAGAGCCGGTGTCTTCGCATTCTATAATTTTGCGGTTTGCAGCGTCTGCAGAACAAGAGAGATGCGGGAAGGCTCTGTTTCATTACAGTGACAGCCGATGATGAAAGTTCGGCGATCTGGTTATGTTTTTCAGGAAACATGCAGCAAAGAATGTCTTAATACCATCCGCTGTGCCTTGTACATCCGCCTGGTACCAGACCTAAATGCCGATGGGCATCCTCTTTGGCCAGAAGGGGGGAGGGCAGGTCTTCTGTGTTTATGGGAGCTGTTTTACCTCCCAGGGTTTACAGATGTGGCGGAGTTCTGCTTTCGGCCACACGGTGTCGCTGTTGACATTCTATGTTGGTGCATTTTATAGTTGGGCATCGTGAAGTTCCCAGCAGAGTCCATGGAAAGAGTCAGGGTTTTTGGGTTTTTTTGTGGGGGGGGTTTGGCGGGGAGGGTTCACAAAAGGATGTATTTATTTCTTGGTAAAGTAAAACTCAGTTTATCAGTGAACATGTGGATGTTGTTAAGCGCAGCTTTGGCGTGGGGTCCTACCGGTTTTTGTGATGTTATTCCATCAAGGCAGAGTGAGGCGGGGAGGGAGGCTCATTAAATCGTTAGCCTTTACATAATAAGATCTTTTCTCTCTCCGTGAAGCCAGCGGTCAGCTCGGAGATGGCGTCTCCATCATGGAGGTCGAAGAGCCGAGCGGCAGGATGGAGGCGGTGCCCATGGGTTTTGCGAACGAGCCGATGACCTGCGAGATGATCCTCAATATGATGGACAAGTGACACGGCCATCCCTGCCCGCCCCCCCCCCCCGAGAGAGGCCCCGTCCGATCCTCGTCACGATGGACTCGCATGAAAGTTACCTCCCCCGGGACTGTCCCAGTTGTCTTCTTGCAGTTTGAATGTTACTCTCATGTTGTCTTTTGGTGAACAGTCGGCCTCTTCATGATTGGAGATCAAATGGGTCTGGGCCCTGAGCTGAGGATGCTCCCTGCTCTGATTTTTTTTTTTTTTGGCTGTACAGCACGGGGGGGGGGGGGGGGGGGGAAGGTCAGGGTGGCGGGGGAATAATGCCCCTCCAGCTGATCCTACTGGTGACTTAAAACCATTTGGGGACTGACCAAACCAGGAGGATTAAACTTCCTGGTAAAAAAAAAAAAGAACGCTCAACTTATTTGCATATCTGCTGTTGGCATTTCAGAGAATTTGCATAAACAGAGACTCAGGCAGTGAGGCATTCCTTATGCAAATTCTCCTTTTGTGATTGGTCAGGAGGGTTCCAGTGTACTGTTTGTCTCCATTCCCTGAGAGGCACCACATGGGCTGCAATCAACCCCTGGCAAACCTCGTATAATCTGCCGACGAGGATCCCTAAGAGTGGGCATAACGAGAGAGTTTGGCTCCCTCGCTTTGGGCTTTCCATGCCTTCGTTCCTGCCTCTTTCATTCCACATCCCTCTCCCCATTCCCTGCTCCCCTCCCTTCCTGCTGCTGCTCCTTGTAGCCTCCACTCGCCGGAAGTGGTGAGATGGGGGGGGGGGGGTGGTCAGTTCTGGGCCCCCGGAAGCGGTGGCAGTCACTGAGCGTGGGGTCCTGAGCTGGTGACCCGCTCGTCGGCTCCGCCTTCCCTTCACGTGCGGGCTCCATGATCGGGAAGGAGCGCAGTGCGTGAGGGGAACGTGGGGGGCCCCTGTGAGCGTAAAGCGGCTCAGGCCCCGGGCTCCCTGAATGACATCACCGCTGCCTCGGGCCGCAGTACCGGCCCGAACAGCCTCTCCCCCCTTTAAGAATGTGCCCGGAGCAGCTGCCCTGCTCTCTCCTCGCGTCCGGTTCTGCTGCTGCTCCTGATTAGTGCATTCTGAGGTTCTGCACCCTTCTTCAGACCAGACCTTGTGTTTGCTTTCTTGGCAGATGAAATGTGTCGAAAGCAAACCCACAGAGTCGTTGGATAGAGATGATCCCCTTCACTAGGCTAAGTGTTTTAAGATACAAATGTTCTGGTTCCTTAGTTGGCATTGCAGGTGGCGAATGAATCTTCCTCATCCAGCAATCTTCAAACATTCTTGATGACTCTAAAGCACCCGGTGGCTCTGGGGATACTCTTTTCGGTGCTTTTTTGGTGGTCCGTTAGTCCTCTCGGGTCAGCAGGAGACCGAAGGGCGGGGCCAGTTCTCGGATCTCCATCGAGTTTGCTCAGACTCCATAAGCAGGTGCATGAACTAAAGCTGATGGGTGTCATTTGCAGCTAGGCCCTGTTATCTTCTGGAAAGCGCTTGCCTTGCCACTTGTTCGTTTTGGAGAGCGCAGCGCATTCCCTGCCGAGAGCCGACTTCCTGCGCTGCGGTCCGGCCAAATACAGATTTCTCTTCATCCATTCAGGCCAGTCCATTGCGCATGGGTTGTGCACACCAACCAGCAGATGGAGACAGTGATGAACAAGCCTGCTGATGTCACCTCATATAAACTCCTGTGCTGACACCAGCATGCCAGTATTCTCCGTCTCCAGCAGATGGTGGAACACTCATCCCATGCTGGGTAGTGTGGCCTGGTAGGTCAAGCAAGAAAGCAGCTGCAACCTGCGCGCACTTAATCGGAGAGCCAGCTCCTCTACCAGCTGCCTGCAGGTCGCTGGGAGCGGAGCACATCAAGGAAAACACAAGAGCAATATCATTTTCTGTTGTCTTAATTCGGGCGGTTAGCCTTGGATTGATTCCAAAGTGCCCAGTGCTGGCTTGTGGGAGACTCACAGATCCTCGGCACATTTAAAAGGTTTGCTCGCCTCAACATGGGATGCTGTAGCTGGCCGCCATGTAAAACCTCAGGGACCTGGTTTGTGGTTTTAATGTTACGTTTATTTAAATTGCTTTACAAACTCAATAGCATAAGCTAAAAAGAGCGCCGTTCCTTAGGAAGAACCCGGGGGTCTTCAGCAGATGGGCAAAGTCGTCTGTGGGCATCTGGGTTTCCTGCAGAGGTGGCACAACATTGCTGGTGCAGTCCCTCGGGGGGGGGGAAGGCAGGCGCGTGGCCTGCTCCTGGCTGAGCCTGGCTTGCTGCGGTTCTTAACTTTCACCCCTTTCGTTCCCGCCCTGATTTCCTTGAGGACTGTGGGCCAACGGCTCTGTCTCCCGACAGAGCAGGGCACGTGTGGGTGTGCCAAGAGTCATCACCATGTGTGCAGACGGAGGGTAAACACAACGTTTATAGACACAAACAAATCTGTGTGCCGTCACAGTTTCCTCACCGCACCTGTAAAATAAGGGGGAATGGTTTGAAAAGAGATCCAGCTCCCAGGTCACTGGAACAGGCTGATCCAGTCGCGATTTCGCCCCCCCATTTCATACAGGGATTTGTAGTTCTGGGGTTTTTCCCCCCCATTGATTTCCGTAGCAAAAACAGGAATTACAAACCCATGCAAGCACCAGGGCAGAACCAGGACTGGATCAGCCTGTTTGACGACCTTGGTTCACCGACAGTAGATTACACTGCACGATTCGCGTTACTTCCATATATTTCAGAATGATTGCACAATTTCTTATAAGGTCATGGATTGCATTATTTACTCTTGAAGACGAGGAACGAGTTTCAATGGATTCATTATGTTTGCATTTTTCGATTTGGTAAACTGATATTTTAAAGCCTTTCATTAAAAAAATGTATATATATATAGTGTTGCCAGAGGAGGACCAAAGACCGGATTTTGGTGTAGCAGAGTTCTAATTATTTCCGTTTTAAGAAATGTTCCTACCTAACAGTGTTTACATATGATCAAGACTCTGGAGTTTAATGGCCTTCCCATCCTGGACACCATTCTGAATGGACACCCCCCCTACAGGTTACAGGTTTTGCCAGCTTGCTAATTGCAATGCAGACCCTTGATCCCCCCAGCCCGGCTGTAGGGCGGGATACCGAGCGTCACAAGCCAGGATCCTGGATCTCCTCTCCAGCTCTTCCGTGGCCTCTGCTTTGCTGTGTTTCCAGCCTCTCTCCCCCAGTCCGGGTGTCCAGCAGGTGGTGTAGGGGGCACCCTATGTCACGAGAGAAACAGGGCCGGAGATAAGGCATCAGATATCACCCGAGCTTTTAAACTAGCACGAAGGGGGAAGATAAATCAATTTTAGCTCATCTTGCAGTGAGTTGGAAGGCTTCAATTATTTCACTTCGTAGAGCGCGTTAATTGTATTTTTTTCTGTTATTCTGGATAATTAGCTCTTCCCTGGCTATATTTCCATTTCATGTTTCAGACAACGTTGTTTGGTGTCAGACTGCAACAATTATGGCATTAATCGATTTCCCACTTTCATCACGGGGATCCGTCTGTCCCGAAATTTGCATCAGTTCTACGGAGTGTAAGATAAGTGGATCCAAGCAGCAATTTGCCATGCAAAATGTTAAACAGTTCATTAGGAACCATTTGACTTGCTGAGCACAAAATGTTTTGAACTGGTAATAAAAAAAGAAGATTAAAAATGATTGCTAATCAGTTTCATCGGGGCTGATTTATGCCTTGATGCTAGCAGCATGGTACCAGCAGGGAATGCGGGCCTTCAGAGTTGCACAAATGGTCCTTGAAGGGCCCTTGGCCTCTTGCTAGTCCGTTCCTGTTCGTGCTCCAGACTCTTGGGTTTTGCCTCCCTACCAGCAGATGGAGACAGAGAAGAAAAGCTTTACACACACTGCTGCTTAACTTAGTGTGCCACCTGCAGTCCCTCAGTATTTCTCTGTCTCCAGCAGATAAAAGAAGAAATAACAAGCAAATAGAAGAGATTCAGTTTAGGAACAGTCCTCCCAGAGGGTCATGAGATGCCTGGTTGGACCATCCCCTCTGGTTGAGGCAGCGGAGCAAGGGGGTTGATTACTCTTTTCACTGGCTCAGTCTTTGGCTCAGTGGGGGGCTCTGATATCTGGTGGTCCAGCTCCCTCGTTGTCCCAGATAGCCCTTCTCCAGCAGAGACCTCTGCAGTATTGGACTTGGGGGGGGAACTATATTTTTGTTCCCTTTTGTTCGTTCTCGTTAAAGTTAAAAAAAAAAAAAGTCTGCAGAAAGCGATTAAACCGACATTGAGGGGCCCTGAAGGAAGACAGAGGCTCCAATCATCTGTCTGGATGATTGTGGATCGCCTTTTAAGTCAGGGAGTGACCTGTCGGGTGGTGTTTGTTCCCGCATGTGGCACATTTGGTTATGTAGCAGTGGCAATAAAGCTTTCCTTCTCTGTCTCCATCTGCTGGCAGGGAGGCAAAAGGCTGGAGTCTGGACTGATCTGTGGTATTCCAGGAATGAAAATTAGCAGCTAAGAACCAATTTTCCTTTACCCTGCGTGCTCTTGTTTCAGAGAGATTTTGCACGGCTGGCCGGGGTGCAGTAGCATTGTTCCAGGCCTCCCTTCCTGGGCTGTGACTTGGTAACTGTAAAATTGAATTCTCTTTGAAACTTTGGCAAGGCTGGCAGAAGAGCCGTGAGGCAGGCGCTGCCTCTGCAGTGGCCAGACTCGGCTGTTGCTTTCCCGGCTAGCTGATCGCTTTAGATCAGTACGACACGCGCGGTTGGAAGCCAGGTGAAAATGAAAAGGATATCCCTTGAATTCTGAAACGGCGGGCACATCACCGCTAACGGCCGTGCAAGAAAAATGTGGGCCTCCATCGCACAGCTGGATTATCTTCTTGAGTTATAGCTAACGTCAGGTTAAGTAATGCTGCTTGCAAATTTTTCGGTAAGTCGTGTTATTTGATTTGCCTCGTTGGTAGCATGCACGGGGGTCAGGACTGAAATAATGCAAGATATTTGAAATCCCTTCCATCGTTCCCGGTTTTAGGTCGTTTACCATGTGAGAAGCAGCATGTTTCGCACGGTACACGGCCTAGCACTCAAAAGCGTGGAAGAAATGAGCTGATGCTGCCTAAAAGAAAGTGCCAGCTGTGTCCAGAAGCTGCAGAGCCAGAGCTGGACGCTTGTTTACAGGGAAGCCTTCATTTTTACTTCTCCCTTAGGAACCAGCTGATAAAGGATGTGGGTTCCCTTTTTAGCAAAAAGTCAGGACCTCTATGAACCGTTTGTGTCTTTCCATTGGTTTATGGTTTACTGTTAAATAACAAATGTTAGAGCCCAGGTTTGTAGTAGAGCAGCTCGCTAAGTAGGAGTGAACAATCAGGCGAAAGTCCCAACTTGTGATCTAGTTGTGCACAGTACTGTGGTTGCCATGTTCATCCAGTTGAATGCATAGCAAGAAAGGTTAATGGACAAAAATGATTGTAGGTGAGACCTTTTCATTGAAGTAATCTAATAACACTTCTCGGCTACCTCTTGGGAGTTACGCTCCCTTCAGCTGGGAGTATTCACCTAATGAAGGATTATCAACTCCCGAAAGCTAGACGGGAAATAATAAACATTAAGCTCGTCTAATAAAAAGGTCATCATGTATATTTTTTGTATTTGTTAACCTTTATTTTAGTTGTAAAACCTGGAAACCAGAGGAACTGCTGTTTTGTGATATTTGTTAATGAATTTTGAAAAAAAATAAAAGGTTTGGAAAAAAACCCCGAGCTCTTGATTTTTATCCCTGCTTCTGAGTGCAGCATAAAGCTTAGTAAAGGAGGTCCAGGGGAGGGTCCTGCTGGAGGAAAGTAGCATGAGGAGTTTGCGTGATTTTAGCTGGCACAGTTCCATTTGCACTGCTGTTCTGTTGCCCCCGTTTATTAATTTCTAAGGTGATGGGGATATGAGGACACCTCCTGCTTCGTCATGGGTCTGCCCTACCCTGTGCAGGGATCCCGCTGACCTCAGTATGCAGCTGTTTCCCCAGGGAATTGCCGCAGGCCCATCTGGATTCTGGCCTGCGAGGATTACATTTAGGTATTCCACAAAATAATATATCCATACTAAAAATGAAAGATATCAAGATCAGAAAGCATGGAAACAGGAGAATGAAGTCAAAGAAGAAGGGGACAAAAGTATCCAGAAACGGCACTTTCAAGGAGATCTAGTCGTGGCTGATAGGATAACGAAAAGGATTAACTGGCCAAGGGAAGTACAGCATGGAGGTTAATTAAAGCCTTGGCCTATGATCCTGGCGCACGTAGAGCAGCCAGACATTCAGTTCATGGAGGAGAACAGACTTTCTGTTGATGAGATGGGCTCTTCCGCTGGAATGAGACTTGATATTTCGTATCAGAAAGTTCAGCGGGTGTTTCTGCCCCCCTGCCACTGGTGGTTTGGACCCGCCTTGGGTGCTGGTGACTGCCCGTGAACTAATGCTGTAAGGTTTGTGACCCTCCAGATGGGACCTTCGTGGCTCTCTCAAATGCTTATGCCCAGCACCACCTTAGGATGGTCCTTAGTGCTGGTCTACTGAAAGGATTTTTTTATTTTTTTTTTGTGACCCTAAACGCAGACTACGAACCAGAAGCAGTTCAAGCTTCATCCCCACTCCCCCCCTCCTTCGAAACCCAAAGATTGTCCTTTCCCTGTGCGCACCCGGATCAGTCCTCACCATGGGTTATGCCTCCCTTCCAGCAGGTGGAGACAAAACTTGAAAGGCACCCTCACTTAACCTGGTGTGCCTCCTGCATCCCAAATTATCAGGTAAGAACCAATGTTCTTATCTGCACCCAGAATGGCAGCATTGCTTGATGAGCTCCATCCTGTGCTGCTGAACAGGATGGGACGGGAGCTCCAGTGGTGAGTGAAAGCAGTAAGACAAACGTACCCAAGTTTTGAATATTTGCACACAAGTCAGTTACCCCCTAGGTTAATGCAAAGCCTCAGCTGCTTTGTTAGTTGGCTGATTGGAAGTTTGTTTTACATTTAGGCAGTTGGTCCAGTTGGTACCACTCCCCATAGTACAACGTGCTTTATTTTGAGAGGATTGAAAGTGCCGTTTAAATCTAGATTAATAACTCAACGGTTTGGAAAGAAACCTCCCTCCATGCCGAGGTGTTTTTTCCCTCCTCAAAAAGTCTTGCATTGTTTGAAGTCATCCACTGCAACAGCTGGACGCTGTCAAGCTTCGGGGGGAGCTTTTAAGAAAAGGCAAACAGTTTATTTCAGCTTCATTTGTTTCTGTCTTCACCGACCAGTTGACAATTTACAATACAGAAGGAAATCGGATATTTTGTTAACCGTCTGTTTAAATTGGCCAACTCTGTCAACACCTTCCCACCCTCCATCCATGGTGGACTGGAGCCCACCCCAGCGGTAGCGGTGGCAATGAAAGGGGGGGGGGAGGGGGGAATGATTCATACTCGCGCCACTGAAGAACGTCTTCCCGGCCAACGCCAGCTGATCAGCCCCAGCTTTGCCCGCTGCAACCCTTCCATGTAGGCAGGTGGAGCCTTTAAGAGTCCTGCCAGTGCGTGTGCAGCTGTTTTACCAGGAGATTGCCACGGGGTCCCCCCCGTCGGCAGCGCTAGCTTGGGAGCAGTGAGCTGCCGTTAATTCGGCCGCCCGTCTTCCCCGCCTAGCAGCTGGGCGCTAATTGCAGGAGGCCGCCTGGACAGGGGCAGAGATGGTCCCAGTGCTGGGTTTTCTCCCCGGGCAGAGACAGATGAACGAGTCGGCGCAGTAAAACTGCCGGCACTGCCTGATGATGAGGGCTGACGGTTCGCACAGCTCGGAGGTTACTGATGAAAAGATGAGCCCTGGTAATAGCTACAAATGTACCCCATCAATTCAGTACCCCATTAAAATGTGCTCAGTAAAAGCACAGATTATAAGCAGGGCCACAGTTGCCTTCTCTGCATCCCTGGGTGGGGTGTCACCTTCACAGGATGCAGTGAGAAGGAAGGCTCCATTTATTTACTTTCTGCACTTCAGAGAGGATTACATTCAGGTACCGTAGGTATTTCACTGTCCCCAGAGGGCATCAAAAACTGTTACTAACACATTGATTACAAATAGAGAGACTATAAGGGAAGTATTTATAATCTCTAGGAGGGCCACCTAATAGTTCGAGGTGAGGTGTTGGTGGTGGTTTAGGGGCCAGTTTCACATGTAGAGTGAGACGTAGGAACAGAACAGTACACCTTGGTGAAGATTTGACATTATTTGGAGTGAGAAAAGTCTCAAAAGATTACATTTTCTACTAGGTTATCTCACCCTAGCTTGATCTCCTATAGAGATATAAATAGGTGCACACAGTGAGGCTCGCTCTCTCTCTCCTCCACCCCCAGAAGTGGCCAAAATGCAATTCCAAAAATGTATTGCAAATTGCATTATGGCCATTTCGGGCATATCGCACAGCAGAACGCCAGGAAAAAAGGTGTAGTTGTTTCCGGTGTTAAAACCGTGCGATGGAATGCGTTATGCTATCGCACGGTGCAATATTGCCCCTAATTTAACTAAATCCCGCCCACCCAAAAAATTTGCATTCGTGCTATGCGTTACCATACTTTTTGCATGCGTTATGGCGTTAACGCACATGTTGACGCATTATCACGTGCGTTAACGCCATAACGCATTTTGATGAATGATGGGTTAAGTTTGTACCTGAAGCAACGGACGGTAAAGTGAACTTGCCCAACGTCACAAGGGAGTGCTCTAACCACTAGGCTTCTCCACTCCAAGACGCGCTGCTGGGACAGAGGAGGTAGCCCTTTCAATCCACGGGTAGCCCAGGGCAGCTGCCTGCAGTGCTTTAGTGGGAAATCTGGGCCTGAGTTCTTCAGGAGGGGTCATGAGACTTCTACTTCATGTGCCGGAAGGAGAAACACTCAGTTTGCCCATCTTGGAAGGCACAGATTCAGCTTTGGCTGGAAACGAGAAGCAGATAATTTTCTTGTCTCACAGGTACGCAGTAATGGCGGAGATACAGTAACTGAACAGGAGAAACTTCACTACTTGATACCTTTATTTGCAATAAATAGGTTTCTTCTGAATTCACTTAGCAGACAGCACTGAAGAGATACCAAGGTGCAGGCACTTCTTGGGACCTGCCTGTCAGCAAACGGTAGATTGGTGAGACTGAAGGTTTAAGGGAAATCTGCACCGCTGAATTCCATGTATTCAGGCACTTAAGCACCCTCCTGCCAAGGCCTGTTTGCATCACTCTGATGGAGAGAACATACAGATTTGCTGTGGGCCAGGCTTCATTTTTCCAGAAAACGGATTGTACCGGGCACCCTTCATGTTGTCATCCTGATGCCCTGTGCTTGGTCCAGAACCAGCCCATTTACTGGATTTCTGGCTTGCCTGGAAGGTTCCCTTTCAAGGCAGTACTGAGGTTCTGGTTGGCCTGACCACTCCTGCTCCTTTGGTCAGCTGAACGCCGAGGGGGCAGCATTCGCGACCCCAGTGAGGGGAGCCTGGTCATCGCTCACCAGCGGTGATGCACTCAAGGGAGCACCCGTGGCAGGTCTCGTGCCCTCCCCACCCTCCCTGTGAAGAGAAATTTAACGTCGGGAAACATTTCATCACAGAAAGGCTGGTGGATGCATGCAACGGATTCCTAGAGTTGGTGGCAGAGGCAAGAAAGAGCCAGGCTGGCCCCTCAACTCCCCATCCTTCCAGCTTCTGAGTGCCAGAACTTGCTCCTGATCACAAGCCCATGACGTGTCTCCCACTGGGCTCATTCTACTTAACTGGTTCTTACTAGCTCAGCACCGGATGATTAACTCTCTGACTATATACATTCTATACCCTGTACTCAAATGTATGTGCTTTCTACTATTCTGTTGCCTTTACTGCTACCCATATATAAAATGTACCTCCTGCTAGGGATGTGCATTCGTGTCATTCGTTTAATATTACATGCTTGTATAGGAAACGAATGAAACGAATGCACATCCCTACCTCCTGCTTCTCTGTTTGCAGGTACTACCTACACCCAAGATTCTTACTTTCATTCTATGCCATATCTTAAGGTGAGATCTGTATGCATGCATTACCCATGTATTCAGTGGCCGGAGCCTAACCTAGCCAAAGCTGGAATATCAGATCTTTATACATTAATTCAGGAAGGTCTGGGGTCAGTAGAGATAGCATGGCAGATGAGACAGTCCTCGCAGGCTGCAGCTGCTGTCATGTTCTGTGCTTCTGGTCTCAGCCAGAAGACTTTGGCACTGCAGTGGCTGGGCTAGAGGTGGGGGGCGATACCCCGGATAGCTACAGGTAAAGGCTGACGACACCGTGGCCCCACTGAGGGAGCTGGAAAGCCGAAGGAGTGGAGGGAAACTCAGTGTCTTGCGCTCGAGAGCCAAATCCTGAAATCATCGTGAAAAAGGAAGAAATGACGTCTTGTTTTACTTAAGCACAACAGCACACTACTTTCTGTAAAAAGGTCTAGACGCCATTCAGCACTGAGAGAATGTCAACTTTATATGAAAATAAATGTCACCAGTTATGTTTTTTTCCTAGGTGTGCAGCGCTTTCAACTATTGAAATCCATCAGCAGCTCTTCGTTTCAGCCTAACGGCCTTCAAATGCTTTTTTTTTTTTTTAAAGTTCCAGGAGGCTGAGATCATATCTGCTGATCCTAAGAGCAACCAAGGTCCCTGTCCCTTGCACTTCTTGAAAACCCAGAAACCCCAGGAAGCTCAAGCAATGCCACGTGAGCGGTCAGAATCCGGCACGCTGTGGCAGCATCACCACACGAGCGGCAGAGGACAAAGCAGACCCATCTTTGCTCCCTAAGATGGATTGGGCATCGCCAGGTGTTGTGTTTCATATTTGCAAAGACAAATGACGTTCCCTTATACCTTTGACTGCCAGATCCGTGCCCAGAGGCTTACCACAGTTACGGAGTTTCTTCGGGACGCCGGTTTCTTCCTTTCTTATCAGACTTCTTCCTCTTATGGCCATGCTCCTAGATCTTTTTTAATTTCAATCCTATTATATTTTACTTTTTAAGAACAAAAAATATGCATCTTTATTTAGGATCCCTTTACTCTTTAAGGGTAAACAAGCGTGGAGGTAGCTTGCTTATTACAGCAGTTACTACCTTAAACCAATTAAGCCTGATACATCACTTTGAATGCATATACAGTGTTTCTCTCTGCTTCAACGGCAGGGGGAAATGTGGAAAAGAGGATTTGCATTCAGACAACAACCAACAAGGACAGAACTTCACAATCTGGGTAAATTAGCGTGGGGTTAGCTTGCTTATTACGGTGGTTACTACCTTAAACCAATTAAGCCTGATACATCACTTTGAATGCATATACAGCGTTGCTCTCTGCTTCAATGGCAGGGGGAAATGTGGAAAAGAGGATTTGCATTCAGACAACAACCATCAAGAAAAATTGTTAGAAAAAAACTGAAAGGAGCAGCTACAAAGGTAAAAAGTGTGCAAAATGGTCATTGTTAAAAAATACCATCCTAGAAGCACAGTCCAGATGTATTCCACACATTAAAAAAGGTGGAAACAAGGCAAAACGATTACCGGCATGGTTAAAAGAGGAGGTGAAAGAAGCTATTTTAGCCAAAAGATCTTCATTCAAAAATTGGAAGAAGGATCCCTCAGAAAAAAATAGGATAATGCATAAGTGTTGGCAAGTTAAATGTAAGACATTGATAAGATAGGCTAAGAGAGAATTTGAAAAGAAGTTGGCCGTAGAGGCAAAAACTCACAGTAAAAACTTTTTTAAATATATCCGAAGCAGAAAGCCTGTAAGGGAGTCAGTTGGACCAAGGGGTTAAAGGGGTTAAAGGGGCATTTAGAGAAGATAAGGCCATCGTGAAAAGATTAAATGATTTCTTTGCTTCGGTGTTTACTAAAGAGTATGTTGGAGAGATACCCGTTCCAGAGAAGGTTTTCATGGGTAATGATTCAGATGGACTGAACCAAATCACAGAGAACCTAGAAGATGTGGTAGGCCTGATCGATAAACTGAAGAATAGTAAATCACCTGGACCGGATGGTATACACCCCAGAGTTCTGAAGGAACTCAAAATTGAAATTTCAAACCTATTAGTAAAAATTTGTAACTTATCATTAAAATCGTCCATTGTACCTGAAGACTGGAGGATAGCTATTGTAACCCCAATATTTAAAAAGGGCTCCAGGGGCGATCCGGGAAACTACAGACCGGTTAGCCTGACTTCAGTGCCAGGAAAAATAGTGGAAAGTGTTCTAAGCATCAAAATCACAGAACATATAGAAAGACATGGTTTAATGGAACAAAGTCAGCATGGCTTTACCCAGGGCAAGTCTTGCCTCACAAATCTGCTTCACTTTTTTGAAGGAGTTAATAAACATGTAGATAAAGGTGAACCAGTAGATGTAGTGTACTTGGATTTTCAGAAGGCATTTGACAAAGTTCTTCATGAGAGGCTTCCAGGAAAAGTAAAAAGTCATGGTATAGGTGGCGATGTCCTTTTGTGGATTGCAAACTGGCTAAAAGACAGGAAACAGAGAGTAGGATTAAATGGACAATTTTCTCAGTGGAAGGGAGTGGGCAGTGGAGTGCCTCAGGTATCTGTATTGGGACCCTTACTTTTCAATATATTTATAAATGATCTGGAAAAAAATACGACGAGTGAGATAATCAAATTTGCAGATGATACAAAATTGTTCAGAGTAGTTAAATCAAAAGCAGATTGTGATAAATTGCAGGAAGACCTTGTGAGACTGGAAAATTGGGCATCAAAATGGCAGATGAAATTTAATGTGGATAAGTGCAAGGTGATGCATATAGGGAAAAATAACCCATGCTATAGTTACACAATATTGGGTTCCATATTAGGTGCTACCACCCAAGAAAGAGATCTAGGCGTCATAGTGGATAACACATTTAAATTGTTGGTTCAGTGTGCTGTGGCAGTCAAAAAAGCAAACAGAATGTTGGGAATTATTAGGAAGGGAATGGTGAATAAAACGGAAAATGTCATAATGCCTCTGTATTGCTGCATGTTAGGCCCCACCTTGAATACTGTGTATAATTCTGGTTGCTGCATCTAAAAAAAGATATAATTGCGATGGAGAAGGTACAGAGAAGGGTGACCAAAATGGAAAGGGGAATGGAACAGCTCCCCTATGAGGAAAGATTAAAGAGGTTAGGACTTTTCAGCTTGGAGAAGAGACGGCTGAGGGGGGATATGATAGAGGTGTTTAAAATCATGAGAGGTCTAGAGTGGGTAGATGTGAATCGGTTATTTAGTCTTTCAGATAATAGAAAGACTAGGGGGCACTCCATGAAGTTAGCATGGGGCACATTTAAAACTAATCGGAGAAAGTTCTTCTTCACTCAACGCACAATTAAACTCTGGAATTTGTTGCCAGAGGATGTGGTTAGTGCAGTTAGTATAGCTGTGTTTAAAAAAGGATTGGATAAGTTCTTGGAGGAGAAGTCCATTACCTGCTATTAATTAAGTTGACTTAGAAAATAGCCACTGCCATTAGCAATGGTAACATGAAATAGACTTAGTTTTTGGGTACTTGCCAGGTTCTTATGGCCTGGATTGGCCACTGTTGGAAACAGGATGCTGGCCTTGATGGACCCTTGGTCTGACCCAGTGTGGCATGTTCTTATGTTCTTATCTTCACAATCTGGGTAAACAAATTAGCGTGGGGGTAGCTTGCTTATTTTGGTGGTTACTACCTTAAACCAATTAAACCTGATACATCACTTTGAATGCATATACAGCGTTGCTCTCTGCTTCAACGGCAGGGGGAAATGTGGAAAACAGGATTTACATTCAGACAACATCCAACAAGGCATTGATCTGTGCAGTCTGGGTAAACAAGCATCGGGATAACTTGCTTGATGTGGCGGTCACTATCCATTAAGCCTTATGCTCACCTTTGATGCAACGCCAACATTACTCTCTGCATTAATGACAGGGGATGGCAGGAAATTTGAATCAAACAGTTACTAACAAGGGCCCTGAACTTGGTAGTTGATGATACAGATAAGTATGGGAAACAGGTGTGGAAGCTTGCTGGGCAGACTGGATAGTTTTTTTCTGCCATCATATCTGTTTCTATGTTTCTATCAATCCACCTAGTTTTAAAAGAAATCCCATTCCCTGTTTCTGCTCCAGATGTCCACGCTTTGTGTATATCGGTGTGAGGTCCGCATGGGGCTCTGCTGGAAATCTGCCCTTCAGCTGCCCGTGCTGTATTCATACTTCATGTGATTCAGCATGATGCCTACACAGGGCTTGAGTGAAGATCCATTCTTCAGCTGTCTGTGCTGTATTCATGCCACATGCAACAGTTTGATGCATGTGGCATGAATGAGGCTCTGCTGAAGATTGGCTCTTCAGCTATCCGTGCTGTATTCATGCTTTGCATGTGATATCTGTAATGGAATTGATCTACTAGAAAGAATTCCAAAACTTCAACCTGCTCAGCCCTAGACTATTGTGAGTTGACTCCCTTTTCTCTTTAAAGGGAAAGGGTAGAGGGGGGCCTATTAAGTGCCCAGAACCAGTAATTCAAAATTAAATGAAAGTATTAAACTACTAGCTGGACCAGGCTTCTGAATTCAAATAACAGTTTTAAACAATTCCCTTCTCTTGGTGCTTGCTGGACAATTTTCTCCCTGAATACTCTTTTACAGGTGAAAAGGGGGTCATTGTGAGGGAGAGAGATGCTTAGAAAGCCTTTTCTGAGTTGCGGAGATGATTATGGTTTTGACGTTGACTGCTGTACTAGATTATGATATTATTTTTATGTTTTTATTTGTTTTTAATTATGTTGTAAACCACTTTGACCAGACTGGCTCTGCTTTAGCGATATTAAAAAAGAAGAAACTGAGAAGTAAATGGGTTAAATTTGTAAAGGAGGAAAAATGTTTAAAAAGTGCGAATGGGGTGGGGGGGTGGGGGACCTAAAGCATCCGAAGCGAAGCCGAAATTACAGACGTCACCCAACCACCACAAGCTTGACCTCGTCATCGTCCCTGGCTCATCGCAAGAAGGGTCCTTGCCCTTCAGCAGCCCCCACAGCTGGCAGCTCCACCGTAACATCCTCCATTCAAAGAGAGGGACTCCGCTGGGTTTTCAGAGCGTGCTGCTCGCTGGAGGTCGGCAGGCAAAGAAAGGGGGTGATAGAAGGCTTCGCCCTGGCACCAGGCTGCACTGTGTGCTCCAGTGCTCTCCCTCTCCTACGCTCTCTGGAATTGTTGGCATGCCCGGACGTGCTCTCCGCGGTGGGTAACAATGCAGAAGGGCAGCAAAAAAAAAAAAAACACAACAAAAACATAATGTTCCCTCCTAGCCACAAAAAAACTGTTTATTATCACAATTATTCATTTTATTCTTTAGCATTTGGAAAGCAGAGAGAAAACTGGCATAACCTTTAATGACTTACCAGCTCAGGAATCTGTGAAGCAGTATTAATCAACCCAAGATGTGCGTGATTCACGTGCCCTAGCTGACCGTTCAACCTTATCCAGGTCAGGGGGGGGGGGGCTGCTCCAGTCCTGGTATTGCCCCAGGGCATGCAGGGAGATGTAGTTTTGATTTGTCCTAACAAAAGTAGGAATACATCTCCCTGCATGCACTGGGGCAAAGCGAGGACTGGAGCAACCTCTCCGGTTGACCTGGATGAGGTGGCGGACCCTGTCCCATGGGGCCAGGCCACTAACGTTGCTTCAGCGGGAGGCTCTAGCTGCGGGTGAATGGGACTTCTGAGGGAGCTTTGGCTTTCATGCATGGAAATTACCGCCGATAATGCCCAATGTCCTTGAAGCTCGCAACAATAAGTCCATTCTTAGTACGATGGATGCCTTTGCGTAAAATAACAGGCATCCTTCAGCCCCCCCTCCCCTCCCCAAGGCCCCAGCCACTGCTCACAGTGAAAATATCCTTTATGCCATACTAGGTTGCGGTGCTATATACATATGCATGAGGTCCTCTGGTATGCGAAATTTGGAGGCGTGCAGAAAATTGCACTCAGGAGTAAATCTCGGGATGGCTGACTGTTCCTGAGCTGGTTGGAACATATATTTTGTAGCATGAGGAGCAAAAAATGCCGGGGGCGAAATATCTCCAGAATATTGGCCTTTTTACGTCCCAGGAATGTTTTCAGAATAAAAGCTGAAACGTAAGCCAGGCCGGAAGGCACAGAGGAAAGGGACACACTTCTGTCAGCCACGTTTCACAGGGATTTGGATAACGTCTGGCCCTCATCAGTTTAAAATCCTCAAAGTGATTTCAAGACCGGTGTGAGAAGAAGGTGTGGACACGTGGTTGAAAGGTCCGTGCGTGAATCTGAAAACGTCGTCGACCTGCACGTGTTTCCTGCCCCCAATCTAAGCCCGGCCCCGGGAATGCCTTCTCTCGGAGTGGTTAAAAGCGCGCAGAGCGTAGGAGGTGGCCATTTTCATGTTGTTAAACTGCTTTTTTCCCCCCTGCAGAAGTTGCTTTGAAATTTCTCTCCTCCACATTTAGCGTTGTTGAGCGCATGAGAAGGCTGCAAAGCAGAGCCCAGTTTGCTTCACTTATTTTCTGCCCGGGACTCACGGTAACACATCGTTTATACCGTAAAAAGCACCTTGCGGCTTTCACGCCCCACCACAGCTTTTCGGCACACGGTTGGAGATTACTTGTTAGGATTTTTGCTGATTTTGTTGCTAGCAAAGGAACCTTAGGTGGATCCTCACTTGCAAACGATAGCGGCAGCTCTGGCAGGAGAGGCAAAAAAAATGCTGCAGGAACCAGCCCAATATTGGAACGTGAAGGGGGGTGGGATGAGATTAATTCATTACAAATGACGAGAAGGACACCAAAACTGAAACGTGAATAATAATATTAACTAACCCCTCAGGGCCCAATTAACACCAGTGAGGCCGGCATGTACCACTGGTGTGAATGGCAGAGATATACCGGAAAACCTGAATCTGTGGCAGCAGGTAATGGCAGCAGGTAATGACCAGTTGGCCCACCCAGTCTACCCAGCTGAGATTCTTCCCTCCTCCCCCTTTCTGCACTCCTGCCTCCTGCCTGATTGCTCACCCCCCCAACACACACACACTGTCTCAAATATGTGCAAAATTGCCCCAGTGACGGCCTCCACCATCTCCACTGGTCAGCCACTTCAGGCCTTGTCCATCTTCCTCATTGATTTTTAGAAGACCAGCACACATCCAATACTCAGGTCCTCTTCACCAAGTTCTGTAATAGTCCATACAGCCACCAAAATTAGTAAGGCTGTTGTCCAAAAATATCTGGCCTCCTCATGCGTGGGTTATAACCATGACCACTCCATGCAGGTTACCCTTCTTGGAAGCTTGGTGCAGTCTTGCTGCTGCTGCTCAGGGTTGAAACTGCTGGTTGTTACCCCAGTGTTTTTCTGCTATCTCGGTTATACATACAAGAACCATACTTAATCCCACTCTCCCTGTGTCTTACCAGTTCACTCAACTCCTGGTTTTTCCTTTCTTGACCAGGAAGATCAGGTTAAGACTCATATCTTGTTTTTAATTGTCTCCAAGAAGCGCAGACAGATAAAGTGACCTGCCCAAGGTCGCACAAACTCAGTGACAGAGGACAGTTTTAAACACATATCCCGTGGCTTCTACTGAATCAGAGTCCAACACCCTAACCATTAGTCCTCTCTGGATCAACTGAGTTGACTGATTCTGCGTATGAAATGTTGAAACGTTACAAGAACGTAAAACTGATTGACTGCCAGCCCAGGACTAATATGATTACTGATAAGCTGGGCTTGATGTACACTCTGCCCGGTGTGCCTGACTAACACCCCTACCCCTCCATCCTCTTCCCCCATTACTAAATGGTTCAAAGGTCCAAGGTAGCTTTAATTATCATACATAAAATGCAAATGTAAATACAGCAACAATATAACAGTCATGACAATATGCTCTAACCTTTAGGGAACATATCCCATGCAACTTGAAATGTCCTAACTAATCCCTCATCCAGGAAGGTGGCTTCCCAGCAGCACCCTGCTCCGTGAATGCTGCAGCTAAGGGCATGTGATGACAGCAGCTCCGTGCTGTTTGCCTCTGCCTCACTTTTTATGGCCTTCCCCAGTCCACCCTTACCACGGCTTGAGTAAACACTAGAAACCTTGTTATTGATTACTGCCCAGGTTCCCTTCCCCCCTTCTTTTACTGGGGACCAGGGATGCTAAAAGTGCCCATGGCTGTAACCGGCCCAGGCATGCTTGGTGGCGGCCATCTTGAAGTAAGGGTGGGAATTCCTTGGCTGGGATATTGGCAGCCATCTTAGGTAGTGGTGGCTGAAATGGAGGAGGCAGAGATCTAAACACGGACCTGCAAACGCCGGGGCCAGGAGCCGGGAAGGAGTACAGGCTTGCGGAAGACAGAAACGGGGCGAACCAACGGCACGAGGAGGATTATAGAGGGGCCTGGAGCAGCAAAGAAGTCTCTGACAGCTGAAGGGAGGGGGAGGGTGTAGCAGAAGGCTGGAGGCCACAGCTGCAATGGAGGGGTTCCTGGATGAGGAAGAGAAGCGCAAGTTTCAAAAACACTTTAGATGGAGGAGGGGGGGGGGGGAGGAATCAAAGTGTCTCCACAGTAACAATGGAGAGGTCCCATGGATATCAGAGATCAAGAGCAGGCGTGGCAGAGGGAGCCAGAGACTTCACCATGGATAAAGGGAAACTGTTTCTTCATTTGATGGGCTCCCTTTTTGAGGGTGTCATTCTTTCTTTAATGGGCATCCTGTTTGCTGTGTAGCTGTCAGGGGCGATTTTATAATGAGGCAGGGTGAGGCGGCCGCTTCAGGCGGCAAAATGTTGGAGTGGCAAAAAGTGCCCTCCAAAACGCTCAGGGGCCACCTCCCCCTGCCTCCTGCTACACATTTAGCTAAACAGGCTAGCGCTGCGATTTTTTAATACAATGGGACCGGCACAGGTGGGGGGGGGGAGGGGGGGCAGGGCAGACTGAAAAATAAGAAGGCTGCCGGTGAGATGGAGGTCTGCCCCCATCCTTCCCCCACCTGCGAGCAACAAGCCTGGGCAGCAGGAAGAGGAAAGGTTTTGTGGCCCCCGGTGGAGCACAGGAAAGAAGAGACCGTCTGCCTGCTGAGCTCATCCCTCTCACCACCACAATAGAAAGGGGAAACTGAGCCTGATGGACAGCATGTGTGGGGGTGTATGTGATAAAAGGATGGGTTGCCTGAGAGACAGCATCTGTGGGGATGTGTGTGAGAGCATCAATGTGTATGGATGAAAGCAAGTGTATGTATATATATGAGAAAGCATCTGTGTATGTGAGAGTATCTGCGTGTGTGTGAGAGAGCATCTATGCGTGTGCCTGAAAGCAACTGTATGTGCGAGAGGGCATGTGTTGTATGTGTGAAAGAGCAAGTGTGAGAGCGGGTGTGTGGCTAAGAGCATGTGACTGTGTGAGAGAGCATCTATGTGTATGTGAACGCATGTATGAGCATGAAAGAACTTGTGTGTGAGAGAGGAAGGAGAAAGTTCCCTCGCTCTCCACACTAATCCACAGAAATCTCAGGGCGACCGGAAATCAAAAGTTCCCAGGTATAGAAAGCAGGAATTGTTTTTATTCTTACTAGTTTTAATTATTGGGTGTTATTTAATGTGATTGCTAGTTTGAAATATTTTATTGGTGTTTGGGAAATTTTTCTATAATTATATGAGATTTAATTACTGGATGTTCTAGTCATCAGCTGTTTTGAAACATTTATTCTTTTTATTAATATGGTTTTACTATTATGAGTGTTTTATATTATTTTGTTTGATGTTTTACGAGGAATGGTATTTCTGTTTTTCCATTGTTGCACTGCATATAGTCTGGCTTGTGCTTCCCAGTTCAGCTTTTGTCTACATGTTTGTTTATACTTTATGATATCTTTACTCTGTATTGGGAGAGGGGCTGTCTGTGTTCTGCATGTTTGTAATAAATTCATTGCAGATTTATTGCGGGTTTCTATGCTGCTTTACCTATTGTTTGGAATCTACTTTTGTAACATTTAATTTGTTTGTGTTCTGTACTTTTAGATATTTTATTGATTGTTTTGCATTTTGCTGATTTTATTATGTATGTTTATTGTTAGCCACTAAGATTTTTGGATTAGCGGACTACAAAGTTTCTAAGTAAATAAACAGACAAATAAATAAATGTGTGACTGAGGTGAGGTATGCTGCTAGTGTGAATTTCCTGTAGGGATCTATAGTAGCCTGGCTTGTCCTGTTTTACTAATAGGAAATCTATTGGTATTTAGGGCCTGCTGTAATATTTGCAGTGTTCCCTGTTGATAGATAAGGTTTTTACTTTTTTAATTAATGCTATTTTTAATGTGGAAGGTTTACTATATGTAACTGTAATTCAGTTCACTCATGGCTTTCTGAAGGTAAAGCCCACACCCAACATGCATTGCAATAGCCTAATACCATATGCATTCCAAGTGTGTTTTTTGCAAGGTTTTTCTGGTTGGCACACAGCAATGCATGTATAAATAATATCTATGTTGTTGTGATACCTTTACCTCAGAAGCCTGTATTTTGAATGTCCTTTTTCATGTAAAATTAATTATTATAAATGCAGAATTTGTAATTGTGTGTGGTGAGGGCAGGGGGGGTGTGGGCACAAGGCTGTACAGGGCCCAGCCTGCCTTATGCCCTTGCATCGGCCCGGAGAGAGTGCGCCACACCCAGATCACCACCATTCACCCATCTCCCACTTCTGCAGGGGGAAATGCTGGGGAAAGGTGGGGGACAGGTCTGAGGGCTCCTGGGAGTATGGCGGGATTGCCAGCTTCCTAGAAACATTATCCCTGCCACTCTCTGGGAACTCTGACCCCCTGCTTTCCCCCTTCCGCAGCATTTCAAATCACTGAAGGGGCCAGGCTGCACAGAGACTCCCCTCTTGTGATCTGACCTGTGCCGTTCCCTGGCGGGGCTGGGGGAGCACCGCCGTCTCATCCCTCGCCTCAGGCAGCAGATTCTCTTGAGCCGCTCCTGGTTGCTCTTACTCTGATGTCTCCTCTTTTATTTGGCTACGGGTTGCCGGTCAAGACTCCGTGAGAGCTCGCCCGTGAGAGCTCACCCAGCGCCTAATGATGCCGTCTACACCTTTCCTGCGCCCCCTGGGATTCCCTCCTGCTGATCTGGGGATGGGTCCATTGGGATTGCCCCAGGGACCCTTGCTGGCCCAGCCCTGATTCCCCTCTCCCTTCCTCCCAGCTCAATTCTGCTCCTATCTTCGCGCTCAGATGGCAACCCTTGTTATGTGGCCCATGCACCCTACACAGGCCGGGCTTTCTGGAGCCAAGAAATAAATATAAGATGTCGGCAAAATTTGCCAGTCCTGCTGTTGTTCCAAGTGAGCTAACCTTGGGCACAGCATAAGAGACAAACAGCATCTTTTTATGAGACTATTAACAAACAGCGACTGTTATAATAGCACTTTGTGTAGCATTCAGAGTGCCTTCTCTCGGCATTTGCCCCAAACCAAAGTGCCTTTGTCTGGAACAGGCAGAGAACAAAACACCCGGGGGTGAAACACACGGGGAGCTTCACACTCATTCAAAGGAGCTGCTGAAATGTCCATGCCTTGTATGCAAGCTCCTGCTGGTGCCAAATCTTTAAAAGTTCCTCTGATGCTCCCGCCAAGGGCTTTGCATGTGAGAGCTGGAGCAGGAAATGAAGCCAAGGTATTTTGTTAATGCGCTTTTTTTTTTTTAAACCCCAAAAACAAAACATTTATTCTGTTTCACAAAAAAAAAAACGCAGAGAGCTCCCTGTCGACCCCCGTGCGCGACTCTTTCGTGGATATCATGGCTTGCTCAGGCTTGGGCTGCGTGCGCCTCGCTCGTGACATCACCGGGCGTGCACTTACCATCCTGTTCTCCACGGGGGGGGGGGGGGGGGGGGGGGGGGCATGATTTGGACAATGTTCGTTCCCCACATAGGCACAAGCTGGGGCAAGGCCTTTGAGCAGTCAAGCTAGGATGGTTTGTTTTAGCCGCACAGAATGAGGAGGATTAAAAAGGGTTTTTATTGAGAAAATATAGGGGAGGAGCTGATGTTCTTAAAAAATAAAAATAAAAAGTTACAGGGGAGTGAGGAGCTGCACGAAACAACTTCTCTCCATTCCCCCACCAGTCCTTCCCTCCTTTCAGTGGTGTGAGCTTGTCTTAAACATCTGCCCCATTCCGGTCAGTCTCTCTCCCTCTCTTACTGATGCCAAAAGGATTCGGGTCGGTAGAGAACCGGAGGAGAGAGAGACAGAACAAAAAAAACCGACCTGCATGAGAAGCGATGCTCCAGGGCCGGCAGCTGGAATACATCCTTGCAACGTGGACGGGCAGACGTGCGCAGACAGGAAGGGTTGGTCGGTCTTCTCCTGCCATCACGTATCCTGTTCGTGAGACAGCCCTGCGCAATTGTCCGCCTCTTGCGGATGAGATGTGCCCGCGGGGTTTTGCTTGCATGCTGGGAGCTCGGGGGGCTAAGATTTGATGAGCAGCGTTTGACATGAGCTTTTGATTCTGTTCAGGTGTACAGCCAAGCGTGGTATTATCGGAGATGACAGAAGATGCCTGGCGGACAGCAAAGGAGGCACGCCGATAGAAAAGATTCCCCCATTAACATGCTCTGCTGGTGCCTCACGCAGTGGGCCCGCTGTGTGCCTGAACCCCCCAGCTCCACGCCTTGGCTGAGTTATTGTGAGTTCGGCATTCACAGAGCGACCTGGTGCCCTGCGCAATGTCAAGTCAAGGTTGGTGCACCGTTTAAAATAAAACATCAGTCAAGAGTACATAAAACTGATTGCAGTTGTGTTTTTAGTGGCGTGTGCCATGTCTGCCTCGTTTTTGCAGTATTGACAGCTTCGTGTAGTAACATGGTAGATTACTATATGTGAGCTATGCGATCAATCAAATGTGCAGAATAAATAAACATATATAAATGATGGCAGAAACAAAGACCAAATCCCCTATCCCTATCCCGTCTCCCCAGTTATCCCTGCCCCTCATGCAAGGATATATTACACAAGAACAAGATCCTCAGTTATTTTCAATAACCTACAAGAGAACTACTCAAGAACCAGACAAGTACCAGACAAGTACAACCCTAAAAATTCTTTGAACCCTCTATGAATACCCTAAGAACACCACAAAGAATTCTCTAAAGAATTATGCAATTCAACTTCAACTCCTTGGCAGTCCAAAACTCTGCCTACTCAGGCAATGTATATTATATCTCTTGTTATTAACCCCATATATTTATGAATACCCTAAGAATAACCTAAGAATACCACAAAGAATTCTCTAAAGAATTATGCAATTTAACTTCAACTCCTTGGCAGTCCAAAACTCTGCCTACTTAGGCAATGTATATTATATCTCTTGTTATTAACCCCATATATTTATTTCCAAGTTATTTATACCTGTTCTTTGTAAGACATTTACTTGTCACTGTTATTGTTCAAAATGTAAACCGAATTGATTAGTAATTCTGTTACTGGAAAGTCGGTATAGAAAAGTTCTAAATAAATAAATAAATAAATAAATATATCCCAGCTGCCAGCCAGAGAGTGTGACCCACCTGCAAGAGATCCAGGCCAGGTTCCTTCCAGAGGTAGAATTGTCTCACCTTGAGCCCTACTCCCTCAGTGAATTGGAAAACGCATCCCTAACCAGGCTGATCATGGTCTCGTTGCCTTTGTCAGATGTGTTGTCAGGGGAGATGGGAAACCTTCAGCACTGTCTCCAAGATCAGGGTCAGTCTGGTTTCCTTATTCCGCCTTGAAAAGTTATTCAGAATCAGGCACGCTTAGGGACACCGCAAATGTTATATAAAATGCGGTTGTCTTTAATTCGCAGGCTTTTGGATTTGTTTTACGCACTTACGCCATTTTTGCATGTGTTAGTGCGTGCGTGCTAAAATTATTTCGTGTGCATCAGACGAAACAAAAACCCTCAAACAAAATGAAAAACAAAAGAAAGTTTGGGAGTTTCCGCCCCCCCCCCCCGAGCATTCTTAGTCTTTTAATTTGCTAAACACTATAGTAGGCAGAAGTGTGATTTTCAGGAGAAATGAAAGGTCCAGATTCAGTGTGAGCGGCAGCAGGGGATAGCGGCGGGTCACCGCGGTCCATAAGGGTTCCAGGTCGGTGACCTTGGATGACCTTGCAGACAATGAGCACTGGGTAGGCAGGGGATCCCTCCGGCCCGTTTTCTCGTATTGTGTGTGCATTGTACTTTGCATGGTAGGTCGACCCTGTCTGGGCACTTCTGACCTCCTTCAAAGCCTGCTTTATCTGAGCAACACGATTCAGGGACCAGAGAGGCAAGGATTAAAAAAAAAACAAAACCCAGAGGAATGTAGCTGGAGTGCTAGGAGGTTTATCAAAGGCGTGTCTGATTGCTCAATCAGAAATTCAGATAAGGCATCCCCCAGATAAGAACTGGAAATTCAAGACCTGCTGAGGACATGTATTGCACTGATAGTCGTCAGTTGGTGCTTATTAAAAGAAAAAGAATGGATAACACTTAGATTGTTCCAGTGACAGTTAACAGGTGTCAACATTAGCCAGTGCAGCTGGCGGGTAAAATTAGGACTCCGCGCTCCAGAAGAGATAGGCAAGGTTTTCTCCCCTTTGCTTTTTAAGGAAGGCTGGGTCTGCCCGCACTCGAGCTTCCTGCAACGAATGATGTAATCAGTAACATCACCAAGGACTCCTTAAGATTCTGCTAATGATGCGGCCTGAGACGTCTCCCTACCCACACCCCCTACCCCATGCACCAAAGTTGAGACCAACCTCCCCCCCCTACCCACCCCCCCCCCCCCAGCAGCTAAGTCAAGAATTCCCCCTGCCACCCCGTTGCTCCCTACTCCCTGCCCTTCCCAAAGTTAAGTGCACAGTCCTTGGGGACAGGGACGGCTCCGCTGTCGCAGGCTGACCTTATTTGGTCGTTTGAATTTTGGCACCGAGGGGAGGGCGTGCATCAGCTCACAGGCCCCCCCACGCTGACCTTTTTTTTTTTTTTTTTTTGTATTCTTCTCTTGCTGCTGCTGTGGGTGCTGGCTGAAGATGGCAGCCGGACGGCGGTGTGGCACCTTCAGAATTTGGTGCCAGGGCAGCTGGCCCACATTCCTTGTGCCAGAAGCAGCAGTGCCAGCTCTCATCACCTTTACGGGTGCCCCGTCATGCTTAGTAGTTGACTGAGTTCCATAGCAGAAATATGAATGTCTCTTCCCAACTTGTGTCCAGCAGACACTTTCCTATAACGCACGGCAAGAGTCAAATTACTGAGATCTTCACCAATTAATTGAGTCATGTGCTTATTAAAGCAAGCAACATAATTAATGAAGAAGCAGAGGGGAACCCAGAGTATTCGGCACCTGGGGCGGATACTTTCTTGGCACCCCCCTCCCAATATATAATTTTAAAATGTCCTAAACATCAATAAAATATTTCAAAACAGCAGACGCATCAAATAACACCCAATAATTAAAACTAATAAATATTTAAAAAATCTCCCACTCTCCATATCTGTCATCTTAAGATTGTTGCACGCATGCACAGACACACACACAGTATGCTCCCTCTCTCTCATACACACACATACCTGCTTGGTGAGAGACAGAGGAGCATGTGTGTGTGTGAGAGAGAGAGAGAGACACACACACACACACAGTATGCTCCCTCTCTCTCATACACACACATACATGCTTGGAGAGAGACAGAGGAACATGTGTGTGTGAGAGAGAGAGACACACACACACAGTATGCTCCCTCTCTCTCATACACACACATACATGCTTGGTGAGAGACAAGAGGAGTATGTGTGTGTGAGAGAGACACACACACAGTATGCTCCCTCTCTCTCATACACACACACACATGCTTGGTGAGAGACAGAGGAGCATGTGTGTGTGAGAGAGAGACGCACACACACACACAGTATGCTCCCTCTCTCTCATACACACACATACATGCTTGGAGAGAGACAGAGGAGCATGTGTGTGTAAGAGAGACACGCACGCGCACACACACATACACACACACACACACACACACACACACTTCCTGTGTCCTCTCTCACCCACAGGCGGCGCTGGGCCTGTTCTTCTGCCTCCGGCTCTAGGAGCGCTGCCAGACTGGCTCCAGGAAATGCTGGCGGAGCCGCTGGCCTCTGCCACCGCAGCTCCTTGCTTTTGTTGGCGGGGTCTCCCCCGCCATGTCACTGTTCTGTGCCACTGCAGGACCACCCGGGGCGGACCACCACCCCCCTCCCCCCCTTAGCACGCCTCTGTGGGGAAGGGCTGGACTAGATCGATTCTGCGGAGTTTCTAAATGTGTCATAGCAGTTCATTCATGGCAGTTGGCGCTCTACCGGAGGTATTATTTTCACAGAGAGGGTGGTGGATAGCCCTCCCAGAGGCGGTGGTGATAACGAGTACAGTGTCAGACTTCAAGAAAGCATGGGATAAGCAGAGAAGATCACTAGTGGCAAGGGAATGGTAATGAAGCGCAGGGCAGCCATCACTGAGCGGCAGTTGCCACCCAAGGCGGCAGAGATGTGACTGCATTGTGCTTCTTTGAAGGCACGGGGTAACCTGCACAGAGTAGCATTTGCAATTCTGAAAGGGACACAACGGGACTGAGGGTTGGGTTTCAGGTGGGACTTTGTTCTACATGGGTTGGATGCACATAAAATGGCTGCTGGGCAGACTGGATGGGCCTTTTTGTCTTTTATCTGCCATCGTTCACTCCGTTACACGAAGGGCCTGATTTATTAAGGCATTTTTTTCCTATTCTGTGTCTATGGGGGGGGGGAAAGCTTGGTGACTCAGACTCAGCATGTTGAAATGGCCATGGTACAGATGATAAAACCTGTCTGTAAGAATTTATAGCTGAAAGCTAAGACCTGAGGTGACGTCAACAAGTCAACTTGTAAAGTTTGGGAACTAGGAAGCCATTATATATTTTTTTTTAAATTAAACAATCCTAAAGCTTACATTCATGGGAATGAAAAAAAAAAAAAAGGCTGAGGAGAGAGCCAAACTACTTATTAAAGAAAGACGTGTTTTATCTTATACTCCTTTTAAGGCGTGCAACAAAAATAGCGTTCACATCAAACAAAGCCAGAGAGGGAGCAGGCGGAAATGATTTCTTAAGTCCTTAGCAGTTCCAGCTGCAGCCTGGTGGTGGCACCATAACACCAGCAAGAAGCAGGTCCCAGCCAGGGAATAAATCAATGGGAGAGCGTCCTTGACGCGTTCTGCTTATTACTCCTTCCAAAGATTTACTTATCCTACCCAAGTGCTCAGGGCTCACTCTGTGAGATGATACACAACCTGGGGGTTTTCTGCAGCGATTACTCACCTCTGCTCCAACATTTGCTGCTGTGCTTGGTACAATATTCTTTCCTTTTGCAGGGTCCTTTTATAGCAGAATTGAATACAGCGCATCCACGGCAATTGGTGTCTGGTAATGGCCTGGGATGTTTGGGCCTTGATATAAAACCAATGATGGGTTAATGAGTGTGGAGGGGGGAGGGGGGAGAGAGAGATGGATCGATGACTCCTGGGGGGGGGGGGGGGGGGCTGGTACAAGTTCTGACTAAGGGGAAGCTCAGGCCCCAAAGCAACCTTAATCCATCCCTGTATTTAAAAATTGCATTTAATTGGAAAGTAAACAATCATGTCCTTCGTACAGCAAATCTGGATCAGAGAAGTGTTTGTGAAGGCAGATTTTCAGCAGGGGGGTTTACGGCAACTCCCTTGCCAGAGGATAACACATTGCAAAAAAAAAAAGAGGAAGTTAAGTGAGTCATACAATCAGCCATAATGCACATAAATCAATTAACTGGCCTGGCCCACAGCAAGAGAAAGAACATAGGACTGTGAGCAGATCGGTGAAACAAAGGTCAACAAACGAATAAGGCTATATAAGGTAATGCCTTTTTTTTTATTGTGGTAAATTCATACATTTCTTGGGAGGTCATGCGACAAAACGAGCAGGTGGGAGCAGAAGCCAGGATTGCCTGAAGGTTCAGGTGACCGAGAAGATCACGATTACACTGCAGTGGCCATGCTGGAGTCTCTTGCTCTGATGTGACCTGAGGAAAGGAGACTTATCTCCCAAAAGAAAGCTCAACAAGAAATGTATTACGTTACTCCGAAAAAAAAAAAAAGGATTGCCTTAAATAACCTTTTTGTTTTACTGATCTGTATTTCCGCTTCTTCGGGGGGATTGGCACGACAGCCAGGCTACTTTTAAGTAGATTCGTTCTAATGCAAACACATCTCCGTTATTCGGCCAATCTAACTCCGTGTTTTAGTATAACTGCGCCGTGGGATGTCCTCTGCACCCCCCTGGAGCAGCGACACCTGGATAGAGGACAGAAGTGCAATGTGCAGCTCTGGTACTTTCTGGAGGTTTAGCCTCTCCAGAGGAAGGACGACACGAGAGGGACCTGAAGCAGGGCCCGGACTGGATGCCGATGGAAATGGAACGGATGTGCCTGGACAGCACGGGGCAAGCCAGACTAGACAGCTCTGCCTAGACAGAGCCGGCCTGCTGAAAAGCTGTTTTGGATACAAAAAAACTGCATGGTATTGCTCTGTCTTAACGTCTCCAAATTTGTTGTAAGGCATCCCGATTTTGGTTTGAAAATCAAAATGTCGTTCTGATGCATAACTGAGTATTTTGATAACATTTCTTTTGATTGTTATAATACTGTGGGTTGCCCGACATTAATGCAGTTTTTGGCACATTTTTTGGACCTTGCCATAGTCAGGAACATCCACTTTAAAAGTTATAAAAAAAAAAAAAGAAAAAAACCCCCATGGTCGGCCTGATGGCCCAGTGGCAATGTCGCCAGGCAGTAAATCCACATTTGTTTATAGTCTGTGCTCCAGGTCCTAGGGCCATGCAGGGCTGGGAACATTGTGCCAGCCACATTCTCTGCCCCAAGGAAGACAGGAGGGAATCCTGGTTGGAGGTTTTTGGGTTTTTTTTGGGTAGTACAGACACCTACCAGTCAGTTTCTTCCGTTGTGGGCTTATAACAAATATTCAGGGCAAAATTCAGACTTTTTCCATAGGCATATAGGTCCCCCAAAGAAACAGGAGCGACCGAATCAAGCAATCGGATCTACCTGAGAAATATGCAGTCAAGACAAAAGTTTGAATGGCTACTTCCGGAACAGGGTCCTATTTGTGCTGGAGATGGAGGGGCCCTGACGGCAGTAACATACTTCCATTGTTAGTTTTTAACTCCATCCCAAGTCAGGAAGTGCACTGAATGTAGCTCGTCCTTCTCCTGCCATTCCATATTAATACACTGTACGTGAACCATGAGGAATATTTTAATAGTTCAGATCTCCAGTTCACAACATGCCTCGTCATTTCTTCACTCTTGTCCCTGAGCGGGAGAGCCCTCGGGACAGTGGCAACCACATGCAGCTGGGTCTCCATCAGGATGACAGCACCATGGACGTTGTGGGATTGGTGATATTGCCATGGTAAACAATACTGGAAGTTATAATCAACAGGGACTAGCCAAGCACAATTATGGGCACATGTGCGTTTTTATTTTATTTTGTTTGAGGGTGTATATTAGATGTATTAAAATTTTGCTATATATTTTAAAAAACGTTGAATAACATTTTTTTTGAATAAACATTTTTTGTAAATTTTGTTCAGGCACCTCATATTTGTATAACTGGATCAGCGATATTTTCAGCTCACATCCCTGTGAAAAGCAGCCCTCCTGCAAACTAAGGGGCCAATACAGTAAAGCGTGGCCGCGGTTACCTGGTTTTTAACCCGCCTTGGACGCACGTTTCGGACGCGTAAGGCGTACCCGCGATTCAGTATCAGCTTTTACGCGTCCTTACCGCTTGCCGAAAAGGATGCGTATCCGTTTCCGCCCACCGCATGTATATGATATGTTAATAATCAGATTAGCTATTCCCTCCGATACAATAACGTGCGCCCAAATTATCGCCCTTTTAACCAGCTTATTTACCGCGTCTTTAACCTGAATATTTACCGCCTACCCTGTCCCTGGCGTTAGATGGGAGCCGCGCCAGGCTAGGGTTAAACTGTACGTCTCTGAGGCTCCGGACATGGACGCCTTTACGGACACCGGAGAGATGGGCATCTGCTAGGCGTCCTGAGGCTCCGGGGTCCAGCGGAGACATGGACGTCTCTACGGACGCCTATACGGACGTCTCTACAGACGCCTATACAGAGCCTTCCTCCTGCGTCTAGAATAAGGCTGTAGTAGACGCTGAAATAAGAACGCATAGCTGAGTTGAGAATACAAACTTGAGAATACAGTGTTGCAGATCCGTGTATGTACTGTTAAATAATTTTTATGTGCTGCCAGTCAAACTGTACACCAGAGAATCCACAGTGTGGCATATCCATGTATGTACTGGGAAACTTCGACGTCTGGCCGGGCGCTCAAGGCAGCGGGGCCTACAGGTGGGAAGGTCCATGAACGGATGCCGCGACCTTGGACGTCCGAGGTCGCGGCGTCCGTTCATGGACCTTCTCGCCTGTATCCGGGCGTCCATGATCGGAGGCACCGCTGCCTTGAGCGCCCGGCCGGACATCCAAGGTCGCGGCTTGGACATCCGGCCGGGCGCTCAAGGCAGTGGGATCTGTAGAAAAGAACCATCCACTTACCTGATGGAATGACATTTGAAATGACAGATACCAGCGCACCCTGGATACTGTATAGGCGCTGCATACCGCTCTATACAGTAAAATGGATTGCTAACGCCTACCGCTTCATTGACGCGCTTTGGACGCCGCTTGGATTTGTGTCTAATTTGAATACTGAATCGAGCGGTATGTGAACCAAAATATGCGCGAGGCAAACGAGCGGGCGCCCGGCACTGTTTCTTACGCGTCCTTACTGTATCGTCCCTTAAGGCATGCTCTGAAGTTGCAGGATCTGCACTTTCAGGACATGCCTGAAACTAATGGCAGATAAAGACCAACTAAAACAATCAATTTGAAGAGATACTAGAGGAAATTGAGAAACTAAATAGCAACAAATCACTGGGACCTGATGGTACATATACAAAATTGCAGATCTGCCACTGGTAATCTGTAATTCATCAGCCCAATCTGCTTCTGTACCTGAGGACTGGAGGGTAGCCAATGTAGCACCAATTTTCAAAAAGTGCTCCAGGAGTGACCCAAGTAACTGGTGAGCCTGATATCAATGCCAGGTAAAATAGTGGAAAGTGTTGCTAAGAACAAAATTACTAAATATACGGACAAACATGGTTTATGGGGAATAGCCAGCATAGATATAGCAAAGGAATGTTGTTTTTTACTAATTTATTAGAATTCTTTGGAGGTATGAATAAGCATATGGACAAAGGTGAGCTGATCGACACTGTGTATTTGGATTTTCAGAAGGCATTTGATAAAGGTCTCTCATGAGAGAGTCCTCAGGAAACAAAAAGTCATGAGATAAGAGGCAAGGTCTTATTGTGGATCGGTAACTAAACTAAAAGTAGGACTGAGTGGTTAGTATTCCCAATGGAAAGAGATAAATAGAAGCGTAAATTAGGTATGTGGAAAAGTGAGCAATGAGTGGAGTGATTCAATTTGCAGAAGACTCAACAGTATTCAAAGTATTTCAGAACACAAGCAGGCGGTGAGGAGCCGCAGAAAGACTTAGCCAGACTGGGCACATAAATGGCAGATGAAATTTAATGTGGACAAGTACAAAGTGATGCACATAGGGGGAAAACAATCCTAAGCTACAGATGCACCATGCTGGGTTCCCAACTCAGGAACAGGATCATGGTGTCACTGTGGAGAGTATGCTGAAATCCTTGGCTCAGTGTATGGTGCTGATGAAAAATAGCAAACCTGAATATTAGAAGTTATTCGGGAAGGCATGGTGCACAAGACTGAGAACTTAACCATCTACATCAAAGCCCATGAAAATTATTAGATTTCACCAGATGGCTCAGTTTATCTGGGGAAATTCTGCCTAGGCCTGGGGCCAGAAAGTTTGATGGCTAGTGCAGATTTTCAATACTAGCCGCCAACTTGGATGGACAAATTTAGTCACTGTAATACCAGCCCTAAATGCATCCAGTCACTCTCCCTCTGGCTTTGTATATATATTATATATATGCCCCTATTATATATATATATATGCCCCACACAGCCTGAGCTGTTGCTTCCCTTCATTTCTTTATAATATTTTTTAAAAATAGTCCCTGGATTTCCCATCCTCCGTTCCTCCCTCCTCTCTTAAATATATGTTTTTAAAATGTCCTTGCCTGGCGGCAGCTCCCTTAATTTAACAGTGAAAAATGGCAGCGGTGGTGCCCCCTTCTGCTCCCCCCCCCCCCACCTCTGTCCTGTCAAAAGTGGCCGCAGACGGGATTCCTCCTTTTCTGGATGTGTGGGTGGGTGGGGGGGGAGGGCAATCCCTCCACGTCATTGCTCTTATTTGGAGGGAGATGCCACCACTTTTAACAGGACAGAGGGAGGGCGGGAGGAAAAGGGGGGGGGGGGTCACCACTGCGGTTTTTCACTTTTACAGAAGGGAGGGTGAGAAGCAAGGGGACATTTTTAACATATATATTTAAGGGTGGTGGGAGGGTGGGGGTTGGGAAGGAGAGAAGGGGAGCTGCTTTTTTTTTTTAAGATGATGTAGCCGGTAAGTGCCTGATTTTTAGCAATAACCAGCTAAAGGTTTAGCCGCAGCAGACCTACCCAGTCAAATGTTGACCGGATCGAGTTAGGCGAATATTTCCCTAAAAACAACCAGCTGGAATTAGCCTTATCTGACCTGCTCAAGAGCTGTTTGAAAAGTGCTCCCAGAGCGCCTCTGTATCAATCCGAGGCGAGACCGCACCTTGAGTGTCCTGTGCAGTTCTGGGATCTGCTTAGTGTTTGGGTACTCGCCGGGTCCTGTTGGAGACAGGATGCTGGGCTTGATGGACCCTCGGTCTGACCCAGTATGGCAACGTCTTATATTCTGAAAAAGACACAGCAGACATAGAAAAAGTAAGAGAAGGGCAACAAAAATGATAAAGGGGATAGAAAAGCTCCCCTATGAGGAAAGGCCAAACGCATATTTATTTATTTTATTTATTTTTAATTTTTATATACCGCTGTTCCTGTAAAGAATACATAGTCCTCTTCAGCTTGGATTATAGAGGTCTATAAAATCATGCGTGGGATGGAACAGATAAATAGAGAATTTTTATTTATCTTCTCAATGTTACTAAGGGACACTCCATAAAACTAACAGCTAGCAGAATTAAAACTGAAGAAAGTATTCTGGCAACAAATTCCAGAGCTTAATTGTGTGTTGAGTGAATACTATTCACTCAACACACAATTCACTCAACACACAATTAAGCTCTGGAATTTGTTGCCAGAGGATGTGGTTAAGGCAGTTAGCGTAGCTGGGTTTAAAAAAAGTTTGGATAAATTCCTGGAGGAGAAGTCCATAGACTGCTAATAGTCAAAGTTTCTGAGGGTATGGCTACTGCTTGTTGCCGGCATCAATAGCTTTGGATCTGCTTAGTGTTTGGGTACTTGCCAGGTTCTTATGGCCTGGATTGGCCACTGTTGGAAACAGGATGCTGGGCTTGATGGACCCTCGGTCTGACCCAGTATGGCAACTTCTTATGTTCTTAGGTTTTTCCCTCAAAGCACAAGTGCGCTGTGTAATTCACTGACAGCGGATGTAGTTAAAGGCAGATAGTGTAGCTGGGTTTAAAAAGGGTTTGGACAGGTTCCTGGAAGAAAAGCACAAAAACTGTTATGTAAACCAGTTAGACTGGGGGGGAAGCCACGGCTTATCCCTGGGATAAGTCGTCAATAAGGAGTTGGCTCTAGTGTTTGAGGTCTGCCAGGGCAAGCTCAGATCTAGGCCTAGTCAAGGGGCCAAAGTTTCACAGGTGCCAGAGCGCTGCCGTCACCACCCTGCCACCGCTCTGGGCCTGCAGCCGCCATTCTCCTGCCTGCAGCCGCCAAACTGCACCAACTTCCGGAAAGGAAATTCAGCGCGGGGCCTGCCAGCGCTCACGTGCGCTCCAGACTCCCTGTACTGGCCCCGCCCCCTCCTCCCGCAGGGGCTTTCTGTTACCACGGGAAAATCCTGAGAGGCACAGGCCACCGTGGGCCCTCTGAGAGTGGCCACTTCTTGTGTTTCCTTTTTTTTTTTACAGACATCAATAGGAATTCCAGAACTACAAGTCCCAGCATGCCGTGGGATAAAACCAGGACAGGATCAATCTGCCCTGAATCAGTGAAGCCAACTGAAGAGCCTAGCCCCCCCTCCCCCCCCCCCCCCCACACACTCTTTTTTTTTCAGAGTTATTTCATTAAAGTAATTTTTTGTTCTCACCACCAATATCCCTTAAACGCTGACACCATGATGAAGTATTATTTAATTGCAGCAGAAATCAATCTCTGAGTGCCCGTGTTATGCTGTGCGATCTCTCTTGCAATTAAGTTACAATTCATCAGCCTGTGTCAGCATCCTCGACAGAAAATGTTAATTGAAACTATGACTTTGCAAGAGCGAAGCACAGGGTGTGCTTTTTTTTTTTTTTTTTTTTTTTTTTGCAGTATCACTGTCTTCTTTAACCCCTGGACGTCCACATCTTTCATTCCAGAAAAGAGAGGCAAGATCACAGCAGCAGCAGTAGCAGCAGCAGAAGAATTGCAAGGAATTGCCCACCCGCAGGGAAAGCGGATTTAGTACCAGACACGATATCCAGAAATGCAGCGAAATCTAAAACGGAGGAGACTTTTCAGGGGGGGATGCAAGAACCCTTTTATGGGTGTAAGCACAGTCAGGGGTCTAGCAGTGCCTGGAAGGGGCATGCAGGAAAGTTTGTCCTGCCCTGACGCCTGACTAAATCACTCTCTCAATCTCTCTCTTTGTGGCTCAGTTTACCCCACTGCCAAATGGTTACTAAAGATCATTTAGCCTGACTGCGATATTACACTGCAATAAGGTCCAGTTTGGATGTAAAGGGCTGAGTTGGGATCTGCATGCTTATGGTAGGGAGTCATTTGTTGATTGTTCTTGAATAGATTTTCAGGTTCAGACCCTGCTCCTCCCCCCCACACACACACCCACATCATAAATGGCAGTGAGTTGACACCGGGCTAAGTTCTACTGGACTGGAAGTTCAGGTGCAGAGAAAGGGGAGTCAGAATCCCTGCCTCAATCATCCACCCTCCACCAAAACAGAAAGCAATTCAAATGGAAACTGTGTGATACTTCCACCGGCTCCTGCTTTTATTAATGAGCTGCTGCACAGCCACATTTAGCCTAGGTAAAAAAAGAAAATAGATAGATATATATAGGTACAGTCATTTTTCACCCATAGAGTTTTAAACTGTCCGTGTCAAGCAAAAGAAAAAAAAAACGCTTTTTTTTAGTGCTAAAAATATAGCTGGGAACTCTCTGGGTTTGACCCGAAGACTCCAGAATTCTAAGCGAATTGCAAACACTGGAAAACTCTGGGCTGCAGTTAAAGAGGCCTACTCGGGCCATGGAAGAAGAAGGCGCAGACCCTCTCTGTCTGGCAAGGTGGCAGAAGAGGGAACAGGTGGAGTCATCCCATGGTCTGACCCAAAAAGCTGCAGCAGTGTTGGCCAGAACGAAAAGGAAGAGCTCTGCTCGGCGGAAGAAGCTGCTGACGACTGAGAGATGATGACAAGAAAATGAGGATGCGAATGAGTGAGAGTGAGCGTGTGTGTGTGTGTGAGAGTGTGAGTTTGTGAGAGCGAGCATGTGAGAGTATGTGTGGGAGACAAGAGTGAGAGCATGTGTGTGAGTTTGCATGAGTGAGCATATCTGCATATTAGAATGTGTGCGTCGGAGAGAGAGAAGTGAGTGTGCGTGGACGAGTGAGCTTGTGAGTGTGCTAGAGAGAGAGAGAGTGTATGTGTAGGAGATTGAGTGGAGTGACAGTGTCAGTGAGCATGTGCGAGGGAGGAGAATGTTTGTGTGCATTCTCTTTAACCTCGTTTCGTCACCACAATCTCAGACAGAATGGAAATCAGAAGTTCCCGGGAATGGCTAGGAACCATGTTTGTAACATAGTGCATATAATGGTGTAATTAAAATATGAACCCTGTGTTATACACAGAAACCGAATGATTATTATTATTATTATTAATCATTTGTATAGTGCATAGCAGACACATGCAACACTGTACAGAGATACATAATGGAGACGCTGTATTCTTTGGAGCTTACAATCCAGTCAAGGTGCACAGAAAAGATGCACAACAATGAGACTTTGAGTCCAACTACCATAGGGCTTGGGGTAGATCGAATAATGTGGATAATTGGCCAGTTGTGGCCTAACTGCAAGCCCGAAATAGAAGCAGCAGCAGAAACGAGATGAAAGAGAGGCTGAGTACGGTGGCCTACAAGGTCTAAAAAAGGCAGTTGGTTTCGGTCAGCTAGTTGGACATATCTGAGCTCTCCTCAGGCCATCGGCCTCCAAAAAAGGTTAACTGCACCAATCAGGCCAACTTCTTTAGGAAAGAAAGCCCCTCCATTCTTTGCATTTCTTACCTGGGGGAGGCTCCCAGCATTTTTCATATTATTTGAATGGCATTTGGAATTCATTGCTAAATTTATGCAAATGAATATTATTTTGCAAACGTGAGTATCCCGCCTCATTCCTCCCCAACAGATTTTTTTCAGCCCTTTGGGATAAAAGTGCAAACTCTGAATTACTAGCAAAACTCAATGAACACTTTGGTGCTGTACAGCAAAGGAATTTCTGTGCCGCAGGCTGGACGTTTAAAGATTCGTAAGAGTTTATGGTCTTGCAATTGCTCATTGTCTGTGTATATTAAGGACATTCTCTCATTTGAAGCCTATAAAGCAGAACAGAACAATACCTCGAGTGCCTGGGCCAACCCCACAAATCTCCGGGCATGGCAATGAAGGGCCTGTGTGGGCCCCAGAAAAGGAAACCATCTGGGCCCATGCAGGTAGAAAGGAGAAGGAGCATCAGCCATGTGGGCGGGCAGGAAGAAAAGGAAGAAGAGTCCTGTCGGCCCGCACTGCCGGAAGAAAGTGAAGAGGCAGCATTGGCCCGTGTGGCTGAAAAAGGAGGAGGAAGAGAAAGCTGCTGTAGCTGGTGGGTTCAGGGCAGAAGGAAAGCATGAGTGAACATGTGTGGGTGTGGTGTGAGAGAGTGTGAGTGGATTTGTGTGTTTGTGTGTGAGATAGAGTGTGAGTGAACATGTGTGTGTGTAAGAGAGTGTGAGTGAATGTGTGAGTGAATATGTGTGTGTGAGAGAGTGTAAGTGAACATATGTGTGTGTGTAAGAGTGTGAGTGAATATGTGTGTGTGAGAGAGAGAGAGAGAGAGAGAGAAAGAAAGAGAGTATGAGTGGAAGGTGCAGGACGGTATTTAGGCCTAGGTAACAAAGGCATGTGCTTAAGGCATCAAATTCTGAAGGCTACCATAAACTGGGATTCCCCCTGCTGTATTTTTTTTATTTCAGGGAGTAAAAGCCTCTAACCTTATTTCACTGCCTATGGATGCCATAATCTTAAATCCAGCCTTGGACGTGTGTGTGTGTGTGTGTGTGTGTGAAAGAATGAGCATGTATGTGTATGAGGGAGAGTGAGTGAACATGTGAGTGTGTTACATTGTGTGAAAGAGGAGAAAGTTTGGGTACATACTGCCTGGACTGCCCTTCCCTCCCACCCCCTCCACCAATCAATGAAAATCTCAGGGCGATTCAACATGAAAAGTTCCCAAGTACGGCTGTGCAAATAGTGGATTCAGAGCACATTTCATGTAGTATACTGTTACATTTACATTTATTAAAATGTATGAATCGCCTAACACAGAAGGCCTAGGGGATGAACAATATAACATACATAATCATGTCGATGTGCAGGCCACACTAGCACCATGAATAATAAATGATTGGTCTTGTTAGCCAGTAAAGACAGATTACGCCAAGCATCTTCTTTGTAATTTGGTCCTGGAAGCACAGAGAAACAAACTGGGCCCTATTTTTAATATGTTTCCTAACATTTCTTCCTTGCCCAATGCCAAGGCATTCAGGACAAGCTACAGTGATCAACTAAGCATTTTTCTATAGGCACAAAATGGGGAAATCCATTTGTAAATACTAAATAGCCCCCAAAATGACTTCTCTAAGTTCACACAGAGCACCATAGGCATTCTGCACTCAGCGTTGTCTCCTGAAGCATTAGTCAAGTACCTAGTCAAGTAGCCTACTCTTCTGGTTCTGCCATTGTGACATGTCCTGATGCACACCGACCTAGCACCTCCAGTCAATAAGCAACGGGAACCATTCATGCATAATCTGTGTGTGTGTGTGGTGGGAGGATCCTGCTACCTGGCTGTAGGACAGGATGACTTTGGGAATGCCATCAATGAATGTTAACTAAATCTTGTTTCATATCAACATGTTTTAGGTAGAGCAAAATTCTTGTTCTCGTGAACAAGGCTCCCTTTTATAATATTGGGCAATGTGAATGCAATCTGATCAGACTTCAAAATGATACTGTCAAGTAATAGACCCCTCCCCTTCTTCTGTATTGGACCCCTAGTCTCATGAACATTTAGAGTTAAACTGGTTCGGCACACCTTCTATTGGTTCCACCTCGAGAGAGACATCCAAGAGGCTCCCTTGCCTTGCCCACACAGGGCCTGAAAAGCATTGCAACTCATAGTCCACAGCAGCCACATCACACTAAATAATAAGTACGTCACTGCTATAAAGATGCACAAGCATTGTTTTGGAGAATATGAAGATTTAGTGGAGAGAACTCACAATAGACGTTTGACCTAGCCAAATCTACATCAATTGCTTGCAGGATGAACGTGCCACTTTGTAAAAATTCCTGCATTCTCTGTTGATTTTGAGTAGTATTTTAGAGTCCTCTTGCTTTCCTGTCTCATTGAAGCTCAGGGACCATTTTGTTGAAAGGTTTCCTGGTTGCTCATCATTTGAAGATGAGGTGAAAGTAGTTGAGGTTGGGATGGGAGCATGGTTTCACGATGGAACATTCGAACCTTTGAACCATCCAGCTAGAGAGGGTGTTGTGATTCCTGCCCGCGGAGTTTCCCCCGCGAGCAGGCCTCTTACCTTTCTGCGCTGCCTTCTCCTACGCGGCTGAGGCCGCCGACTTCCGCGGCATAGAGCCGTCCTTTGAGGCCTTGCCCGCGCGGCCGAGTGCCGCTGACGTCCCCTTCGCGGCCCTGCTTGTGCCGCCCACATTCTTCCCAAGCGGCCAGGAGGCCGTCACTGCCGCCGCGCAATCGCGGCCCGGACCATTGCCCTCGGGGGCCATCACTTGCGGCAGGGAGCCGTGAGTCAGCTGCTCTTCAGCGGCAGGACAGCCGAGAGTCTTCCTGCGGCCGTCTTCAGTGGCAGTAAGCCGCTAGCGCCTGTCTGAGGCCTGTCCTGCGGCCTGAGGCCACCTCTGAATGATCCCTCGCGGCACAGACTCCGCAAACAGTCTCCTCCTGCTTCAGCCTGCCTCTAGGCACATGGCCGCGCCTCTTCACAGCATTTAAAGGGCCCGCGGCCAGATATGCCCTGGGCCCTACCTGATGACGTCTTCCTGGGCGTCTTCCTGCTAGCCCTATAAAAGGGCTTCTCCAGCATTCCTGCCTTGCCTTGCATCGGAGTTCTTCATCCCTGGAGGTTCGTCTTCCAGCGCTCAGTCAGGTCTTCGTTCTTTTTTGGAGCTCCATGTCCTGTCTTGTTTCCTGAGGCTTCGTGGTTCCTGATGTTCCATGTCTTCATGTTCTGAGGTTCCTAGTCCAGGTTTCCTGATGTTCTACTTCCTATTGTTCCGAGGTTCCGCTCCTCCTTCGCTTGTTCCGAGTCCTGAGTTTTGAGTCCTCGTCTGAGTCTCTCAAGTGCTCAGAATTCCTACAAGTCTCTTGTCCTTCCAGCTCCTCGATTCCTCCAGATGACATCCTGTTGGGTAAATCCGTCTCGTCGGTTCCTTTTCTCTTCATTTCTCGTTGTGGCTGGGTTCCCTTCCTGCGCTTGTCCCGCTCTCCGCGTGGTCTGTGACCAGCCTTCACGGGTTGTATGGGGCACGCAGTGGGTGGGACAGGGTGGTCTGTGACCACCCCATTGGGTCCGCCCTGTCATGGGCTGTGTAGGGCGCCCTGAGAGACAGTGCCAGTGTCTGAACCTTCCAAGTTCCTCATCCACATCCAGAGTCTTCTCATCTACGTCTTGAGCCTTCTACGTTTCAAGGCCTTCATCTGCCCTCGTCCTCTGTCCGGCCTGCTGCTTCTTGTCATTACCCAGAGCCAGGTCCGAAAGGGCTGGGAATGGTCGGAGGACCATTCAATAACCAATAATGCGTTGTTGGCCTTCCAGAAGCATGCAGGTCCGGTAAAGGGTTTGACCTTCAGTCTTCACCCATGCTTGGACACGCATCGCCTACCTCGGTGCTACTCTGGAGTCTTCTGGGGTCGTGCCGAGGCCTAAGGGCACACAATCTCCTTAAGATGGGATCGCTCTCCTAGCGTTCCCTAACAGAGGGGAAAGAAAGCTTGAGGGAAACATGCAGGCCTGGCTTTCAGAGTATTTTTTAATGACTCTACATGAGATATATGTGTTCACCTTTGGACTAAGAGCCAGCTTATTATATTATATATCTTGGCTACCCTGAAAACCAGACCTGTTCACAGTTCATAGGAGGCTCGAGCTGCCTATTCCCGCCCAGGTCATCCTGACTGAGAGGCTAAAGTGTGTTTATCCCTCTTTCAGTTACCATTGGAGTAAGCATTCAATTGAAATGATTAGTGCAGAATCCATCTGAAGAAGCCTGGGCTGCAAGGTCTTGAAAGCTCATTAGTTAATAGGATTTGTCTAGTGGATAGAGCAATTAACCGAGAACCAGTGAAACCAGCCTTCAAATCCCACTTGCCCTATTAATGCACCTTGGGACAGTCATTTTATCTCCTCAGATACCTTCTTAGATTTATTGCAAGCTCTTTTGAGAAGGGACTTGAATTTCCAAAATATTGTAAGACACCACAGGCGGCATTTGGAAAGGCAGACTAAAAAAGCCAAGCTATTAACATGCCCTAAGAGGGTGGCATAGAAACAAGGCTCCCTCTCACTTTCTCTTCTCATTACTGCTAGAAACAAGCCCTTCCACTTTTATCTTTGCAGAGCTCAGCACCCACGCAAGCTGTTTCCCTTCAGGCTTTCGTGGTCACAGTGAGCGACTGAGAGGGGGTTCTCCTGCTGCAGTCTGCAGGGTGAAACAGAAGGACCACGACAGCTCTTCATTTCCACCAGATGAAGGCAGAACCACAAATAATCTTTCTTGGATGCAAACAGTTGAGCACAATATCAGAGAGAATGTGTAAACATGCTCCGTATGGAAATAAAAAGGGGGAGCATAGAATTGTTGTGTGACAAAAGAATGCAGTGTGCAGGATGCAGCTCCTGCTGAAATCACTCGGCTTAGAATTGCTGTGTGACAAAAGGATGCAGTGTGTAGGATGCAGCTCCTGCTGAAATCACTCGGCTTAGAATTGCTGTGTGACAGAATGCATTGTGCAGGATGCAGCTCCTGCTGAAATCACTCGGCTTAGAATTGCTAGGTGACAAAAGAATGCATTGTGCAGGATGCAGCTCCTGCTGAAATCACTCAGCTTAGAATTGCTGTGTGACAAAAAGATGCAGTGCGTAGGATGCAGCTCCTGCTGAAATCACTCGGCTTAGAATTGCTGTGTGACAAAAGAATGCATTGTGCAGGATGCAGCTCCTGCTGAAATCACTCAGTTTAGAATTGCTGTGTGACAAAAGGATGCAGTGTGTAGGATGCAGCTCCTGCTGAAATCACTCGGCTTAGAATTGCTGTGTGACAAAAGGATGCAGTGTAGGATGCAGTTCCTGCTGAATTCACTCAGTTTAGAATTGCTGTGTGACAAAAGGATGCAGTGTAGGATGCAGAGCCTGCTGAATTCACTCAGTTTAGAATTGCTGTGTGACAAAAGGATGCAGTGTGTAGGATGCAACTCCTGCTGAAATCACTCGGCTTAGAATTGCTGTGTGACAAAAGAATGCATTGTGCAGGATGCAGCTCCTGCTGAATTCACTCAATTTAGAATTGCTGTGTGACAAAAGGATGCAGTGTGTAGGATGCAACGCCTGCTGAAATCACTCGGCTTAAAATTGCTGTGTGACAAAAGAATGCATTGTGCAGGATGCAGCTCCTGCTGAATTCACTCAGTTTAGAATTGCTGTGTGAGAAAAGGATGCAGTGTAGGATGCAGCTCCTGCTGAATTCACTTAGTTTAGAATTGCTGTGTGACAAAAGCATGCAGTATGTAGGATGCAGCTCCTGCTGAATTCACTCAGTTTAGAATTGCTGTGTGACAAAAGGATGCAGTGTAGGATGCAGTGCCTGCTGAATTCACTCAGTTTAGAATTGCTGTGTGACAAAAGGATGCAGTGTGTAGGATGCAGCTCCTGCTGAATTCACTCAGCTTGGGAAATCTTCTAGAAGAGGAGCAGAGGGGGCCGTGGAAGAGCGAGAACTGCACTGGAGGCAGGGAGTAGGAGCAGGAAAGATAGAGATGATCATGTGCTGGAAGTGGAAGGGAGAGCTTTGCACAGGTGGAAGTGACAAAACCAAATATTAACAGAGAGGGTGGTGAGAGAAAGGATGGGGTTGAGAGAGAACAGGAGGAGAGAGGATGGTGGGTGGGGGATGGAGAGAGGATCATGAGGGGAGAGGGTTGTCCACTACCAGCCTGGTTATAATTTGTAGTGAAGAAATTCAGCTCGGTGTGCCATCAGGAATGGCTCAGACAATCCGGAGAGTGAAACCACGGCTCTGTAAACCCCCCCCCCCCCCCCCTGTCTTTCTGCTGATGTGATCTGCCCCTCTCTCCATGGCCACCACACTACAGGCCTTCAGCTCCACTTGTGTCTGGAGAACTTGGAAATACAAATCAGCATGGCGGTCTTACCAAGGCTAAAAGCAAAGGCCATGATGTTTCCCTGCAGCTTAGCGTGCTACAGCTCAAAAAGAAACTACCCAGTGTCTGAGAGGCAATAAGGCACAGGCCGCCGGTGCCAGACAGCTGTGCTAGGTTACAGGCGGCCCGGCACGGACTTCAGGAGTGGCCCGGGCATCCACTCGAGGTGGCTGCGATTGTAAAGCATTTGGGGGGTCTTTTTTTGAATGGGGGGGGGGGGGTTTTGTTTGTTTTTTTTTGGGGAGTTTTTTTTAGAATTGAACTTTACTTAATGTTCATTTCCTTGTCCAGAATTCCCACAAGGCACCTGCAGGTCAAAGCGCTCATCAAAATAACCCTTCCCAGGGAAAGGAGAGACTCATTCATTGTCCCTTTTGAGACGGCGTTAAGCGTCCTTTAATGAGGACCTCCTTCAGGTTCTCAATAGATCGTTCCTTGCCCAAAGGCCCCCACCTGCCCCAGCTCTGTAACGCCCAAGCAATACCTCTTAATCATAACCACAGGTTTTATACTGCACAGCCAAGGGGCGAGCTTCTAGCTCTAAACTGACTGTTGATTGCTGCAATTATTATTGTTAATAATTTCAGGTACTCGAACTTAACGGGCCTGATTATTCTGTGGGAATTGTGCTTTTTTTGCATATTTGTGTCACTAGTACATGAGTTTGGCCCTTCTTTGCCCGATGATGAGCTCCCTGGGGTCTGCTAGGGCCTGTGATGACAAGAAGCACCCCCTAGATAAACCAGGTGGAGTGAGGGGCTGGGTGGGTGGAGGGGTAAACTCGCGTGATGAACTGAGGTTTGTTTATTCCCATGAGCCTTCTGAGGCCCGTTCTCAGTGTCCTGACCCGCGAGCCACAATACTCCCCGGAGCTGGGCGCGGCTCTTTCACCTTGTGGCTGCGCAGGTAAGGTGGATTGCAAACTGATTAAATGGACAATTTTCTCAGTGGAAGGGAGTGGACAGTGGAGTGCCTCAGGGATCTGTATTGGGACCCTTACTTTTTAATATATTTATAAATGATCTGGAAAGAAATACGACGAGTGAGATAATCAAATTTGCAGATGACACAAAATTGTTCAGAGTAGTTAAATCACAAGCAGACTGTGATAAATTGCGGGAAGACCTTGCGAGACTGTTGTGTCCGTCGGTTCCCGACGCTCTCTTTCCGCCCTCCTTACCTCTTTGGTGACTCCCTCTTCAACTGCGGGAGGATTGGCTGCCGCGGCGTCCCTCTGCTGAAGTCCTCCGGTGTCCCCGGACCGGCTAGACGCTGCAACCCGTCATGTTTCTTGGAATCCTAGGGGCGCGGCGTGGCCCCGATGTTAGTACCGGCGATGACGCAAACATCAAGTTAGCAAGGAATGGAACGGACTCGCTTCGGATTCCAAGCTACTCTGCCTCCTCAGATTGACCAGGGGTACCTGCTCCTCAGGGACCTTGCTCTCTCCTTTGTTTTTCAGGTGACAGTCTGGAACCGGTACTCGCTCCTCAAGGGCCCTCGTTCCCAGACTTGCTCTGTATTCACTTCTGCCTGGAAGTCAGCACTGCCTACTACATCTGTGAGTTACCATCGCTCTCTGAGCTTTCCCTGGAACCAGGTACTCGCTCCTCGAGGGCCTATACATTCCAGCTCCTGGGCTTCCTTGACACCATTGTGAGAGTGTTCTATCAGGGTTCCTTACCTGAACTCTGCATACCCTGCCTACTCACTATATTCAGTTTCTCAACAGCTCAGCCATCCAGGGATCGTTGTTCCAGTACCTGAGGGACTACGGCCCTGACGGGCACTTCCAGCTCACTACTGCCACCTCTGGTGGTTCCTTATATGGTTTAATAAAAGATCTAGTGTGTGTCTGTCTCCAAACTCTGAGACTGACCGGTGGTCCCTCTCGGGATCTTCCCCCGGGGGCGTGGTCATCTGCCACCGGCCCAAGGATCCACCCACAAATATCCCTATCTGTTTGCTAACTCCCTAACAGAGACTGGAAAATTGGGCATACAAATGGCAGATGAAATTTAATGTGGATAAGTGCAAGGTGATGCACATAGGGAAAAATAACCCATGCTATAGTTACACAATGTTGGGTTCCATATTAGGTGCTACCACCCAAGAAAGAGATCTAGGTGTCATAGTGGATAACACATTGAAATCATCGGCTCAGTGTGCTGCGGCAGTCAAAAAAGCAAACAGAATGTTAGGAATTATTAGGAAGGGAATGGTGAATAAAATGGAAAATGTCATAATGCCTCTGTATCGCTCCATGGTGAGACCCCACCTTGAATACTGTGTACAATTCTGGTCGCCGCATCTCAAAAAAGATATAGTTGCGATGGAGAAGGTACAGAGAAGGGCAACCAAAATGATAAAGGGGACAGAACAACTCCCCTATGAGGAAAGACTAAAGAGGTTAGGACTTTTCAGCTTGGAGAAGAGACGGCTGAGGGGGGATATGATAGAGATGTTTAAAATCATGAGAGGTCTAGAACAGGTAGATGTGAAAGTTATTTACTCTTTCAGATAATAGACTAGGGGGCACTCCATGAAGTTAGCATGTGGCACATTTAAAACTAATTGGAGAAAGTTCTTTTTCACTCAACGCACAATTAAACTCTGGAATTTGTTGCCAGAGGATGTGGTTAGTGCAGTTAGTGTAGCTGGGTTCAAAAAAGGTTTGGATAAGTTCTTGGAGGAGAAGTCCATTAACTGCTATTAAACAAGTTTACTTAGGGAATAGCCACTGCTATTAATTGCATCAGTAGCATGGGATAGACTTAGTTTTTGGGTACTTGCCAGGTTCTTATGGCCTGGATTGGCCACTGTTGGAAACAGGATGCTGAGCTTGATGGACCCTTGGTCTGACCCAGTATAGCTTGTTCTTATGGAATCCCCAGTTCTCTCCCTTTTTGCCAGTTCGGGGGATTGGAGGATTTCTCCCTGATCTGGAAGGAGGTTGTTTTCTTTATTGGAAAAGCAAGGGGTTGTTTCTCATTTCTCAGTTGGTTGGTGAATGTGGATATCTTAAGTCCGTTCCTGTCTTGGGCAAGAAATCTGGGCTACAATCTAAACACTATTTTAGTTACCTACAAGCAAGACATTATATATACACTTTACATATACCAGATATTAACAGCCTGGACTGGTTTGATGTGGACAGACGTTCCATTTCTTTTTTTTTTTTTTACAAGTTTTTAGAAAAGATCTATAAAGTTTGGACTTTGGTTCACTGTTGGTCTGAATGGCAACAGGAATTGCAAATTCATTTCCCTCTTACTTCTTTTACTGCCAGTTTCTCATTCATTCCTCAACTTATAAGTAATGTCCAAAAGTGGGAAACGCGATACAAAGTTCTCCACGGGTTTTATTTTTCACAGTATCAAGGATATTTGGCGAAATATACCAACTCAGACTTGTGCCTTAAGTGCACCAAGGAGGTGGTGCATTTGGGACACGCTTTGTGGCACTATGTTCTTATTAATTCCTTCTGGAAGCGAGTATTTTCCTGATTCTGGCAGACTGTTGGATCTCCAAATTCCATTTCAGCCACAACTTGCACTGTTTGGAATATTTCCTGCTTCTTTCTCCGGCAATGCAAAGCAAAAACTGTGGATCAACAAGGTCTTCTTGCTTGCCGCTACTTCTATTCTTCGAGTCTGGAGATACCCAGAAGCCACTTCGTTCACATAATGGCGTAATAGCATTCACCATCTTTTTATTATGGAACAGTTTTTGAGTGCCTATGTTTTCTCTCCGATGGCCAGGCAGGCCCAGCACCATTGAGTGTGCAAACCGTGCAATTGCACAGGGTGGCACACCCAGTGGGGCGGCATCGGGAGCAGGACAGGCTTGTGTTACTGCCGGTAGACCTGATCCTACCAGTGGCGGAAGAAGCAGGAGGCCCACGGTGCCGCCATTGGACTTCATCCCACCGACAGAAGAAGCAGGTGGCCCGTGGTGCCATCGGTGGACTCAATCCCACTGGTGACAGAAGAAGCAGGAGACGTGTGGTGTTGCCAGTGGACCCGATCCCCCCGGCAGCAGAAGAAGCAGAAGGCCACAGCAGAAGACGAAGCCCGTCCGGCAACTCCTCCTCATGTGCTGGCGATGCATGAGATGAGAATACAGGAAGTGCTAGCACCGCGAGTGTGGAATTACCTCGGGGCCAGCACATGAAGAGGAGCTGCAGAACGGCTGCCCTTCACAAAGAAGGTACAGGCTGGCAGCAGCAGCGGAGGAGGAATGACCCTTTGACCCTGACTGCCTGGTCTAAATATGTGTGTGTGTGAGTGAATGGGAGGCTGCCTGTGATGAGTGTGTGTGTGTGTGTGTGTGAATGGGAGCCTGCCTGTGATGAGTGTGTGTGTGTGTGTGAGTGAATGGGAGGCTGCCTGTGATGAATGTGTGTGCATGAATGAGAGTCTGCCTGGGTGGTATATATGTGTATGTGTGTGTGTGAGTGAATGGGAGGCTGCCTGTGATGAGTGTATGTGTGTGTGTGTGTGAATGGGAGCCTGCCTGTGATGTGTGTGTGTGTGTGTGTGTGTGTGTGAGTGAATGGGATGCTGCCTGTGATGGATATGTGTGTATGAATGAGAGTCTGCCTGGGTTGTATATATGTGCATGTGTGTGTGTGTGTGAATGGGAGGCTGCCTGTGATGAGTGTGTGTGTGTGTGTGAATGGCAGCCTGCCTGGGATGAGTGTGTGTGTGTGTATGTGTGTGAATGGGAGCCTGCCTGGGATGGGTGTGTGTGTGACTAGGAGCCTGCCTGGGATGGGTGTGAGTGTGTGTGTGAGAATAAGAGCCTGACTGGGATTTGGGTGGATGTGAATGGGAGCCTGACTGGGATTTGGGTGGATGTGAATTGGAGTCTACCTGGGGTGTGTGGGCATAAATGGGAGCTTGTCTGGTGTATGTGTGTGTGTGTGTGAGTGAGAGATAGAATGGGCGCCTGCCTGGGTTATGTATGTGGGTGTGTATGAGAGAGAGAGAGAATGGGGCTGCAGGTGGATTCCAATCTGCCAGCAGCTGAAATGAAGTGAAGGCCTGACGCTGCTGGTAGATCCCAACCAAAGAAGAGCTGGAGACGCCTGCAGGTTTGTCTGAGAGGGAGCATACATGCATGAATGAGCTTGTGTGTGTGTGTGTGTGTATAAAAAAGAGAAGAGAAAGTTTGGGCATCCCACTCCCACTAATCCACGACAATCTCAGGGTCATTGGAAATCAAAAGTTCCCAGGTATGGAGAGCATGAATTTTTAAAATCCTTTTTAGTTTTATTTCTCAGGTGTTAATTGATGTCTGCAGTTTTGAAATATTTTATTGGTGTTTGGGACATTTAAAAAAACTTGTATATGAGTTTTTAATTATTTGATCTTTTATTTATCGGCTTTATTTTAAATAATGTTATTAGTATATTTTTAGTATTAAGATTATGTATTTATTGTATTTCTTGATTTTATTATTTGATGTTTGAGGAATGGTGATGGTTCTGTTTTTTCATTGTGTCTGGCTTCTTGCGGTTTCCAGTTCAGTTTTTGTCTGCACACTTGTATTTCTACTTTATGGTTGCTCTATTCTGTATTTGGTGAGGGTCTCTTTATGTTCTGCGTGTGTGACTGAGGTGAGGCATTCTCCTAATAGGAAGCGTATTAGTGTTTTAGGGCTTTCGGAGGGTGAAGCCCACACCCAACACACATCACAATAGGCCTAATACCAGATACGTTCCAAGGGTCTTTTTTGCAGGGATTTCTGGTTGGCATCACAGCAGTGCATGTGAATATCATGTAAGGGATATTTTTACCTCAGAATACTGTACTTTGATATTTTTTTCATGTAAAATATAAATGCAGAACTCTTAACTGTGTGTGTGGAATGGGGCAGGGGGCGTTGTGCAAGACATAAGGTTCGCCTGGGGCACCCAATACCCTTGCACCAGCCATGAGCTGGGGGGAGGGGAGGGTGGTGTCAGATTTTAAAGTTTGTATCACTGGAGGGAGCTGAGGATTGTATAAAGAGGTTTATAGGCAGGTGCCCAAACTTAAAACAGCAAAACCTCCCTCATTTGGCAATGGTGAGCTCCTGAAAGGACAAATTTTACTCAGCAACGTCAGAATGCAAATTACTCTGCTTATTTGCAAGCAAATGAGAAATCGTGTGCAACAGTAGACGCTTTATCTTATTTTTCAGACTCGGTGAGTGACTCTAGATTTCAGTTTCGACTCCTGCAAACAAAGCAAATCTGAAAAGTGGTGTCATTGTATACATAAGGAACTGGAACTAGGGTCATTTTTAGTGACCATTAGTGGGCAAGAAAGAAGCTGTGCTGGACACACTGTAATACCAAGCCTTCTCTGAAAGGAAGATTGTTATGAGGGTTGTTTTTCAAATACCTGTTGTATGCAAATCAAGCCTGTGCAGCTTTGCATACAGATGTTCATCCACGCCGCCACAAAAGAACCGAGTTTTTCCATGTACAAAGCTATGGTCCATGCAGCGTGAGGTTAAATTACTTGATGCATCCAAGACAGGCGCACTCCGTGATACCTGCTAGGCTGTGCCTTGCTGTTGTTCCCGGTTCTGCCACTTACTTTCCCTTTTGGATGCCCTATTAGGGGGAAGAGGAAGTCCAAAGTGAGGGTGAGCCCCCTCAACATCTCCCGCTGCAGTGATGGGCCTGATGGCCTCTCCCTTGTGAATCAGCAGGCTGCTGTTAGTGCGCCATCTGCTGGCAGTGCAGCTGGAGGAAGAGTGGCCAAGGCACACCGCCGGAGCACCGCCACCACTCTCAGCCCCAAAATACAAGCCACGCCCTCTGCTTACTGGATGGGTGGAGTCTGAGGCTTCAGAAGGGGTGACTCCCATGCGATGCGGCCGCTCCCATCTATTGGTAGGGAGGCCTTGGACTGTGGAACACATACCATCTAGCGTGATCAATGTGCTGAGGCTGGTTCAATTATGCAGCAGAGTATTCCTGCAACTGATGGAGGGACCTCTTCTATCTTCAGTCTTTGCATCCTATACTCTAAAGGCACATGTGGTTAGGGAGGAGGAATAGCCTAGTGGTTAGAGCAGTGGACTATGAACCAGGAGACCAGGGTTCAAGTCCCACTGTCATTCCTTGTGACCTTGGGCAAGTCACTTTACCCTCCATTGCCTCAGGTACAAAAACTTAGATTGTAAGCCCTCTGGGGATAGAGAAATACCTACAGTACCTGAATGTAAACCGGTGTGATATCTCAATTGAGATCGAATGTCGGTATATTAAAAAAAAAAAAAAATGTGTATCAGTATATTAAAAGATAGTTGTCAATAAACAATTCACAAGGGCTCTGTCAATGTCCGTGTTATGGATTCAGCCCAAGCTTTAGAATCCCATTTGACTGTTCAGCTTGGAGAAGAGATGGCTGAGCGGGGATATGATAAAGGTCTATAAATCATGAGAGGGACTAGAATGAGTAAGCCTGAATCAGTTATTTACTCTTTCAGATAATAGAAGGACTAGGGGGCACTCCATGAAGTTAGCAAGTAGCACATTTAAAACAAATCGGAGAACATTCTTTTTCACTCAACGTACAATTAAGCTCTGGAATTTGTTACCAGAGGACGTGATTAGGGAAGTTAGTGTAGCTGGGTGTAAAAAAGTTTTGGATAAGTTCCTGGAGGAGAAGTCCATAAACTGCTATTAATCAATAAGAAATAGCCTCTGCTTGTTACCAGAATTAGTAGCATGTGTTCTGTCTAATATTTGGGATCCTGCCAGGTACTTGTAACATGGATTGGCCACTGTTGGGAACAGGACGCTGGGCTTGATGGACCCTCGATCTGACCCAGTATGGCAACTTCTTATGTTCTTCTGTCCTGTCACTCTCTTGCCTGATCATCAGGTGAAGGGATCGTCCGATATACTTACATACCTAGCAAACTAGCAGAACTACCACAGAACTGCTGAAAGCCTTCACTACAGCTCTGAAAGTCACCTCGGTGTGTGTCCATGCGGGGAAAGGACCCGCTTTGGGAAGCTCTAGCATTTGTTGTCAGTGTAAAAACACGGACCTCAAAAGAATTGCTTGCTCATCAAGCTTTGAGAGATCTCACACCTAAACATGATTCAAGAATGAAGAAATGTTAGCTCCTTTTATGGTTTAAAAATATCATATTAAATAACAATCAACACTTTTGCCCTAAGTATCAAATCTATGTAAGTGTAAACTGTAAGCTATAACCCACCCAAAACTGGTTGTCACATCTCTCTATTTCAGAGGGACAGACTCCTTCTGGTGAGGGGGGTACGGGCAGGGGGGCCAGACCCGCAAAACAGGAAATCAAATCGAGTCAGAGCATCTGCTCCAAGCATTCAAGATTCTGTTAAAAACATAAGACTTGCCATACTGGGTCAGACCAGGGGTCCATCAAGCCCAGCATCCTGTTTCCAACAGTGGCCAATCCAGATCACAAGAACCTGGCAAGTACCCCAATAGATTAATCAATTCCATGTAGCTTATGCCCAGGGATAAGCAGTGGATTTCCCCAACTCCACCCTAATAATGGTTTATGGACTTTTCCTCATAGAACTCATCCAAACCTTTTTTAAACCCAGCTACACTAACAGCCTTCATCACATCCCCTGGCAAAGAATTCCAAAGCTTAATTATGCATCGAGTAAACAAATATTTTCTCCTATTTGCCTTCTACTCTTTCTGTATTTTGGAAAAGTAAACTGATTTGCGTTTACCTGTTCCACTCCACTCATTATTTTATAGACCTCTATCATATCTCCCCTCAGCCGTCGCTTCTCCAAGCTGAAGAGTCCTAACCTCTTTAACCTTTCTTCATAGGAGAATCGTTCCATCCCCTTTATCATCTTGGTCGCCCTTCTCTGTACTTTTTCTAGTTCTGCTATATCTTTCTTGAGATGTGGAGACCAGAACTGCACACAATACTCAAGATGACGTTGCACCATGGAGTGATACAGATGAATTATGATATTCTCTGTTTTATTCTCCCTTCCTTTCCTAATAATCCCCAGCATTCTATTTGCTTTCTTGGCTGCTGCTGCTGCACACTGAGCAGAAGATTTCAATGTATTATCAACGATGACATCTAGATCCTTTTCCTGAGTGGTCACTACTAATGTGGAACCTTGCATTTTGGAGCTATAATTTGGGTTACTCTTCCCTAAGTGCATCACTTTGCACTTGTCCACATTAAATTTCATTTGCCATTTGCAAGCCCAGTCTCCCAGCTTTGCAATGTCCTCATGCAATTTCTCACAATCCTCTTGTGATTTAACAACTTTGAATAAGTTTGTGTCATCGGAAATTTGATCACCTCACTTGTTCCCATTTCCAGGTCGTTTATGAATATATTAAAAAGCAGCGGCCCCAGAACAAATCCCTGGGACCCTCCACCTTTCTCCATTGGGAAAATGTACCATTTATCCCTTCTCTCTGTTTTCTGCCTTTTAACCAGATCCCAATCCACAACTCCTGTTGGCTAAAGCCAGCATGGATTTAGCCAAGGGAAGTCTTGCCTCACCAATCTGCTACATTTTTTTTTACTTTTTAATTTCCTAAGAAGTCTCTCATGAGGGACTTTGTCAAATGCTTTCTGGAAATCCAGATACACCTTATCAGCTGGCTCACCTTTATCCACACGTTTATTTACGCCTTTAAAAAAATGTAGCAAGGCAAGACTTCCCTTGGCTAAATCCATGCTGGCTTTCTCCCATTAAACTATGACTGGGTATATGTTCTGAAATTTTGTTCTCTGTAATATTTTCTAACATTTTGCCCGGCACTGGCATCAAGCTCACCAGTCTACAGTTTCCTGGATCACCCCTGGAACCCTTTTTAAAAATCAGCTTTACATTGGCCACCCTCCAATCTTCAGGTACCGTAGCTGGTCATAGCATTTCGGCATCCTAAATACTAACTCTGGGATAGAAAGGAGAATTCTGGCCCATGGAAGGGGCACACTGGAATCCTGGTTTAAGAACGAAGATCCAGGAAGCCAGAATGAATATGCCGGGATCCCAAAAGTCATCTAGGCACCCAGCATACCCATTCCAAGACCTATTTCAATTATCAAAACGGCTATTCTGGGTGGTCAGGCTTGGAAACTCACAAGGCCCCAGACCGAACCTTAGCATCTGTGCGGAGACCCTGACGAGTAATTACCAAGCCCCAAGTCTGTGGGACACTGTGTGCTACAGTATGATGAATTCCCATCTGCCCTGGGCCCTGTGCATGCATAAAACCGCCCTTGCCCGTAAGCCAGGCCTAGATTCCAGCTGTTTTTTTTCAACAATGACCCTGTTTTGGTCTAAAAAAAAAAAAAGGGTGATTATTCTTTCCCTACATTCTTGCAAACATTTGAGCAGTTCTAATGCTTTGCAATGCACAGCCCTGCTATTTCCAGAAGGAGATTAGTTGGGGGGATGATCTAGGGCAGATCTCTTCTTGTATCTGTCAAATTCTGGCATCCCAAACTGGAATCCAAACCTGCCAGCTTCCTGGTCACTCCAAGCTGTACTTCAGACTGCATCACGGCTAATGTTACGCACCTTTCAATCCTGGAGCTATAGTACAACTGAAAGCAAATCTGTTTGCTTTCTCAAGATAAAACCCCTTTACAATGCCTGATACCAGATGCACTAACCAGCTCATTTTCCAAAGCCTGCTATTTTTTTTGCATGCTTGGCACAACCACAGGCCACCAGACGGCTGCTCTAATGCATGCACCTTGGTCAGAGGTTAAAAAAAACAAATCAGTATCTGAAACACCAAGGACAAGAAAGTTGCTCGACTTCATGTCAACTTTCTCAGGGCATTTATGTGGCTCGTTTGCGATAGGAGCACGTGAAAAACTCTCTCCTTCACCCGGAGTGACCAGCTCAGTTTCTGGAATGACAGATAAACTACAGCGGCTTCTGCACCTGCCAGGGCCTGCAGCCCTAGACACCAGCAGTTCCTCACCACATCCTCACTGCTCGCTTCGCCCCTACACATGGGGTGTCCGGGTACACAACTCGGAAATCTGGTTACAGTGAGACACTGCGCTGTTTATTCGCTTGCTTTGTTTTTATTCTGCTATGTTCTATAAGGTTTGATTTCCCCATCTCAGCGAGTAAACCCCAGTGGTTGGCATCCTGCTGTCAATGGGGCTCCAGCTGAAGGGGGGGAATGCACTTTGCTGGATCCATCTCATGGAGGAATTTAATTAAAAGGTGTTTTGGGTTTGTCTGTTTTGTTTTTTTTTGCCAAAGAATGTTTAGTTCTTTTTTTGGGGAGTAACGTTCTCCAGATCAGGTCATGACTGTGATCAGGATAGCAGGAAGTGGCACAGTAACATAGGAGATGACAGCTGATAACCACCGATTGCCCCATCCCGTCTGATCAGTTAAGACACTGAAACTTAAAACGATCAAAGCCTTAGGAGGAAGCGTGGGTCTGCTGGGCTCACAGCATTGCAGGTACACAAGAGCTGCCAGTGCCAGCTGTGCTGTTTGTTTGACTTGGCCACCTCCATCGGGCCAGCCTCTGTAAATTCTTCACACATCTAAAACAATCAAACTTTAACAGAAACGAAGGCTGGAAGGACACCCAGACCCCCCTTCTCCCCAACCCATCCTCTCACATTATTAACACTTCACAGCTTTGAAAACAGAAACTCGGCTGCTGCAATCCAGTCCACGATCTACTTGCAGTATTACAAGCGGAGTCCCTGCTTTGGGGACCCCAGTCAGGTACCTATGTGTAAAGGTCCCACCGAGAAGATGCAGGCAGAGACTTTCAATGGAATAACTTACTACATCTGCAACCAGCTTTAGAGAGTTATCTTCTCTTCAGCAACGTCAGTGCACCGGGAATATAAGTCACAATAAAAAGGCCTCACTCGTGTATGTGATCACACCCCTCTCTGTCTTTCATTTTACACGCTGATCTGATGAATGTAGGCGTTCTGGGAGGTGTGCTCTCTCTCTAAAACCTTGCCTTGTAGGGTTTACATAATTCGGGCCTGGTTATCCCATCTGTTATTGGAGGGTGAGAGAACAAACAAATGATTTGAGCACAAATAAAACGAATCCCTTTCGGGTAGCTGAGCTGTGGCGGCTCACCACTGTGCCATGCACCATCTTGACTCTGATGGAAGAAACTGGAGAGCACCACTCAGACCAAAGGGAACGTAAAAAAAAAAAGTCTCATCTGCGTAAGCAACGAGTGGCCCTTTTATTCAATTACGTTCTCCCTACAAACCGAATATAGTGAATGGCGTCAGGCTAGGGTCGTTTGAATTACCGTGTTAGTCCACTTGAATGTACAGGATTAAAAGGTTAACAAATAAAATATATATATGGTGATCCCTTTTTTTGGACTTACTGTACATTTCTAATGCTCTCTTCTTCAGGTCATAATTCAAATGAGGAAAGGATGACATTTTACCAGGAATTATAGAGTAGTGTGGCTGCCATAAGAGAGTCATAAAAGGCATTCCAGTGCTAGGGTGAAGGGGAAGAGGGTTTTGATGGCTGATCAGAAGGTGACAAGTAGTATAATTTTATGGTACATAATGTGATAGGTCTCTGTTGGGTCCTTTTTTTTTTTTGCCAGTTCCAAAGTGTCTGATCATTTTGACTTCAAAAGGCTGTAGGACACAGGTCTCGCAACCTTCTCCTTCATCCCCCATCCTCCTCCTACTTCCCTAAAGGGGTTGGGTCTCCACCGGGGCCCTCTTTTCTGAAGGTTTCCTGTACATCTGATGCGCCAAAAGTCTCACGTCTCCTTCGGCCAAGTATACAGATCCCGTTGATGTTTGTGAGGAGAGCGGGAATATTGTCTGGCTCATCAAAACGAACATTTTACAAGGAAATCCGGCAAACTGGTTGGGGAGAGGGCATACCAGAATTACGCAAAAGAAGCTTATAAGACAGAAACTCACATTTACTGAGGTGGTCCCAAAACATTTCCGTCTCAAGCCTAAGAAAAATATTGAGGTCCATATTCAAGAGCATTTAACCAATTAACTCAGAAGTTAACCAGCTAAATTAATATTTGGGCACTTATCTGCCTAATAAGCTGCCTATTTGGGCACTTAGCTGCCTAATAAGCTGCCTGTTTGGGCACTTAGCTGCCTAATAAGATGGCCGGCTAGAATTTAGCCAGCTGTTAGGGGCGTTACAGGGGTATAACTGGGAGGAGTTAACCAGTTAGGTTAAGCAGCTAACTGTGATATTCAGGGTGAGCCGGATAACTTATTATCCGGCTAAGCCTGATCGGGTCAAAGAGCTGGCTGACTTTTAAGATAGCCGGCTATATTCAATGGTGTGGCTGAATATACCTCCAACGTTATCCGGATACGTTTATCTGCCTAACTTTGCCATCCAGACTGTCTGAATATGGACCTCATTATTTCTGAGGGAAATTCACACCCTTCCCACTTAAAAGTTGAAAACGCCTCGAGAACCTCAAACTTACATGTCTTTCCTCTCTCTCTTGCTAAACAGAAAAGGACTCAAGGCCAAGATGCACTCTCCCCTTCCAAGCTCTCCGCGTGGAGGAGGTACAAATGCCATTTTCCACAGAAGCTTGATGAGGACGCACATTGTGCTATTTACAGGGAGGAAAAGAACCACTGTCTCCTGGTTTGAAATTTAGTAACATCCTAGTTTATTCTGAGTAACAATGCTGACACAGCGCAGCACAATTTAGGGATGTGCATTCGTTTAAAATGAATGCGAAAATGTGACAAATAAGGCAAATTCGTTTCATTCGGGGGTGTTCGTTTTAAATGCCCCTGGCTGTAAAGTCCCTGCTGCTCGTGGAGCTCCAGAACCTGAAGAAGGGTCACGCACCTGCCACATCTTTTTTTTTTTAGGTTAGTCTCCCTCTTAAAAGATAACACAGCTCACTAAATTTTCCAGGACTGATATGGCTGCAAGGAACGGCACTGGACCAATACATACGATGCCGAGTAAAGTGAATCCAGTATCCTAAACAAAACCCTTGCCATGAGTTAAAGATAATCCCTATGGAAACAAAGCCCAGAGTCATACAAAATCAAACAGACAGTTTTGTGTGTTATGCATGAACTCCCAACATTCAACATTCAAATAATAAAAGCGTGCTTTATATTGGGTTTCTGTTTGTTGATGTTTTGGTTCCTGTTGACTCAATAGCAGGAAGCACATTTTGAATGCAATGAAAGGGTCTTTGGAAAGGCAGACCGCACGAGGGCCGTTGTGAAAGGTGAGTGCGACGTGCTGAGCACACGAGGAAGAGCCTCCTTTAACAAGCAAAACTCGCTGTCTGCTAATTGTCAATCAGGGGGTGCCAACCGAGATACCTGAAAAGTGGCTCCTTGATTGGGGTAGCTCTGCTCCTATGACACCGACTGCGGCACTCGGGCTGTGATCCAGGATGCCTGCCTTCTTTAGTCGGACGGTGATTTGGGTTTTTTTTTTCACCTGGATCTCCATTCTACAACAACTGAGGGTCTTCCCTTCCTGGGGCTGTACAGCAGGGCTCCTTCTAAAATGCTGGAATTATGGGCCCTGAAGCAATGACCACGCCCCCCCCCCCCCCCCCCCCGCCAGGGGCTGTGAACCCTGCATGCACAGCAGCTCCAGCCGACCCCCCCCATCGTGGCACCAAACCCCAGGGACCTTCTACGTCTCAGTATGCAGCACTTACTACGTGAGCCACTTGGCTGATCTCTGATTTATTTTGCTTTTGCTGAACTAAATCCACTTCATGAAATGACAAAAAAAAAAAAAAAAGATTGCTTCCAAGGGAAAACATTTCCTCTTCCTGCCGTAGTCTTGCCTTGTTGCACTTTTCTAATGAGATACTTCTAGATGGTCCGGAAGGGACTTGCTATTCTAGAAAAGCAGATCATGCCCAGTCCATGGCTTTCCTTAGGAGGACAATGTAATTGTTTGGGGGTTTTATGGAGTATGTGTGTGTCGGGGGGGGGGGGGGGGGAGCAATAGCTTCCTGCTGCTTCTTTGGGCTGCAGGGATCCTGCACCAGGGGCAGTCATTAGCATCCCTCCCAGCTCATCACTTAGCCTGGTCACTGCAATAACAGTCCTCAGTGGCTGCAATCCCAGGTCCTAAACCCGGCCACCAGGTGTCACTGTTGCAGAATGACTGGGACCGCCTGGATTGGCCACAGGATGCCTGGCTTGATGCACCCTCGGCCTGATCCAGGGTGGCAATTCTTATGTCCCCCTCCTCCCAAGGGCTGGCAGTACTGCCTCTGCGGCATCCCCAGCCTGGGAAGAAGACGACCTCATCTGAGAAGTGAACCCAAGCAGACTGGTCCCAGGAGGACGGTGCAGTCATACACCCTGTCCAGACTTCTCTCACTCCGCTTGATCTCAGGAATACCTTCTCAGTGGGAAAGTTTGATCTGAAAGGGAGTTTTGCAAATCTTGAGGATTTCTTGTCCTACAGAAACTTCTGACCCCTTATCAGAATTAGGTCAAATCCAGAATGAGGCGTACTTACCATGTGAAATCATCCTGGGCTCAGGCATTATGATCACTAATTATTCTTACTGCGAATTGCACAGCGCAGTCCTGAAAAGAGACAGAAAATGGAGAAGTCCCTATGTAAATAAATAAATAATTTTGGAGCTTACAATCTGCTCAAGACGGACAGGACGCAGAATGAAAAACAAACAGGGGGCAAAGTTTTAAAGATGGGTTCCAGGTGCAGTTTAATTTAAATTTAATGTGATCCCAAATTTAAATTCCGCATTTTTTTTCAAGCACTGAGCAAACATAGTCTAACTGCAGTGGAACAAGCTGGTACCACAGATCCAAAGCAGT